>NC_041383.1:800946072-801006196 GCF_002162155.2 Triticum dicoccoides
CCAACGTATCTATAATTTTTGATTGTTCCATGCTATTATATTACCTGTTTTGGATGTTTATGGGCTTTATTCTACACTTTTATATCATTTTTGGGACTGACCTACTAACCGGAGGCCCAACTCGAATTGCTGTTTTTTTTGCCTATTTTAGTGTTTCGAAGAAAAGGAATATCAAACAGAGTCCAAATGGTATGAAACCTTCGGGAGCGATCTTTTTGGAACAAATGCCAACTGGGAGACTTGGAGTGGACGTCAAGCAACAAACGAGGCGGCCACGAGGGTGCCCGGCACGCCCCCACCCTCGTGGGCCCCTCGTTGCTCCACCGACGTACTTCCTTCGCCTACATATACTCCCGTACCCTGAAAACATCAAAAGCGACCATGAAAACCTAATTCTACTGCCGCAACCTTCTGTATCCGCAAGATCCCATATTGGAGCCGTCGTCGGCGCTCCGCCGGAGGGGGAATCCACCATGGAGGGCCTCTACATCATCTCCAAGGCCTCTCCGATGAGTTGTGAGTTTACCACAGACCTTCGGGTCCATAGTTATTAGCTATATGGCTTCTTCTCTCTTTTTGGATCTCAATACAAAGTTTTCCTCGATATTTTTGGAGATCTATTCGATGTAATTCTTTTTGCGGTGTGTTTGTCGAGATCCGATGAATTGTGGGTTTATGATCAAGTTTATCTATGAGAAATATTTGAATCTCCTCTGAATTCCTTTATGTATGATTAAGTTATCTTTGCAAGTCTCTTCGAATTATCGGTTTGGTTTGGCCTACTAGATTGATCTTTCTTGCAATGGGAGAAGTGCTTAGCTTTGGGTTCAATCTTGCGGTGTCCTTTCCCAGTGACAGCAGGGTCAGCAAGGCACGTATTGTATTGTTGCCATCGAGGATAAAAATATGGGGTTTATATCATATTGAATGAGTTTATCCCTCTACATCATGTCATCTTTCTTAATGTGTTACTCTGTTTTTCATGAACTTAATACTCTAGATGCAGGCAGGAGTCGGTCGATGTGTGGAATAGTAGTAGTACATGCAGGCAGGAGTCGGTCTACTTGTTACGGACGTGATGCCTATATACATGATCATGCCTAGATAATCTCATAACTATTCACTTTTCTATCAATTGGTCGACAGTAATTTGTTCACCCACCGTAATACTTATGCTATCTTGAGAGAAGCCACTAGTGAAAACTATGCCCCCTGGGTCTATCATTTATCATATAAGTTTACCATCTACTTTTATTTGCATCTTTTACTTTCCAATCTATATCATAAAAATACCAAAAATATTTATCTTATCAAATTATCTCTATCAGATCTCACTTTCGCGTTGGTTGCGAGGTTCTTGTTTGTCTGTGTAGGTGCGTGGGACTTTTGAGGAGCCTCCTACTGGATTGATACCTTGGTTCTCAAAAACTGAGGGAAATACTTACGCTACTTAGCTGCATCACCCTTTCCTCTTCAAGGAAAACCAACGCAAGCTCAAGACGTAGCAAGAAGGATTTCTGGCGCCGTTGCCAGGGAGGTCTTCGCTCAAGTCAGGACATACCAAGTACTCCCTCCGTTCCAAAATAGATGACCCAATTTTGTATTAAAGTTAGTACAAAATTGGGTCATCTATTTTGGAACGGAGGGAGTATCCATCACAAACTCATCTCCCTCGCATTACATTATTTGCCATTTGCCTCTCGTTTTCCACTCCCCGTCCCACTTCACCTTTGCCTTTTCTTCGCCCTCCTTCCGTTCAATCTTGTGTTACCATGTACCTTCTTTTTGCTTGCATCTTCGCTTGCTAAAACTTTATGGATCCTCATCCACTTGCTAATCTCTTTAAGAGATCCAATTATGATGAACCTATTGCTAGTGAGTTGAGTGCACTAGATTATCTTTATGAGGTTTTGCTTGAAATTCGTGAATCTGAAAATTGTGATCAAGTACTTTATGAAGCGATTCACTATAGATCTTTGAATAAAAAGCATGATTGCAATGATTTTATTATAAATTCTCTTGATGACAATTGTGCTAATAATATGCAAAACCCTAAGCTTGGGGATGCTAGTTTTGCTATGTCTACGACTTGTTGCAATGATCATGATTGGGGTGATTCTTCTTATGATCTTGAAAATTTATTTAAGCCCCATGATGAATATGCGAATGATAATAGTGTTTGCAATATTATTGAAAGTGGGTTTGGAAGAGTGTCAACTTTAGATCCCACATATTTGGAGTATGTTCAAACTTATCACATTTTTGATAAAAGTGGGTTTGGAGAGTTCATGACTTTAGTTAATGTTAATCCCACTATCTTGGAAGAGTGTCAACTTTGCATGCATGTGGACCGTGTTGAGAATATGTTTTGTGACAGCTATATTGTTGAATTTTCTTATGATCCTACATGTAATTATTATGAGAGAGGTAAATATGGTTGTAGAAATTTTCATGTTACTAAAATAACTCTCCTCATGTTGAGATTGGTATCGTCTCTTTCTTCTTCCTTGCATATGCTAGTTTTTGCTTGCCTTCCAAATTTGTTTTCTTATAATATGCCTATGCATAGGAAGTATGTTAGGCTTAGATGTGTTTTTCATGTGTTTTATGAAGCTCTCTTTGTGCTTTAATTCTTGTCTTTCATGTGAGCATCATTAAAATTATCAATGCCTAGCTAAAAGGCTTTAAAGAAAAGTGCTAGTTGGGAGGCAACCCAATTTTACTTTTGGTTCTTGCTGTTTGCTTCTGTTTAGTAATAAATATTTCATCTAGCTTCTGCTTAGATGTGTTTTTATGTTTTAATTGGTGTTTGTGCCAAGTAAAACCTATAGGATAACCTATGGTGATAGTTAATTTGATTCTGCTGAAAAACAGAAACTTTGCGCTCATGAGAAAAAATTCGATAAATCACATAAACATGATTTTGCGTTGACTCTTTTTGCTGTAGATCAATAAACAAATTTCCTAGGACTTCCTATTTTGGTAGGATTTTTAGAGTTCCATAAGTATTCGAAAGTTACATATTGCTACAGACTGTTCTGTTTTTGACAGATTCTGTTTTTCTTGTGTTGTTTGCTTATTTTGATGCGTCTATGGCTAGTATCGGTGGGTATGAACCATAGATAAGTTGGAACACAGTAGGTTTAACACCAATATAAATAAATAATGAGTTAATTACAGTACCTTGTGTGGTGGTTTTTCTTTCTTGCACTAACGGAGCTTATGAGATTTCTTGTTCAGTTTTGTGTTGTGAAGTTTTCAAGTTCTGGGTAAAGATTTGATGGACTATGGAATAAGGAATGGCAAAAGCCTAAGCTTGGGGATGCCCATGGCACCCCAAGATATTCAAGGATAACGAAAAGCCTAATCTTGGGGATGCCCCAGAAGGCATCCCCTCTTTCGTCTTCGTCTATCGGTAACTTTACTTGGAGCTATATTTTTATTCGCCACATGATATGTGTTTTGCTTGGAGCATCTTGTATGATATTATTCTTTGCTTTTTAGATTTTCACAATCATCCTTGCTGTACACACCTTTTGGGAGAAACCCACATGATTTGGAATTTATTAGAATAATCTATGTGCTTCACTTATATCTTTTGAGCTAGATAGTTTTGCTCTAGTACTTCACTTATATCTTTTAGAGCACGGCGGTGTTTCAATTTTGTAGAAATGGTTGATTTCTCATGCTTCACTTATATCATTTTGAGAGTCTTTTAGAACAGCATGGTATTTTCTATGGTTATAAAATTGGTCTAGAATGATGGGCATCCAAGTTGGGTATAATAAAAACTATCATAGGAAGTGAATTGGATGCTATGATCAATTTGATACTTGATAATTGTTTTGAGATATGGAGGTGGTAATATTAGAGTCATGCTAGTTGGGTAATTGTGAATTTAAAGAATACTTGTGTTGAAGTTGGCATGTCCCGTAGCATGCACGTATGGTAACCATTGTGTAGCAAATTTGAAACATGAGGTGTTCTTAGATTGTCATCCTTATGAGTGGCGGTCGGGGACGAGCGATGGTCTTTTCGTACCAATCTACCCCCCTAGGAGCATGCGCGTAGTGCTTGGTTTTTTATGACTTGTAGATTTTTGCAATAAGTATATGAGTTCTTTATGACTAATGTTGAGTCCATGGATTATACGCACTCTCACCTTCCATCATTGCTAGCCTCTTTGGTACCGTGCATTGCCCTTTCTCACCTTGAGAGTTGGCACAAACTTCGCCGGTACATCCAACCCCGTAATACGATACGCTCTATCACACATAAACCTCATTATATCTTCCTCAAAACAGCCACCATACCTACCTATTATGGCATTTCCATAGCCATTCCGAGATATATTGCCATGCAACTTTCCACCATTCCGTTCATCATGACACGCATCATCATTGTCATATTTCCTTGCATGATCATGTAGTTGACATCGTATTTGTGGCAAGGCCACCTTCATAAATTCATACATGTCACTTTTGCATCATTGCCCATCCCGGTACACCGTCGGAGGCATTCATATAGAGTCATATCTTGTTCTAGTTTTGAGTTGTAACTCATGAGTTGTAATTAAATAGAAGTGTGATGATCATCATCATTAGAGCATTGTCCCTTATAGAAAAATGAAAAAAAAGAAAAAGAGAAAGGCAAAAAAAGGCCAAAGAAAAAAAGAAAGGCCAAAAAAAGGGGGGACAATGTTACTATATTTTTCCACACTTGTGCTTCAAAGTAGCACCATGTTCTTCATATAGAGAGTCTCATTTGTTGTCACTTTCATATACTAGTGGGAATTTTTCATTATAGAACTTGGCTTGTATATTCCATCAATGAGCTTCCTCAAAATGCCCTAGGTCTTCGTGAGCAAGCAAGTTGGATGCACACCCACTAGTTTCTTTTGTTGAGCTTCCATACATTTATAGCTCTAGTGCATCTGTTGCATGGCAATCCCTACTCCTCATGTTGACATCAATTGATGGGCATCTCCATAGCCTGTTGATTATCCTCGTCAATATGAGAGTTTCTCCCTTTCTTTTGTCTTCTCCACACAACCTCCATCATCATATTCTATTCCACCCATAGTGCTATATCCATGGCTCACGCTCATGTATTACGTGAAAGTTGAAAAAAGTTTGAGATTGCTAAAGTATGAAACAATTGCTTGGCTTGTCATCAGGGGTGTGCAAGATGAGAGCACATTTGTGTGACGAAAATCAAGCATGACCAAACTATATGATTTTGTAGGGATGAACCTTCTAATGCCATGTTATTTTGAGAAGACATGATTGCTTTATAAGTATGCTTAAAGTATTACTATTTCTTATGTCAATATGAACTTTTATTTTGAATCATTTGGATCTGAACATTCATGCCACAATGAAGAGAATTAAATTAAGAATTATGCTAGGTAGCATTCCAGATCAAAAATTCCGTTTTTATCATTTACCTACTCGAGCACGAGCAGGAATTAAGCTTGGGGATGCTTGATACGTCTCCAACGCATCTATAATTTTTGATTGTTCCATGCTATTATATTACCTGCTTTGGATGTTTATGGGCTTTATTATACACTTCTATATCATTTTTGGGACTGACCTACTAACCGGAGGCCCAAGCCGAATTGCTGTTTTTTTTTGCCTATTTTAGTGTTTCGAAGAAAAGGAATATCAAATGGATTCCAAACGGGATGAAACCTTCGGGAGCGATCTTTTTGGAACAAATGCCAACCGGGAGACTTAGAGTGGACGTCAAGCAACAAACAAGGTGGCCACGAGGGTGCCCGACGTGCCCCCTGGGGGTGAGCGCGCCCCCCACCGTCATGGGCCCCTCGTTGCTCCACCGACGTACTTCCTTCGCCTACATATACTCCCGTACCCTGAAAACATCTGAAGCGACCATGAAAACCTAATTCCACCGCCGTAACCTTTTGTATCCGCGAGATCCCATCTTGGAGCCGTCGTCGGCGCTACGCGGGAGGGGAAATCCACCACGGAGGGCCTCTATATCATCTCCAAGGCCTCTCCGATGAGTTGTGAGTAGTTTACCACACACCTTCGGGTCCATAGTTATTAGCTAGATGGCTTCTTCTCTCTCTTTGAATCTCAATACAAAGTTCTCCTCGATCTTCTTGGAGATCTATTCGATGTAACTCTTTTTGTGGTGTGTTTGTCGAGATCTGGTGAATTGTGGGTTTATGATCAAGTTTATCTATGATAAATATTTGAATCTCCTCTGAATTCCTTTATGTATGATTAAGTTATCTTTGCAAGTCTCTTCGAATTATCGGTTTGGTTTGGCCTACTAGCTTGATCTTTCTTGCAATGGGAGAAGTGCTTAGCTTTGGGTTCAATCTTGCGGTGTCCTTTCCCAGTGACACCAGGGGCAGCAAGGCACGTATTGTATTGTTGCCATCGAGGATAAAAAGATAGGGTTTATATCATATTGCATGAGTTTATCCTTCTACATCATGTCATCTTTCTTAATGTGTTACTCTGTTTTTCATGAACTTAATACTCTAGATGCAGGAAGGAGTCGGTCGATGTGTGGAGTAGTAGTAGTAGATGCAGGTAGGAGTTGGTCTACTTGTTACCGACGTGACACCGATATACATGATCATGCCTAGATAATCTCATAACTATTCGCTTTTCTATCAATTGCTCGACAATAATTTGTTCACCCACCGTAATACTTATGCTATCTTGAGAGAAGCCACTAGTGAAACCTATGGCCCCCGGCTCGAACTTTTATCATATAAGTTTACCATCTACTTTTATTTGCCTCTTTTACTTTCCAATCTATATCATAAAAATACCAAAAATATTTATCTTATCATATTATCTCTATTAGATCTCACTTTCGCAAGTGGCCGTGAAGGGATTGACAACCCCTTTATTGCGTTGGTTGCGAGGTTCTTGTTTATTTTTGTAGGCGTGTGGGACTTTTGAGGATCCTCCTACTGGATTGATACCTTGGTTCTCAAAAACTGAGGGAAATACTTACGCTACGTTGCTGCATTACTCTTTCCTCTTCAAGGAAAACCAACGCAAGCTCAAGACGTAGCAGGGGGCACGCACAAAAAACTAGTTGTCTAGTGTGCAATACTTCTTGATACAAGAAGGCAGGAAAGAAAACTCCTCAGAAAGTTGTATGGTACTTTCCGATGACTCTCACTCTGCAGCAGTAATTCATAGATCCTAAGGAAGAAAAGCTCATGTGCTGGCACGTGGAGAGGAAGAAGTCCGATGATGGAGATGATCCAAAGCTGAGACACCTCGTAGATGGTAGCTAGTGGAGAGCATTAAATGCCGTATATGGATTTGTTGCAGAAGATCCAAGGGACATCATGAAGTGCAACCTCCCCCATGGAAGTGCATGAAGACAAAGTGCATACACATGAGCACGCTGATTCAAGGGACGAAACAACCGGGAAATAATATTAACCCCTATATGGGGCTTCTGAAAGAGGACCTAGACAAGTTATGGAAAACACCGGCATGGACATGGGACTCCAGCAAAGGAGAGTATTTCTATATGAGAGTCATGCTGATGACGACGGTGCACGACTATCTTAGTTATAGGTACACCTCAGGCCAGGTGTGCCACGGATACTACGGATGCACGAAGTGCATGGTTGATACAACGTCTCAGCAGCTTACGTCAACAAAAGATGGCGGGTCTGGCGACCCGAACCTACCCGCAAAAGCGCCAGAGCACATACTGAACAATGATCTAAGGAGACTCCATGAAGATGTGCTGTCCACAGTGAAAAGGCTTCTCATCTCGAAAAAACCAGGATACCCGCTTTACGTGGCTCAGCTGCCCGGGTGGGAAGTTGTATGTCGGGGGATGGCCCGCAGATAAGTTCATCCTATGATTTGACTACATCTACGACATGTTCCACATGACCAAGCCGGATTTTCATTTCATCCGCATGTATGCGCTGTATCTGAACTACTTCATCAGTATCGAGAACATAAAATATATTTGCGTCGCGGACCCGTACTATATGCACGAGAGCTTCTTGGCAGTCTGCAAAGAGCACCTTGACTATGCGAGCAAGTGCATCACCTGTTATGTACAGGACTGGTTATGTACTTGGACTCATCGAAGAACATCAAGAAAAAGGATCACGCACATAAAGATCTCGATAGTGCCATGTTAACCTTCAGCCTATCTGGTGGATATATCAAGGTGAAAAAGAACAGTAAGAACGTGTTGGTTTTCAGCCATAATACCAACTTCTGCTGCATCCAGCAACTGTACACCAGTACGACTGATGGATTCTACCTCATGCATCACCTGCTCAAGTACATAAGGGATAATCAACGCCTTCGCATGTCAGCTACTACCAATGATGCCGAGATTTTCAACTGGGCCACAAGCATAGCAAAGACACCGAATCATTGAATCCAAGCTGAGTTTTATCATGCGGATTGTTAACTTGCCCAAGTGATCATGAAGCAGGTCCTCGAACTAACTAGGATGTTCTACCATGGGCTAATCATGCGGGATGATGTCCGAGCACTGCTACTCGCTCAACGTCTGGACCTGAAGCCTTTCAAGAAGCTCGGTTGCTTCCACCCTGACTATGAAGATTGTACCACCGACATGGAGGACTGATTGTCGATGACAATGTGTCACTACTGTCTTTCTATGGCAAAACTTTGAATTTATGCACGGCAAAACTATGTGATGTAATTAAACTGTGGCCCTGAACTAGCATAGATTGCTCTAGTTAATTAGTTTGGGTATGAGGAACTTCGTTATTTATGTTTACTATAGGTTGCTTGTATTTTGCTAATTATGCCTCTTTGTTTTCCTAAGTACATTATGTTGCATATTATCATTCAATTCATCAACTGACGATGCAGGTACATACACTACTAGGAAAAAGGCTATAGATGGGATGGACACTAATGACGCACTGTACATGTGGTGCGCCATTACTAAATACTAATGGCGCACCATGTGTTGGTGCGCCATTAGTGTACAAATACTAATGGCGCACCACATCCCACGGTGCGCCATTAGTAATTTTTTAAATTTTTTTCAAAACTACTAATGGCGCATCGTGGGAGTGGTGCGCTATTACTATTTGAACTAGTAATGGCGCACCATCCCATGGTGCGCCATTAGTAATTTGGCCCAAACATTCCCACGAATGCACCCCCTTGACCGCCTTTTCAGTTTCAAAAAAAAAGAAAATGATAGAAATGTTAAAAAATTAAAAGAAAATAAGATTCCCATGTGATATGTGGTCTAGTTGTTAGCAAAATTTACAAACATGAATTTTCGACTTTTTTGCAAAATCTCTCGAGAATTTGTAAAAATAGGCATAACTTTTGCATACGAACTCGGATGAAAAAGTTTTTTATATGAAAAATTATCTAATCTAAAAGTTACATCCGAATTTAATCGGGGAACTCTGTTAAACATTTTCAAAATCCTCAAAAACCTAACAGAAAAAAAGATACGGGGCTTTTAAGATTTGGAGAGGCAAAAAAATTCAAACTTACTAATGGCGCACCTCCCCATGGTGCGCCATTACTATCTTCCTGCCTTCAAAATTCAAAATAAAAAAAATAATAATAAAAAATTACTAATGGCGCACCTGCCCATGGTGCGCCATTAGTATCTTCCCGCCTTCAAAATTCAAAAAAAAAATAAAAAAAAAAAATAGTAATGACGCACCTGCCCACGGTGCGCCATTACTATGCCGTATATATGGCTGGGCGTGTCCTCTCCTCCTTACCTCTTCATTCTTCTCCTCCACTCCACCTCTCCTCCACTCCTCCACTCCATCTTCCCTTCTCTCCTCCACCATACTACCATCCTCCTCTCCGGCGACCTCCTCCTCCTCCTCTCCGGCGACCTCCTCCTCCTCCTCCTCTCCTCTCCTCTCCTCCCCTTCCCTCCCCTCACGGTTTCTCCTCCCTCCTCTCCGGTGAGCTCCTCCTCCCTCATCTCCGGTGAGCTCCTCCTCCCTCCTCTCCTCCCATCCCCTCATGGTTTCTCCTTCCTCCTCTCCCATGCTCCGGTGAACTCCTCTCCGGCGACCTCCTCCTCCTCTCCGGCGATGTAGGCGAGCACCTCTGCGGTCACCTCCTCCTCCTCCTCTCCGGCGAACTCCTCTCCGGCAAAAGAACACGGCAAAAGAACGTACAAGATCCAAAAACGGAAACAAAATTTGAAACAATATCGTGCAAAAAAACGAGCAAAAGATGGGTAAAAAATCGCGATCCAGATCCAAATTCAAAATTCAAAAATAGCAATGGCGCACGGTGGGGGTTAGACGGTGCGCCACTACTATTTTCCCGCCTTCAAAATTCAAAAATACTAATGGCACACTGTGGCCTATACTAATGGCGCACCAGTGGCCTATACTAATGGCGCACCATGGCCTATACTAATGGCGCACCAGTGGTGCGCCATTAGTAAAAAATACTAGTGGCGTGATACTAATTGCACACCAGTAGTGCGCCATTAGTAGGCAAAACTGGTGCGCCATTAGTAGGCCTTTTCCTAGTAGTGATAGATCAGAGATGGCGAAGGACTACTAGGCCATGTTCGTTGGGAGGGTTCTAGGAGTCTACGTAAACTGGCCAAACGCTCAGCCCCAGGTGGACAAGTACCCGGGTGCTATCCACAGAGGGTTTGACAGCAGAGACGAAGCGAAAAGTATAGTTACTTGAGGTGGACACTCCGGCAAGAGCGGTGGCGGAACCGCTGGTGCCTCAAGTACTACATAGTCGCGCTCTTGCTCATGCTGGTCGCTCTGCTCTTCTACATCTTGGTTTAGATAGAGATGATAAAACTTGTGTGTGCCATTACCATGCAGTTGCACTTATTCAAGACATGACATGACTTGTGTATCACTATTTTTGAGATGTGGTGATATTTGTGTTAAATGATGATGATGATGAGGATAATGGTATGATGAGACTACTGTACGTGTATGATATGATGAGAATAGTGCATGTCCATTATGAACAGATGAAGCTATTAATATTGTATAGAGCCTGCACAAATACATCACAAATACGTAGTGGGGGTATGAATCTGTGAAAACAGGAATACTAGCAATAGCGTTGGAGTGCATCTAGTAGCAGCGATGCATTAGCAGCAGCGCTTGCTTAGTTGCAGCGCTACAGATAGTTAGCAGTAGCGCTGTCCTGACCAGCGCTACTGCTAACCATACTTACCAGTAGCGCTAGTCAGGGAAGCGCTACTGCTACAACTTAGCTGTAGCACATTAGCAGTAGCGCTAGACCCAACGCTGCTGCTATAGGTATTTCAAGCGCTACTAGTAGGCTTTCTCCTAGTAGTAAGTGCTCCCGTCCTGGCCGCGTCCCCTTTCCTTGTATCAACAAGGGAGAAGGAAAGGGCGGGAGGAAGGGAGAGTCCTACTCTGCACTTTCCTTTCCCTCCCTCTTTCCTTCTCCTCCTCATAGGGTCGGCCACTATAGGGGCGCACCAGCCCCTTGTGGGCTGGTGTGTTCCCTCACTTGGCCCATAAGGCCCATAGCTTTGCCGGGGGTGCCCGAAACTTCTTTCCCGTGAACCGGTAAGTACCCGGTACAAAACACTTCCGGTGTCCGAATACCATCGTCCTATATATCAATCTTTACCTCTCGACCATTTCGAGACTCCTCGTCATGCCCATGATCTCATCCGGGACTCCGAACAACATTCAGTCACCAGAAAACATAACTCATATAATAATATATCATTAACGAACGTTAAGCGTGTGGACCCGACGGGTTCGAGAACTATGTAGACATGACCGAGACACCTCTCCGGTCAATAACCAATAGCGGAACCTGGATGCCCATATTGTCTCCTACATACTCTATGAAGATCTTTATCGGTCAAACCGTTATGACAACATACTTAATTCCCTTTGTCCATCGGTACGTTACTTGCCCGAGATTCGATCGTTGGTATCTCCATACCTAGTTCAATATCGTTACTGGCAAGTCTCTTTACTCGTTTCGTAATACATCACCTCGTGACTAACTCCTTAGTAATTTGCTTGCAAGCTTATGATGTGTATTACCGAGAGGGCCCAGAGATACCTCTCCGATACTCAGAGTGACAAATCCTAGTCTCGATCTATGCCAGCACAACAAACACCTTCCGAGATACCTATAGAGCATCTCTATGATCACCCAGTTATGTAGTGACGTTTGATAGCACACAAGGTATTCCTTCGGTATCCGGGAGTTGCATAATCTCGTAGTCGAAGGAATATGTATCTGACATGAAGAACGCAATAGCAATAAAACTGAACAATTATTATGCTAAGATAACAGATGGGTCTTGTCCATCACATCATTCTTCTAATGATCTGATCCCGTTATCAAATGACAACTAATGTCCATGGTTAGGAAACCTTAATCATCTTTGATCAACGAGCTAGTCTAGTAGAGGCTTACTAGGGACACGGTGTTTGTTTATGTATTCACACATGTATTTAAGTTTCCGATCAATACAATTCTAGCATGAATAATAAACCTTTATCATGAATAAGGAAATATAAAATAATAATTTTGTTATTGCCTCTAGCGCATATTTCCTTCATGCATATCCTTTTATTAGGCCTGGTGGGAGGAGTTCCTTACGGGAAAGAAAATCAATGTTGACAGACCTTTGCTAATCACAATAAGGAACAACGGCCACAAGACTTGCAGATGATGGTTGTCTTCGACGTCATTTAGAAATAAGGTCCAAGACACGGATATGCATGTAAGCCAATGAAGTGGTAGCTAGCTAGTTTGTTAAGATGGGTGTGATACATTGATGTTTGGTTTGTTAAGTGGAACAAATATGGAGCTTTGTCATTTGATTTCAAAATGGATAAAACATGATTTAGTTATGTTAAGAATTATATAACTATGTCAATTTAATCTTTAGAAGTCATGTGTATAAACACTGCCATGCCAGAGCTGTGGCACCATTTTGGTTTTGACCTAAATGACAATGACAGTGGCACCCGCCACTGGCGAACTACTCCCTCCGTCCCAAAATATAAGATGCTTTTTGACATTATCATAGTACCAAAAAAATGTCTTATATTTTGGGACGGAGGGAGTAGTTAGCAGTGGCGGCCATGCTGTCCGCCACAACTGACATTTTAGCAGTGCCGGGAGGTCAATGGTGGAACACGGCGTTCCCCTAGTCCGGCCCTGCGCCGACGCTCATCGACCTCGCCGGCCCTGACGACGATGACGAGGACGCCTAGGGCAGCGCGCCGCTTTGTAGTTTACATTTTTTAATGTTAACTAATGTAAATATGGGCTCGTTGACTCGTCGGTCTTTGTGCCCGGCTTTAATGTTTGTTTTTATTTTCGAAATGTTTGTATTCATCTTTTTTCGCGCGCCGTCAAAATGGGTCGGACTAGCGTTGGGCGCATGCGCCGACCCAAATACAGAAGCGGACATTGGTGTCCGCCGGGCCGACCCAAACGCGGAAGTGGACGTTGGTGTCCGCCGCGCCGACCCAAACGAAAAAAAGGACAAAGTCGTAGTCCGTTTGGGTCGGTGCGTTGGAGTTACTCTAAAGTGTTTATAGGAACGGGCGTTTGAGCCTGTGCTTTGTGTCTCGAAAAAAAGTTAGCAAATAGTAGCAATCTTTCTCCGAGCTCAATGTGCCGTTGGATCTATTTTGGTGGTGTTGGTGCCGCCTCACCTCGCAGCGCCGCTTCTTCTTCTACCTCGAGCCGCCTCGCACAACTCTGTTGAGGTTCCTCTCTTCTCCTCTCTCAAACACACACCATGGGGTTAAACACACACACACCTCACCGTGGAGAACACAGCTTTGCTTTTCACTCCCGGTGGGACACACATGCACTACATTTTTCCTTCCAGCCCTCACGGCTCCTCTCCTTTCATTAACTCAGAGTGCAACATATATACACGGAGAATCAGGCTGAATGCAGGGCGACGCGGAGGGCGACGCGTCTGGGACGCGCGATGCGGAGGGCGACGCGTCTGGGACGCGCGAGGCGAAGGGAGACGCAGCGAGCGCCGCGACGGAGGTGGCCGGCTGGACGGTGGTGCGGCCTGCCGCGGGGCGGCCGCGGAGGGGCGCGCTGCCAGAGGGGCGGCCCCCTGCTCCGTCCTTCTCCGGCAGCCGGTTCTGGGCGCTAGAGGGGTTTGACTCCGACATCGACGCCGACGAGGTAGGTTCTCAGGTGAGTTTAGGTAGTCCCGGTGGTTCGCCGAGGCCCAAGGATGGGTGCTCGGTGGGCGATTTCATCGCCCGTGCGGAGGAGCTTGGGGGCTCCTTCGTGGCTGGTCGGCGGCGTGCTTTTGCTCCCGAAGGGAAGGGAGGTCGCCGCCTGGCGACGCGGATCTGGTGCCCGCCAAAGGGGGTGGATGCGGGCCCAGAAGGCCGCTCGTGCGCCATTCCGGTGGCGGTCCACCGAGATCTGGTGCTGGCGGAGCCCCCTCAGGCCCTTTCGTGCCTGCCGGAGCCGGCCGGGGCTGGCGACGGCGGCAGCGGGGCTGGCCGGGCAGGGGCTGCACGGAACCTGGCTAGGGTTTCCGGGGCACCGACAGCTGGGCCTGTTCCGGTGTTGGGCCAAAGTGACTGGCCCAGCCTGCCAGGGGGTGGGCTGGGGGACCCTGCGTTGGGCCAGCAGGCTTCAGTGCCTGCGGGGCCGGTGGGCTCAATGTCGCTCTCCACCGTGACTGGGCCAGGAGGGGGGCAGGGGCTACCCACCGAGTCGGGGCTAGTCCAATCAGGCCAAGTGGCCGGTTGCGATCCTGCGCCTAGGCCCGGGCCCAGCGTGACGGAGAAGCCGAGGCCGTCTCCTCCTATTAATAGGTGGATGTGGGTTCCGAAAGGAACCCTAGATCTATCGCTAGGGTTTCCTGCCTCTCCCACGCAGGTGCGGCGCTTCGGACATCTCGCGCGCCGTCTGCCCCAATCCGGCCCTCCTCCTCCCCTTTCGTGCTCATACGCCACTGCGGTGCGGATGGGGTCCCGCCGGAGTGACAAGCCCCCCATGTCACCCCCGATCCCGGCGGCGGAGCGCCAGCGTGAAAAGGATCTGCGGGCGAAGGCGCTCGCCAAGGTGCCATCGTCTCCAGCGGAGGATGGAGGCTGGGGGCCGCCGCCTCCATGGTGGATCGCTGAGCAGGAGCGGAAGAAGGACGAGGAGCGAGAGCGAAAGAAGAGGAAGAAGGAGGAGTATCGGCGGCGGGGACTCGAGCAGAAGAAGGAGCTCAAGCGGAAGGAGTCCCAGCTCCCTCTGGGCGGCGAGCGGGCCGGGGTTCCGCAGGCCAAGAAGCCGAAGCATAAAGGGGACGGCTCGGCGCCGCTGTAGTTGGCGGCTGGCCCCGAGGCTTCTAAGGGATCGGCGGACGCCCCGATCCCCGTGGAAGAGGCCGACGGGCCGGAGTGTTTCAAGTGCGGCAGGGTGGGGCACTACCAGAACATGTGCTCCTTCAAGCCCCTGTGTGTCGTCTGCCACGGGGAAGGACATGCGTCTGCCTACTGCCCCACGAGGGGGAGGCCCCTGGCGCTGCAGATCATGGGCAACGCGATTCCGGGCGAAGGCTTCTTCTGCCTCCCTTTCGTGGACACGGAGGGGGAGGAGGTCCGTGCCCCTCTCATCTCGGATACGGCGATCATTTCGGCGGCGCCGGGCAAGCTCTCCATCCCCATCCTGGAGGCGGAACTCCCTCACCTCTTCGAAGGGGAGTGGGACTGGCAAGTCTCGGCCGTCAGAGCTGACCAGTTCTCGGTCGTCTTCCCCGACAAGGCCATGTTAAGGATGGCAACCCGCAGCGGCAAGCTCTACTTCTCCCTCCACGACATCATGGCGGACATCAAGGAGGCGCGCCCAGAGGAGCCCACGGCCGAGCTCATGCCAGACACCTGGGTCAAGCTGTGGGGCGTGCCACCCAAGCACCGCCACGTGGACCGCCTCATGGCCGCCACTGTGATGATTGGACGCCCGATGGAGGTGGATCTGGCGTCGCTGTCCGGCCTGGGTCCGGTGCGGATGCGTTTCGCGTGTCGTGCCCCGGATAAGCTCAAGGGATACGTGCAGATCTGGTTCAACAGCGAGGGATACACCTTCCACCTTGAGGCAGAGGCGGGCGCTCAGCAGGGCGCGGCTCCAACCCCCCCTCCCCCTCCGCCGTCTGACCTCGACAAGGGCCAGGAAGACAAGGACAAGGACCAGGACATGAGCACGGGGGACGACTCCATCGACACGGCTACTTGGGACAAAGTGGGCCTCAAGGACAAGGATGGGCAGGCTGCGCCTCCGGCGGCGGGCGCGGCGCAGGATCAGGAGATGTGCCAAGTGGTGGTGGGCAGCAACGAGACGGGTTTTAACCAGTACGGATCCAACATGACCATGAGCCTCGACATCGACAAGGGCGTCTCGGCGTCCTGCGACTCGGAGGGCCGCTCGACGCTGGTCTCCCCGGTGGTTGCGCTGGTGGACGCGTCAGGGGCTGTGGCAAGCCCTCCCAAGGTGGTGACCGGCAGTGGTGGCGGCGTGTTGAAGCTTCAGAAGAAGATGGCGGGCTGCAAACCACCTGCGGTGGCGCCAGCGGGCACCCCCGAGGTCCGTGCGAGCGTGTCGGTCCAGAGGCCGGTGGTGATGGCTCTGGCCTCCCCAGGGAGGCGGGCAGGGGACACCCCATCGGCCATCTCCCCCCCACCTCCGGACGCTCTTCGGGTGGCGGTGGCCAAGGTGGCTCCCATCCCCACGGCCAGGCGGTCCAAGGCGGTGGCGTCCCCGGCGACTCAAGAGAGGACGAGCTCCCGTCCGAAGGGCGCCAAGGGCAACATGCCGTCCCTCCAGCGGGCCCAGCTCCTCCAGGCGCAGAAGAACCTCAAAATCGAAGGTAACCCCATGCCCCGCTTTACGATTTTTGAAGATTATCCAGATGAGTGCTTGAGGGGTATCTTAGCGGATAGTGGAGTCGCGATGGCTGATGAGGGGGAAGCGCAAGAGGTGCTGTCTCTCATTCGTGCGAAGGAAATCGCGCAGGCTGCGCTTGCTAAGGCAGCGCAGGCCCGCGCTGCGCCGGTAGCAAAGGAAGCAGGGGCTCCTCTGGTGCCAGGTGTGCGGCCCGAACAGGAGGACCAAGTAGCAGGGGCTGCACCGTCCTCCCCCAACCGTCGTCCTGCCAAGACACGGCGCGTGGCCAAAGCGGTTACCGCTCGCGGTATCCGTCTACGAAACCGCATCATCTAATGCGTTTCATCTTCTGGAATATCCGAGGCTTCGGCCACGCTGGGAGGCGGACCCAGTTACGAGAGTTCATTAGGAACGAGGAAATCGACGTGGTCGGATTGCAAGAGACTATCAAGGCCGATTTCAACCACCGGGACTTGCTTGCGGTTGACCCGTTGGAGCGTTTCGTCTGGCACTGGGTGCCTGCGGTAGGACACTCCGGGGGTTTGCTGCTAGGAGTTAACCTAGTCTGCCTTGAAGTGGTGGCTTGGGATGCCGGCCGCTTCTTCCTGTCGGCCCACGTGCGGCAACGCGCCACTCTTCAGGAGTGGGTGGTGATTGCCGTGTATGGCCCGGCCAATCACTCGCTCTCGCTGGAGTTCTTGGAAGAGCTTCAGACAAAGGTGAGGGCTGTTGGCGTGAGCAACCTTCCTCTGTTGGTGGGGGATGATTTCAACTTGATCCGCTCGGGAGCGGACAAGAACAACGGTATTATTAACTGGTCAAGGGTGGCCATGTTTAATAATGCTATTGCTTCCATGGCCCTTAGGGAAGTGGCTCGCGTGGGGGCTCCATATACCTGGACTAACAAACAACTTACGCCGGTGCGTTCGGTCTTGGACAGGGTTTTTATGTCCTCGGAGTGGGAGGTGCTGTTCCCCCTGTGCTCTCTACACGCAGAAACTAGGATCGGGTCGGACCACGTCCCCCTCATCCTTTCCTCGGGGGAGGAAAGGCTTAAACGTAGCCCGCGTTTCTTCTTCGAAATAGCATGGCTGGAGTCTCCGGATTTCGAGCAAACCTTCCTTTCGAAGTGGGCGAATTGCGTTGCTTGCATCGGGCGCGTACGCGGCCCCATGGAGTTCTGGATTGCCGCAGGGGCGGGTATGCGAGCGGCTCTCAAAGGGTGGGGAGCTAATCAGGGTTGGGCGGATAAGCGGTTAAGGGTGCGCCTGACTGAGGAGCTAGCCCAGCTAGACGCAGCGGCAGATCTGCACATCTTTTCCGCGCAGGACTGGGCCCAGCGCTACGCGCTTGAGGCCCAAGTCGAATCCCTCCTCAGGGCCGAGGAAGAGTACTGGCGTAGGCGCGGTGGAATAAAGTGGACGCTCAAGGGCGACGCGAACACAAAATACTTCCACGCATACGCAAATGGCCGACGCCGTAAGTGCGCTATCCTTCGTCTTCAATCGGAGCAGGGGCTCCTACTGCGGCAACAGGATATCATCCAGCACATCTACGAGTTCTACATCCAACTCATGGGTTCTAGGGAGGAACCCATGGCTCGCCTGAGGGAGGATGTGTGGGAACCTGCGTTGCGGGTCACGGACGAGGAAAACGAGAACCTGAGCTTAGCCTTCCTCCAGGAGGAGATTGACAAGGCGACGCTGGGTATGAAATCGGACACTGCGCCGGGGCCGGATGGGTGGCCGGTGGCGATGTTCAAGCGGTTTTGGCAAGTGCTCAAAAACCCCATTTTTGACGTGTGCAATGGTTTTATGCGCGGTACGGTAGACATTTCCCGCCTGAACTTTGGGGTTCTCTCTTTGATCCCCAAGGTCCCGGGTGCGGATCACATTAGACTTTTTCGACCTATTGCTTTAATTAACGTCCTGTTTAAAATTTGTGCTAAGGCTTGTTCTACTCGCATGTCCCCGATAGCCCACCGCATTATTAGTAGAACCCAGTCCGCGTTCATTCGGGGCCGAAACATCTTGGAGGGGCCGCTGGTCCTTCAAGAAATTATCCACTCCCTTAAGCGCGCTCGACAGCCAGCGATTATCCTCAAACTCGATTTTGAGAAGGCGTACGACCGCGTGAACTGGGAGTTCCTCCGACAGGTACTCCTGGACCGAGGTTTCTCGTCGGTTTGGGTTCACCGCATGATGCAGTTGGTCTCGGGAGGCCAAACGGCGATCGCGGTGAACGGAGAAGTAGGGAACTTCTTCCGCAACAAGCGCGGGCTGCGTCAAGGGGACCCAGCGTCGCCGTTGCTTTTTAACTTCGTGGCGGACGCTTTAGGCGCCATGCTAGACAGGGCTCGTCTAGCCGGCCACATTAGGGGTGTCGTGGACAACCTAATCCCGGGAGGAGTGTCTCACTTGCAATACACGGATGACACCCTTCTTCTTTTCGAGCCCGACACACATAGTATCGCTTCGGTCAAAGCCATACTGTTGTGCTTCGAACTCATGTCGGGACTAAAAATTAACTTCCACAAAAGTGAGGTGGTGTCCATAGGGATGGATGCGACAGAAAGTCAACGGGTCGCCAACCTGCTTAACTGCAAACTAGGCCAGTTCCCGTTTACTTACCTCGGGCTCCCAATAGCGGCAAAGAAGTGTACAATCGCTGACTGGGAGCCCCTCTCCTCCAAGGTGGCGAATAGGGTTTGCCCGTGGAGGGGCCGTTTTATGTCTTCAGGGGCAAGACTAATCCTTACCAACACTAGCCTCTCATCTTTGCCCATGTTTGCCATGGGTCTGTTCTTGCTGGCGGACGGGGTACACTCTAAGTTTGACACACCGCGGTCCCGTTTCTTTTGGGAAGGAGCGGGACCTAAACGAAAATACCACATGGTTAAATGTCAAGCCGTGTGTCGTCCCAAAACCCAGGGGGGTCTCGGGATCATCAACTCCAAGTTGATGAACATCGCACTAATGTGCAAGTGGATCTGGAAAATGACTCAGGGGGAGACTGGCCTCTGGATCGACCTCCTCCGGGCAAAATATTTCCCGCAAGGGGATTTTTTTGACGCGGCTCCCAGTGGGTCTCCTTTCTGGAATTCCATTCAATCCCTTAAACCCATCTTTGCCAGGGGCGCAAAGTTTACGGTTAACAACGGACGCTCTACGCGTCTCTGGCTTGATCACTGGATTGGCCAGCGCCCATTATGGACGGAGTTTCGACAACTATACTCCTTAGCGGTCGAACCCGAACAACGGGTTGCCTCGGCTCTTAACACCTCCCCCCCTGTATTAACTTCAGACGTGAGCTAATCGGGCCGGAGTTGGCAGACTAGGACCGCCTTCTGACGCTACTTGCGGACGCCCGACTGTCGGAATCCGCGGACCTGATCTCGTGGAGACTTGCGAGCTCCGGCAAATTCTCTGTCAAATCCATGTACAGAGAGCTATGCCACGGTCAGATCCCGGCGGCAGCCACGGGGCTTTGGAAGGCAAAGATCCCGCTCAAAATTAAGGTCTTCCTTTGGCAACTTTGTCAAGATCGCCTTCCTACCTCTATTAACCTCGCTAAACGCAACGGCCCCACCTCCGGCCCCTGTGCGCTATGTGGGGTCCCGGAAGACGCTGACCACACCTTCTTCCTTTGCTCCCTGGCTCGTTTCGCTTGGAGCGCGGTCCGGGAGGCCGCGGGAGTGGATTAGGATCCACGCTCCCGACCTGAGCTCGTATCTTCCTTATCTGGGTTTCAAGGCGCGTCTCGTAGGGTCATGTGGACTTGTGCGGCGGCTATGCTATGGGCTATTTGGAATACCCGTAACAAGTATACTATTGAGGGGGTGTTTCCCTCGCATCCCGCTGACGTTATCTTCAAATGCATCGTTTTCTTGCAGCAATGGGCATCGCTGGGAAGACAACAGGACTCTGATCTCCACCGCCAAGCTATCTGTCGTCTCCACGCCGTCTACTCTGAGGCTCGAGCTCCGTCGCCTGCTCAACTGGGTGCCGCATAGGGATGGGCAACCCCCCTTTTTGGTCTTAGAACCTTCCGAGCCTGCGTGCTCGTTGCTTTTGGGCCGTTTCTCCGCCTTGTAACGCAACTGTGCGCTCATTTAGCGGCCTATCCTCGTATCAGTCGTGTTAGCTTATGTTGTTTCGGTCGGTGGTTGTGCTACTCTGCCTTAGTTTGGGGGCTTTATTAATTTAAAGCCGGACGTCTCTGACGTCTATGTTCTAAAAAAAACATATATACACAGGGGACTCAACCCACGCACGCACTAGCCAGCCACATCTCCGGGAAACTAATCCCCGTACGCACGTCCACCTCCACCTCCACCTCCTGGAGTCGCTCCATGCTGATGATAACTCGGCCGGCCAACCGTCCACTACCATGCACCCGATGACTGAATCACTTAGGGCATCTCCAGCCGCGCCCCAGGAAGGCCTCCCCAGGCGTTTTTTTCGCGTCGGCGCCGAAAAAACGACCCAGTCGCGCCCCCAGGAGCCCGATTTTCGCCAGCTTGGGCCGAAAACAGCGCCGGCGCCCGAACCCGGCGCGCTGGGGGGCGCCGGGCGAACAGTTTTGGCGCGAAAAAGCCGCGTGCCCGCCGCGTCAGCGACACGGCTCTCTTCTCGGCCCTTCGTCGTCCTCATCGCCTCGTTTTCCGCGGCGAATCAATGCCAAAACTGCCGCGCGCTGCCGCACCGGTCAGCCTGCACCATTGATGCCTCACGGGCGGCGCAGTGAAGACCGGACGACGCGCGTCCCTCGCCCTCCCTCGCCCGCCACGCGTACACACGGTGGCACGCGCACCTCGGCCTATATATGACGCGCCCCGGTGCACTCCGCGACTCACACTCTCCCGCCGTCGTCGTTCCTCCCTCTCCTCTCCTCTCTTTCGCCGTCTCCAGTTCACACCCATGGCCGAGCGCTTCCCAGGCGACGGCGCGGCGGTGAACGGCTTCGGCCGCCGCCATCTTCATGAAGACGAGGCTCGCCTCCTTTACGAGGCCGAGTACCCGGTCCCGCGGGACATGCGGGTCCCCGGGGCGTGGAGGATCAGCGTGGGCGGCGTGCCGGTGCCCCCGGTACGCACTGGCGCGGCGCGGCGTGCGGAGATCGCACGCATCCGCTCGAACCTGCCGCGTGTGGCGAGGGAGGGGCCACGGTACGTCTCCGACAGCCCGCTCTGGGACCCTTACTTCCGCCGCCGTCACGCCCAGCAGCTCGAGGTCACCAACGGCGTCGTGCCCTCCGGCAGGCTCAACGCTGCCAGCCAGCGTCGGTGGTGGGGCGTGCCCGGGCGCACATTGGAGGCCGTCCTCGAGTACATCGAGGGCGGCAACACGCCGCGCCTCGAGTACCCCGCTCCTCCTTCCTTCTCACGCCGCCGGGGAAGCTCCTGGACCCCGAGGCGCATGGAGACCGAGGGGTCCTCCTCCTCGTCCGGCGGCTCGCCCTGCCTCCGCCCCGTCAAGCCGGAGCCCCAGGGCACGCCGGTCAGCGCGCGCACCCGCAGCTCCAGCGTCCGCATCGGCGCCAACGCCTCTCCACCCACCGGCCGCTTCGTCCTCGTCGAGCCCAAGCCGGAGCCCGGCCTCCCCGCGGAGTACGAGGAGATAGCCCGGCGCGGCTTCTCCGACGAGGACGCGATGCGGTGGGCGCGGGACGACTACCTCCGCGACGAGATGGTGCGGCAGCGCCGAGCCCTGGAGGAGATCGCCGCCCGCAAGCGTGGGCGCGAGGACGAGCACTGCGTCGTGGTCCTCGACAGCGACGACGACGACGACGACGACGCCGCCCCCGGACCGTCCAACCCGCCGCGCCAACCGGGGGAGAGATGCAGCAGGGACGGCGGAGGCGTAGGCGGGGGCGACGACGATGACGACGACGGCGGTGACTACACGCGGTTCTACAGCCTCCTCGGCATGTAGAACCGCGTGGGCGGGTGGCGAGGCGGGCGGCGAGGGAGACGGCGGGGGTAGCCCGCGGTAGTTTTTCTTTTATTTTCTTGTAAAATATGTTTAAGTTTGAACGAACTCACCGATGTTTGCGTTAAATTTGAGTCGTTTTTGCGCCGTATTTGACTTTTTTGACTAACCGTGGGCGCCGCGACTGGGGGGCATCACGCCCCCAGTGCGCGGTTTAGCGTCGGTGCGTCCCTAGGGGTCGATTTTTTGCCCCTCCTTGTGGCCAACGGCTGGAGATGCCCTCAGTCCATGCGGATCAACTATCCTATCTTTTAGCTAGCTCACCAACTAACCTATGCATCCAGCTAACGACTAACTCAGCCATGCACCGGCTAATACTCACACAATGTGTACACATGCACGTGCACTAAGTCACATGTCAAGATTATTTCCAACAGGTGGCACGTCACTTCATCATGTGCATATGGCGTGCAAGGTAGAGAAAGCGCGTAAACAGATAAGTGTCAACGTGCCATGCCTGCCAGCTGGCTGCTTTGCGGGACCCAATGGTCAGTGTCTCATGATCAGCTACTTAAGACGCCTGCCTGCCTGCCCGGCCACCCCAAAGTCAAGTTGAGAGTGTGCAAACCTGAATAGAATACCAATCCTCCTCCCTTCTTCACCCAACCTCCCTCCCATGGCAATGGCCATCATCGAAGCGGGGCGGCGGCCCTGGTGAGGTCTGCGGAGGCGGCGGCCGGCCGAGGCCATGGGGATGGGTCTGCGGTTGGGTGTGGTGACGAGCATCTCGGCGTCTCCATCCGCGTGGGGGAGACCGAGTCGTTGTGGAGGTAGGTGAGGAAACGGTGGCCACTGGCCAGCGAGCTCCTGCAACCCGGTGTGGCTGTGGGTCTTGTGGCACGCCTGGCGCTGGCATGGGTGGGCGCGGTCCGTGTTGAAATAAGCCACGACGTGTGTGGTCGGACTCGTCGGGGCGCGTGGGTGCGCGCGGGACGTGCGGGATACACTGATGCGGTCGGACTCGGCGGGCGCGTCGGGTGTGCGCGGGACGTGCGGGGGCACAGCGGAAGCCGTGGCAAAGTGTGCGTGTGTGCGTATGCTCGTGGTGTGCGTGTGTGTGGTCTGGTGGTGCGTGAGCTAGGCTCATGTTGGGTTCCACTGCATACGCCTGTGTTGTTAGCGACATTAGCGGCAGCGCGTAGCGGACAGTTGAATGGCAGGCCGCGTTGTACGTGTTAGTGGCTGGCAAGAGCGCGGCCGAAGCCCATGAATCGCACGCTCTGGCGAGTGGAGGAGGTGGGGAACATAAACTTGAGTGCTACGCTGCTGTGAGACTACAAATCCACGGCCATAAGTGTGTGTTTGTACGTGAGTTGGTGCTCTGGGAATAGTAACGGGCTGTGTGCAGCCCGGTGAAACTCCTGTGTATTGTGCCCCTCCTCCTTCTACCTCTAGTCATGAGTGAGAGAGAGAGAGAGAGCTGCAACAACAGTCTGATGTGCCCCGCAGTTGGGCGAAGTGTGCTGCTGCTGCCGGCGTGGTGCCGGCGGGCTCACCTTCTTCATCATCAGATTCACACCGGTACCGTGTAGGCCTGGAAGCTCTTCTGGCTTGGCCAGGAGTTCTCTCCCAAGGCCAAGCTAATCATCAATCGATTGAGTCAGTTAGTAATTAGCTCTTAGCTGGTTTCGGTTCCGCCACCGTCGGTGACGACGGCTGCCTTCACCAGCGAATCGAGCTGGATTCATGCATTGCCTCGCTAGATCGCACCTCGTGTCGTAGAGGTGTCCGCTACCTTCACCTATCATCTCCTTTCTACAAGCCATTCTTTAACTGAATCAGAATTCTACAGTACTAGTACTATTTATCACCATTATATTCCTCCTTGTTGTTCTTCATCATGTTGCAAATTTCTGCAAGGCATCGGGAAGTATCACCCATTCGCATTACAATTATTTTTCCTGAGATATGTCATTTGTTATAAGTTTGTTTATTCTGCTGATCCAGGTTTGAGTCTGCTAAAGTACGCAATATATATAGCTGCTGGAGAGTGGCTCAAGGTGAAGGAGTAGCAGCTGCTCAGGAGCAATGCGGTTCAGATGCTTTGGGGGTTCGGTACGCAGGAGCACATTGATTTTGGTACAAAGTAAGTTGATATGGTGCCAGTACTTTTTTTTTGCACCAAAGTGGCGCATCGACACAAATAGCCGCGGAAATGAATGCGAGCCTTTGGTTCCTAAGTGTTGACTCTGTTATTATTTGACAACAATCTATTGGAATCGTTGTGCGTAATGTATTCTCTTTCAGTTTAGTAATGCATATCGCCGTTTGATTTTAGTTTGCGTATGCATTGTGTGCCACTGCTACTTCCTTGCTGACACTGGAATTTGGGATACTAACTAGCTAGCTAGCTTCATATATCAAGTAGCGGCAGCGCGTCGTCCTCAACCGGGCGACACGGGGGAATCCAACCTCCAGCCGCCGGCGGCCCCTCCCTCACCTCCTTCCCCACCCCCGCCGCCGCTGGAGGAGGCCGTCCGACGGCGGACGGCGGCGGCGGGGCGTCCTTAGTTTTTCCTTAATTTTCTCCCTCGCCCTAGCTCATTCTCCTATCCCCACATCCATTGTTGATCTGATCTGATCTGCCAAGACAACCTGGCCAAGATCGTGGCGCCGATCCCGGCATGGACAGCGCCGTTCGGTCGCAATCTGGCGAGGCACGCGCCCCTCCAGCCGCGGTCGTCCACAGTGATGGAGGCGAGGGGCATGATGCCATCCGCGGCTGCCCACTGATGTTCCTTGTCTGGTACCGTTGTGTGGCCTTTGCCCGAGATCTTCGGCGCTGCGCACAGATCACCGTGACGAGGAACAAGCGGCGGCGCCACCACATCGTACTATCCACCTCGTCGGCCAGGGATTAACGGAGGTGGGTATGTCAAGATGGATCGAAGGCCAGAGGTTCTACGCACTCATACTGTGTGAAACTTCTTGGTAATGGCAGTGATGTAAGAAGAAGACTGGATGGGGCAGATCGGAAGAAATTTGCGTGTCGGACAATTGGAATCTTGCGGCAGTAATCTCGGCGAGTGGGGCGGCGACACTGGCAGACTTCGTTCTTGGCGGTCTCAGTTTCCGGGTGAAAACCCTAGGTCTTGTACCTGGCAATGGCGGCTTCCTAATCGTTTTCTTGTTGAAGGCATTGTTTGGAGATTGGACCTTTTCCAGGGTGAAAACCCAGGATCTGACTATGATGGTTGGACCGGACGACGATGGTGTTTGTGCACTATAACCTTCTTGAAGGCGTTCGTTTTTGGAGAATCTTTTTCGGAGTCTAGGTGTTGCCATCACTGGTTGTGCTCTTGCTGCTGCGAGCCTCTCTTTGTTTCGACTGGGCCTTTGTTTTCTTTTTTCTTCTTCTTTTATTGTTTGGCTGTGTGCATCCGTAATGTCTAGACTTGATCTGGATATTATGTTGTTGCAGAGGCTGGGTGTAATTGGTATCATCTTGATATTAATATATTCCCTTTGTCGAAAAAAGTAGCGGCAGCGCACGTTCTGTGTTTTGGCTGACATTGTAGCGCACCGACGCCTCATTATGATTGGATGGAGGTATGAAATCATATGCTTCAGCTGCTATTTGAACAAATTTATGGCCTTTGCATCCGAACATGTATGGATCTGGCTGTAAAGAGGAAAGTAGCGTTTTATTGCTTGGATTGGAATTGGAGGTTCACCGTCACATTGCCTTTCAGGTCTCATGGAATTTGAGTGTAGCCCCCGTTTTGTCCTTAATGTCCCCTCTGTTACCTGAGGAAGGGAGGGAGGGAACAGAGGAGAAAACTTGAGTAGTAGTCTGCATCTTCTCCTCTGTTTCTGAACTTGTTCTTTCCTTGAGCACTTGCATAGGGATAGCTTGAGACCCATCCCATTCCCTTGATGTCTCTTTCCTTGTTCTTTTCTGACACTAGGTTACAACAATTTAGTCAGGATCTGCATGGTGTGCAACGGAATGACACTATGCATAAGAATAGGAATGAACAAGCACCGGGAATGGAGGGGATCCCTTAACGCCATGCTAACCATGTCTTGAAACATGTGGTCATATTCCCATGGCGGCATCGTACACCAACTTCTAACAAACATATCCTGAAACAATCTGCACACGTGAACCGTTTGATAGCAAGAAAGTGTTGCTCATG
The DNA here is from genome assembly GCF_002162155.2 of Triticum dicoccoides. NCBI lineage: Eukaryota > Viridiplantae > Streptophyta > Magnoliopsida > Poales > Poaceae > Triticum > Triticum dicoccoides. Next base: position 800,973,085 of record NC_041383.1, read on the forward strand.
CTAGTACTGAGGTTCCAAGCAAGGAAGCAAACTGGCGCATTGACAGAAATGGCAGAGGAAATTAGTACAAGGCTTTGGTTTCTAAGTGTTGACGCTGTTAGGCAATATTACATCCACTAACGCCACTCATTGTTATGCGGGCCCGACTCATTGGTAATTTGGCACCCTAGAAAGTTTTGACGCCACTACTAAGTAATCTACTCATATGTACTTAAGGTTCATATAAGGGTTTCCAACTCAAGTGTGATGTTGTTTCTACTCATATGCCTCTGGGTCCTCATGGAAAAAAAATATTTGCAATAACGCTTGTAATTTTCGGATCCGTGAATTTGCTTCAATCAGTTAGTTTAAATCTTTTTTTTTGCGAGAAATTTTTTGATATATTCATTTTGAATCATGCCAGTACAACGAATACCAGAAATAATAAAAATTACATCCAGATTCATAGACCACCTAGCGACGACTACCAGCACTGAAGCGAGCCGAAGGCGCGCCGCCGTCATCGCCCCTCCATCGCCGGAGTCGGGCATAACTTGTTGTGGTAGACAGTCGGTAAGTCGTCGTGCTAACGCCCCATAGGACCAGCGCACCAGAACAGCAACCGCCGAGATGAAGAATAACGTAGATCAGAAAGATTTAATCCAAAGACACGCGAACATAGACGAACAACGACGAGCTCCGAGCAAATCCACCACAGATAGATCCGCAGGAGACACACCTCCACACGCCCACCAACGGTGCTAGACGCGCCGCCGGAACGGGGACTAGGCAGGGAGACCTTTATTCCATCTTCAGGGAGCCGCCGCCGTCTCGTCTTCCTGAACATGACACAAACCCTAGCAAAACTGAAAGAAACGAGTAAAAACGGAAATAACTGATAAAAATAACTTTATTGAAACAATGAAATAGGTAAAAATATTGTTCAAAAATAACTGGCACCCGTGTTTTACATAGAATAATAGAAATCTTTACATTAACTTAGGATTATGTCAAAAAATATATTTATTATTTTGCTGTGTATAAATGGAGATATATTATAATAATAAAATAACGTACGATCTACAGAGAAGGCAACGTCGAGAAGAGAGAGAGGGAGAGAGCGATGGGGGTAGATGGAACTTTTGGATTTTGGTGTGTGTGTGCAGTGCAGCGGTGGCGTTGCGTGATTGGCTCCCAAGAAGCAGATCGCTTGTGATCTCAGTTGAGTTGGTGCACACGGATGAGGAGGAAACAGTGACCACGGGATGTTGACGCGCTTTCAGGAGGCACCCTACCTGTCCACGCATGTGTAATCGCGGGCAGAACCTATATATATATATATATATATAAGAAGGATGAAATCCCCGTCCGTCTCACAATCACACACCGATCGAAATCCCTCCAAAAGCACCCAGCAATTATCTCAAATCCACAACAGAAAACAAGATTCTGTCCAGCAACAGAGAAGAAAACAAGAGAGAGCGCCCAAGATGGACAGGGTTTGAATCCACACCGTGATTCACGCATCGACTTCCTCTTTTCACTTTTACCCCAGGGTAATTGATTGTACTTTTACTCCCTCACCATTTTCTCAATCAAAGCCTCCTCCCCCTGTTGACCTCTTATTTTCATTTATACAGTAGAAAAAACACAGAAACCAACAAAGCCCAAGGTGAGAGCGGCTCCAGCCATGTCGGATATTGCACCGGTGCAGCCATTGGCTTTGGGTCTCCTCCAGCCGGAGCCGGAGCCGGGCTTCCGCTTCCACCCTACCTACCAGGAGCTCGTGACCTACTACCTCCTCCGCAAGGTCCACGGCCACCACGCCTTCATCCCCGAGGTCCATATGTACAAGCACGAGCCCTGGGAGCTGCCAGGCACGTCACCTACATGTCCGTACGTGCAGAGACCGCCCGGGCCAATAACATGTAGTATTGACTTGCCTTTCATCAACCATGCATGTGCAGACAAGTCCTTCTCGCCCAGCCCACACGACGCCGGGGCCAATGTGGAGTGGTACTTGTTCGCGGTCAGGGCCCGAAAGTACCCCAACGGGCTTCGCATAGGGCGGGCAACGGTCGCCGGGTTCTGGAAATTCACCGGGAAGGATCGCCCCGTCATGCACAACGGCGTCATCGTCGGCATGAAGAAGACACTTGTGCCACACCGGCCGTGCGCCTGGTGGCACACACACCGACTGGGTCATGCACGAGTATCGTCTTCACGGCCAACACAACCACCACATTCAGGTATATCTCCATTTCTTTCTTTTCTTGATTAAGTTGTAACCGAGCTCCACAACTCTCATACACCCCCTAATGGTTAATATGTTCAGGACGCCTATGCATCGTGTCGAGTCTTCAAAAAGAACACCGTGGCTCCGTTGATCGATTTATCCAGTGATGCCGACACATATGAGGATCCAATGCAGTCTGTGCCCGGCGGCGTCGACACATACAAGGATTTGATGGAGCACGTGTCTGATGGTGCCGACTCAGACAAGGATCCCAAGCATTATGTGCTTGGTGGCATAGAATCAGACAAGTATCCAATGCAGTCTGTGCTCAGTGGCATCGGCACGCACAACGATCCCATACGGGTAGAGTCCGATGTTGCCTACGTGCGCAAGGGAAAGAAGCCGTTCCTCACTGATGGTGGCGACACGAGCATGGAAAATATGGAGTTCCTCACCGGTGGCGCCAACAAAGACAAAGAAGGGATGCAACCTGTGTACGCCGGTGCCAGCGCTGATGAGGACAACTTTGGCAACGCTTGGTACACCGCAGCCCTTGCGGAAGAGGATAACGCATGGATGCAGCTCCCCACATATGACGACTGGTACACTAGAGTCGACCTGGACAAGGATGATTCCTTGATGCAGTTCATCTTCGGTGACGTTATGCTCTTTAGCGCCGATTGAAAAGTAAAAATAGAGAAATGTAAAAAGAAGAATGAGAAGAATCCTACTCCATTGTCTATACGTTGATCCTTAAGTCATATTGTATTTTACATTTTATGTTTGAATAATAGTTTGTTTTGAGAGCCTTTTATATGAGTAAACATTGAGGTGTCTTAACCTTCAGAAATATTAATATAAATTGAGACGTCAAGGCTTCACAAATCCTGTATATGAAGTTACTCACCTATAGGTTGCAATTTAGAATATGCACCCGCTACTTTTGATAAAGCATATTTTCAAAGTACCTGTGCGATCGGAGGAAGCGTAGTCGAGCACCAAGGATTCACCGGCATCCCAGGGCATGCACGTCGACCGATCTTCACCGACATCCGTATTGGCATCTCCAGGCGGCACCTCTTCCCGGTCGACATGGAGTTCATGACCTAGGACCCCGTCATCGTCGGTCTTGGCATCCTCGGCTAGCACCTCCTCGCCGGGCATGACCACGGCAAGCCCTCCTAGGTCGCACGTGCGCCCCCCATGGTCGCAAGCCGTGCCGGGGCAACAGACCGCCGCCTCCACCAAGCACCTCTCTGGCTCTCTCCCCACTAAGATTATTTGAGATGAGATCGGAGATGGCTAACTACTTGGATCTGGATCTTTGGAAGCCAAGGGGAAGGTGATGCCGATGCGCTCCATCGGGAGGAAGAAGATGCTCTCTAATCAAGCCACTAAAAAAAGGAGGCAGCTGGTACATGTGTGCTATTCAATATGTACAAGATAGTGCTGGAATTTAGTCTATATTGGGGCAGCTCAATAACTATTTCAGAAATTCCTAATAAATCCTAGAGGCTCACTTAGCCCATTTGTGCAAGGCAAGGGATACTACTAAGGGTTAATTATCCTTTTGCCCTCAGTGGTGTCCATGTGCTCAGTTTTGCCCTCAGATGCGAATTGTGCTCAGTTTTGCCCCTAGTCCGTGCGCACCGACTCGTTCCGTGAACTCTGCCGTCTCCGTCAGGTCAACCTTTTGACTCGGCCCTTACAGGTGGGACCAGGCGGCAGAAACGGCCAATTTTATTCAGACCATTGCACGCGTGGCTTGTGGGACCCAGCAAAGAGTCGTTGAGCAGAGAGCCGTTGGCGGGTGTGCTATATAAGCGGGCGACAGCGGCGGTGACCACGGCGACAGAGAGCACGGCGGTGACCACGGCGAGAGAGAGCACGGCGGCGGGAAGCTAGCTGTGGAGGGCGCGGTGGTGGGAAGCTAGCAGTGGAGGGCGCGGCGGCGTTGAGATCCCCTTCGGCTCCGAGCTCCATGTCTTCGTCAAGCTCCCGCACCACCTCGCGGATGCAGAGCCGGGCGCGTGTGGACATGCCTGTCTTCGTCTGTCCGCGGTGCCGGGCGGGCGTTGATCGAAGGGTTTCTCAGACACCGAGGAACCAGAATCGTCCGTTCTACGTGTGCAGCGAGAATGGGGTAAGAATCAGGGCAATTGCACCATTTTCGTCGTCGGGATGTTTGAGCAATGGGTTGATCTGTTTGGTGTTCATGCAGGTGACATGCTTCTTTCTTTGGGTCGATGCTCTGGCCAAGACTCTGATGAATGAACTGCAAGAAGAGCATGAAGAATGGTTGCGCATGCTGCCACGAACGAAAGTGGCCACACCACGAGCTCTGGAAGAAGAGATGGATGGCGAAGCACGCACTGACAGAGAGCTAGCTATTGAGCTTAGGATGTTGAAGAAGAAGGTTAGGAAGCTTGAAGATCAAGCACTACCAATACCCATTTGCAAATACTTTTGGGCATTTGTAAGTATGGTAATCGCACTGGTTGTAATGTTGAAAATGTATGGAAAGGCATGAATTATGAAGGAATTTGTAATCTTGAAATTGTTTGAGAAATTCACCTAGTTTAAATGTTGGTTAAAGTTGTTTAAATGTTGAAACAAAAAGAGAAGAAGTGACCAACATTTAAATATGTTGGAAAAAAAGAGAAGAAATTAGGAATTCAGAAACTTTTGATCAATGAAATGCAGCTCTCTGCTCTGCCTTTCTGTCCAAAAAAAAGGTTGCTCTTGGGCCAAATTCAGAGCGTAGAGCCAAGTGCAGGCTAGACTAATGGGCCAACTGCATCCAATTAGGCCCATTCAGGGGTTTCCTTGCGTATTTTTCTATTTTCTATTCTGATTTAATTTAGGCAGTAAATCATAATGCTGAAACTTTTTGTGTAAGCTAATTGAATTATTCCGGAGCCAAACAATTAAGGTTAGAAATTTTTTGGAGCTGTTAATTAATCCAATTTAAATACACCATGATTTAAATCAAAGACCAAAATGTCATGGAAAATGTGCCTCAGCTTTGGTAGAGGCTTACGCCAGGTGCCAAAATAAATGAACATTTTTTAAGGGCATTACATTGAGAAAAACATAATATGTCTAAAAGAATGAAGGGTGGAAAATGCAAAAAAATTGGTGCGGCTGGGGACTCGAACCCAGGACCGCGTGATTTTGTGGTGTTTAGGGCTGCGCTAGTAACCGCTAGGACAGATGGCAAGACTTTGACATGGGTAGGGAAGGAAGGTATACATAGTGAGACTGTGAATTTTTTTTAAAAAAAATAGTGAGACCGTGAATGTTTGCACACGCGTGAGAGTGGTTTCCTTTGTTTTGCACTTAAATTTTGGAGGGTTGGAAGGTTGAAAATGTATGTTGCACTACCACATGATTTTGGTCAAAGTGGCACTTGGTTTAGGGTTAGAGTGGCACTTGGTTTAGGATTTAAAGGGAATAAATTTGCATGTTAGTTCATGACTTTTTGTTTGAATGAAACAGAGGGCTTCTCACCCCCTCCGAAAACCACAAGTTCTCGAACTTCATGACTTGTTTAGGGAAGAAATGATAAGTTTGGGCACGGACATTTTTTAACACACATAATAAGATGGAACACACCGTACCATTACAATAACTTAGATAAGTTCACGGACAGTTCACGGACACATGACGAAACATGACACGACACGACACGACATAGAAAAGCAACAAAATAAAAAACCAAACATGACGAGCTTGACTCCGGGCTTGAACATCTTCATCTTGACCTCCTTCTTCCACCTTGGCCGCGCGCGCCCCTTCAACACCGTCTTCATCTTCACACCTCCTCCTCGTCGTCGTAGGGAAGTGAGTGCATCTGGCCTGGAGCGGGGAAGATGCGCTCGTAGTTGGTGTAGATGTTGTAGATGGTGAAGAAGATGGCCTCGCAGCCGCACCAAAAGACTTGGCCGAGGAGCTCGCGCGCGTCAAATGGGTTGGTGAAGGTGACCGTGAGGAGTAGGAGGATGCCGCCGCGGTCACGAACCTCGTTGAGGGTGAAAATCCTCGGCGAGCCCCGTGGGAGGTGGGCATAGCCGGCTCTGAGGAAGGCGCGGGTGAGTTCGATGGAACCCCTCCACCTTGAAATAGCCCACACACGGAGCTCCCTCTCCACAAGCACGCACGGTGGGTAGCGCAGCTCCGGCATCACAGGCGGACGGCTGAAGGTCGGCCCGTTGAACTGCATCTTCTTCACTTGGTCTCGCTTGGGGAGGGCTCGGTCGCTTGGGTGTTTGAAGTTGGAGAGGATCGGATCTGGCTTGTGGGTGGGAGAGGAAGAGAGGCACCCCATTTATAGGCCTGTGGGTGGGAGAGGAAGAGAGAAAGGATGAGAACGGTGCGTGTGTGAATCCGGACGCGTGTGTGTATCCGTTACGTTTTGCACACTTAAATTTTTGCACGAAAACGATGCATCTTTGACCGGGCAGTGCATGTGAATCGCTGCCCTGAACCACCTAGCTCGCCTCGCTAGCCTAGCTCGCCTAGCGCGCCTCGCTCGCCTCACTCGCATGCATGCACGTCGCCGCCTCCCGCGCATGCGCAAACCCATGTAGCCGCCTCCATGCAAGCAAGGCCTGGAAAGGCTGAGACGGGCTATTTACTGCGGTCTCAGGCCCAGACAACGAGACGGCCCAACGGTCCATCTAGCGCGCCCGATATTTGTTAAAAAAACAATCTCCCAGCCAATCAGATTGCATCTCGCGGATCGCCCCCCTCCTCCCCGCAGATTCCTTCTAGAAGGGTTAGATCGACGGCCCTTGATCGCCGCTAGGGTTAGATGAACGGTCCTTATTCAGCGCTAGGGTTAGCTGGGTTTGGGAGGGGTTTGGAGCAGTCAAAGCTATGTTTGACCAGATTTCAAATGAGCATAATAAATTAAATAAAAATCAGAAAAATGAAAAACCTGCGCACATAGTCTTCTTATGTCATATACTAATGATTTAAGTTGATAAACAAGCTTTACATACATTTAAATGATAAGTTCATGTGTATTGTATGATATCTCGAGTATTTCAAACTCCCTTGTATGAAGTGAAGAGAAGTGTTTTGGGGAAATGAACATGAAAATTTCAAAAAACTCACCACAACTTCATTCTGGAGTGACTAAGAAGGATCCAGGCTTAGTTTTTCATTTTGATGTTTTACACTTGTTTAAATCTTGGTCAAAGTTAAGTTTGACCAGAATTCAAATGAGCAAAACAAATTTAAAAAAAATCAAAAAATGGAAAAACCAGCGCACATAGTTTGTACATATAGAATATATGTGTAGGAAAGTTATTTCGCTGATTTAGATAAGGTCGAAAAAAACCTTGCTTAGAAATGAGGCCGTTTACCCTACCTTTGGACCCCTCTTTTTAGCACATTTTTCATGGAAATTTCAATAACCTCACCACAACTTCATTTTGGATTGACTAAGAAGTATCCAGGCTTAGTTTTTCATTTTGATGTTTTAGACTTGCTTAAATCTTGGTCAAAGTTAGGTTTGACCAGAATTTAAATGAGTAAAACAAAATTCAAAAAAATCAAAAAAAGGAAAAACCATGTGCTCATTCAAACATCATCCAACAGATATTTAAACATCATGTCAAACATACTTCTAACATAGGTCCAACATCATCCAACAGAAATACAACATGTCAAGTGATAAATGTTTCATAATACAACATCATTCCTTATTCATAATGTTTCATAATTGTTCATAGATAGCGTTGGGGCTTCTGTCTGTTCCTTGAGCTTCTTGCCATCACTTTGCTCCTCGTGCACCTTGTGCTCATTGTTTCTTCTCTTCTTCTCTTGGTTGTCGGTACCTTGCGCGTCTTCTTCAAACCTACCATAGAGCTGTGCAAAACATAAAGGGTCCAAACATAAACGGTAATGAGATCGTGTCAAGTGATAGATGTACAGTAGTATTTGACCCTTGCAAGATTTACATACCTAGCAGAACTCACAACAACAGAAGGTTGGTCACCATTTGGAGCCTCACTTGGATCATCATTTGGAGCCTCACTTGGATTACCATGATCACCATTTAGAGCCTCACTTGGATCACCATTTGGAGCCTCACTTGGATCATCATTTGGAGCCTCACTTGGATCACCATGATCACCATTTAGAGCCTCACTTGGATCACCATTTGGAGCCTCACTTGAATCATTATTTGGAGGATATTTTGGATCATCGTCAAAATCATGCGGCTGTTGACCATTATCATATGGAACCTCGTCAAAATCCTCATCTGATGCAACCGACTGTTGACCATCATTTTCATCATCTGTTGAGGCAACCGGCTGCTGACCAACATTTTCATCGAAGCCTTCATCGAAACTCTCTCCGAACGCTGGATCTACTGTGTTATCACAATACTTACCAAAATGACCAGACCCACCACATCTTGTGCACTTACGCTTCCTCGCTCCAAGTCCAGCTCCTTCGCTGCGAGGTCTGATTCGACTCTTCCTTGGTCTACCTGCTGCTCTCTTCAGAACTGGAGCGCAAAGCTTGAATCCAGGGTCCACCATGTCCCATTTTTGTTTTCCCTCCATAGCAGGCAAGGCATAAGCATATGTGGCTTTGAACCTTGCAACAAAGTAGTAATCATGCACATACTGTTGTATGTTCCCTGCTGGACCTGGGAGAGAAGTGATGAAAAACAAGGCATGAATGCATGGCAACCCAGTTATCTGCCATTGCCTACAACTGCAAGTTCTAGCTTCTAAATCCACTGGATATCTCCATTCCCTCTTGTGTTATCCAAATATGATATCTCTGCTATGGTACCCGAGCAAAGTGTCATGTTCATTTCCAAGCCTGTTGTCTTCTGCTTCAGTTCATTCATCACGGCAGGGATGATAATGTGGGCCATGAATTTTGCCTCGGCTATTCCTGCACGATAATGAAATTTCTGCATGTATTCTATCCTTATCCTGTCAAGCAAATCCACCACATAATGACCCTTTAGTTTCCGGATCGTTGAGTTGAAAGACTCTGCTAGATTATTGTGCACATAGTCAACTTTGCTCACTTCACTGAATTGGCTTCTGGCCCATAACTTGGAGTGGTGTGTTTCCAAGTATTCTTTCACTTTGGGATTCATGTATAACTGCCTCAAGTGGTAGTTGTGCTTCTTCACACTGCATGTCAAAAATGCTGGCCATAAATTGTCGGTATACACCTTTCCTTTGAATTTCTTCATGAAATTTGCAGCAAGGTGACGCATGCATTCCCTATGCTCTACTCCAGGGAACACATTGTCCACGGCCACTTCTAAAGTTTTGCAGGCATCTGTATGAATGACCAACCCATTGGGATGTGCAATAGCCCGGCGGAGATTATGCAAAAACCAAGTCTAGCTCTCCTCAGACTCTGTCTCCAGCACACCATAGGCAACTGGAAATACAAAACTATGTGCATCAACTGCACAAGCTGCTACTAACTGTCCTTTAAACCTCCCTGTGAGAAAAGTGGCATCAATAGCCAAATAAGGCCTGCAGCCTGCCAAAAAAACCCGGCGACAAGCCTCAAAGCAGACAAAAACCCTTCTAAAGCATTCCTTGGTCTTTGTCACTCCCCTGAATGTGTACTCCATGGTGTGGTGATCAATATCTACAATACTACCTGGGCTTGTCCTCTCCACTTCACCTTTGAATGAATACAACAATTGAAAACTTTCCTGCCAGTTACCATAAATAGAATCCATAGCATGTTGTTTACCATTGAACAACCTCATGTATGGTAAATCTATCTTGAACTTATCTTTGATGTTCTTCTGCAATTCCTTTGGACCCACTTGCTGGTTTTCTTTCACCCACTTTTATACTTCTTCTGCCACCCATCTTGACTTGGCTCTACTGATTGTATCCTTCCTAAGGGTTGATTCCTGGCATGTGTGCTTAAAATGGTTCACTTTGACCTGAACATTAGTGCTATTCCGCATTTTAGATGCAAGCAGCCTCCATGGACAACCCTCAGTCGGACAGTGCACTCTGTAACGTACTTGATCGCTCTTGTCAACTTTGAAAGTACGTTCTACCTTGATGCAGTATGTCACAAGTGCATTTCTACACTCATTCATGGATGCAAAAACTGTACCTTCTTCCATTTGAGGGTTCAAAGGGTCCCATTCAACAGCTGCAAGGTCTTCGTCCTCACCCATCGCGTCATCATCCACATGGACTGCATTGTGAGCCTCATCTTGGTTTTCAGCCCGAGGTGCCCGTTGTAAATTCTGAATAACATCAGAATATAACTTCTCTTCATCAACCCCAGAATTGTAGCCATCAAGCTCCACTTCAAGGGGGACCCTACTGCTGTTGCCCACACTTGTCGAGCCACCACGTCGCCGTGCACCAACTGAACTGTTCTGGCTACAGATGCCATTACGACGACTTGATTCTCCTCGAGATGTTGCACCCGCCATCCTAGGTCCAAATGCCTGCTCAAGCACATCAACTTGCAGCCTCACATGAAAATTATCTTTCTCTTTATGTCTAACAAACATGGTAGCTAGCTCTTCATCATTACTAACTGTCACCCAATTCTTTTCCCCATCATAGTATTTGTATACCACTTCATCAAGCAAATCCCAAGGATATTGGCTACAAATTACCTCCCCAAATTGTCTGAAACTCCAATTACTAGCCATTGGCAACCGATAATCAAAACCTCCTTGGTATTTCTTCTTATCCTTTGCATCGAACATGTACCGGTCCCTTCTAATGTGCACCATGAAAGCAAACCGCAACTCCATCCTAACCGGCGAAAAACAGAGACGCAATCAGCACACTAATTGGGCAAACCTACTCGAATCGAGTGTTCAAATGCACAACTAAGCTCAATCTAAACAAGAGGCGAGACTTATCCCTCGGGAACCCAGTCGTGGACGCAGCGGATCTCCGGCCCGATGCCTGCCTCGCCAAATACTCCGGGGTCGCCGCTGCTCACCATTTCGCCCTAGGGTTCTTCCTCCTAGTTCAAATAGCTCCAGCAGCCCCCCACCTTTGAGCGCTCCGGCCGGCCGCACGAAAGGAGACCGCGCCGCGAATCGAGCAGGTGGCGGGCGCCCCACCCGTGGCGTCGCAGGAAGGTGGTGGGCGTCACAATGAGCCGTGAAGCGTAGGCGCAGGGAGGTAGCAGCGGAGCAGGCCGTGCAGCTGGTGGCGGGGCAGGTGCTGGCCGCGGCGTAGGTGGCGGCGGCGGCGGCGCAGGACAGCCAGCCGGGCGGATGGGTGTGAGCTAGAATGATTTGGGGATTTAGTTGCACGGGCCTACATGTCAGCTCCGGACCCACGTCCACGCGGTCCCACGTGTAAGCTCCGGACCCACAACTACTAACGCCGGCGGACGAAATGCACTCAAATATGGCCGTTTGGCCTCGTCGTAGTTGCTGTGCTCGGACTAGGGGCAAAACTGAGGACAATTTGCATCTGAGGGCAAAACTCAGAACATGGACACCACTGAGGGCAAAAGGATAATTAACCCTACTACTAAAGTTTAGTCCCACATTGCTAGTTGAGTGGGAATTGAACCTCCTTATAAGGGAGGTTCTTTCCCCACTTGTATGAGCATGAGAACAAGAGGGACATCCATGTGCGCTCCTCCGCCGCCCGCCTCGCCGTGACGCGGGTTGCGGGAATGAGCCGAGCCGATGTCCGCCGCCCGCCTCGTCACGCCGCGCCGCGGGTTGCGGATTTTTTGCGAAAGTGGAGTTCGAATGCGAATGGTGCAGCTCTTCAGTTGCTGTCCGTTCGCTTCATCTCCGTCTCTTCGTTTCGCCTCCCGTCGCTGCCCTCTCGCCTCCTTCTCTTGCACCTATAAAACGAAGGTCGCTCCTCCCAGAGAGACGCACCAGAACTTCTCCTTCCTCTCGCCACCGGTTCCAATCTCTGGGCTGCTGCTGTCTTCCTCATCCCGGCTTGCGGCGTGCACCGCGAGTCGGGACAATAGGCCTCCGAAACCGCACCTTTTGAGTCTTGTACGGGAGAAGGGTGATAAGGTTTTTGGGGAGCGCTCTGCGCGACTACTGACTTCTTCGTCACGGACGCCCCGGACTCCGACGACTACTTCCCCGACGACGACTACTTCCCCGACGTCGACAACCTCCTCGACGACATGGAGGACACTGACCCCAAGTCCAGTGCCTCTGCTCCTACTGTTGTCACGTACGTGTTTCTCCTCTTTCTATTGGAGGTTCTGCTACAGTTCCTTGCTCTAGTATTTGCCCTACATATGTTAGACTCTATTTCATATATGCAACTTGCTATACTGTCTGCTCAAGATATATTTAGTTACGGTTCATATATGAAGATGTTGTTTACCTTCTCTTTGTCAAATCGCATGACTTGTTTTATCACTGCTATACTAGTCATGCTTTATCTAGTATTTCTGTTAATAAAATCATTCCATAAATTGCTCATATTTCCAACAATCCAAAAACCTTATTATAGGCAATTTACCCCGAGTGGTTTTGCTGCTTCCATGAGACCTCCTATGTTTGAGGGTATCCACTATAAGAGGGGGCGCGTGAGAGCAGTCTTATGGTTTCAGACCATGAGCTGTTATGACGCCACTCTTGGCAAACCTGAAGGAGAGCAAGATGCCCAACAGGCACAAGCTTTTCAGAAAATGGATACTCTGTTTAAGGCTGCTCTCTTGAGTGTTCTTGGTGAGAACATAGTTGATGCTTATGCGTCAATTGACAATGGAAAAGATATGTGGGACGCACTCGAGGCCAAGTTTGGGGTCTCGGATGCCGGCACTGAGCTGTACATCATGGAGAAATTCTATGATTACATGATGACTGAAGAGCGCTCCATGGTTGAGCAGGCTCATGAGATACAGTCATTTGCTAGAGAACTTGAGCACTCTAATTGCATACTACTGGACAAGTTTGTTGCCGGGGGTATCATTACTAAGCTTCCTCCTTCATGGAGGAACTTTTCTACCTTACTGAAGCATAAGAGACAGGAGTTTTCCGTTCCAGATCTCATTGGTACTCTTGATGTGGAAGAAAAGGTGAGAGCAAAGGACACACGTGCTCGAGATATTGAGGGAGGATCTAGTGCCAATGTGGTACAGAAGCAGAACTTCCAGCCCCACAAGTTCAAGAACAAGGGCAAGTTTGATGGTAAAGCAAAGTTTAATGGAAAGAACAAGGCTGTGCAACACACGAACTTCAAGAAGAAGAATGGCAAGAAGAAAGGTGCTTGTCATGTGTGTGGAGATCCTGATCATTGGGCTCCTAGTTGCCCTAATTGCTATGACAAGTGTCATCCTGGGAAAGGCGGCAAGACCGCTAATGTTGTCATTGGAGACACTGACATGAAGGATGCTGGGTATGGTATATTTCCCACTATTCTTTCAGTATGTCATTCTCCTGATTGGTTGATTGACACGGGTGCTAATGTGCATGTATGCGGTGATATTTCCTTGTTTTCGTCTTATCAGACCGCAGGGACTTCAACCGTGCTGATGGGCAACGGTTCAAGTGCTTCTGTTCGTGGTGTTGGCACGGTCGATCTGAAGTTTACTTCGGGGAAGATCGTGCGGCTGAAGAACGTGCATTATGTCCCCTCCGTCAATAAAAATCTTGTTAGCGGATCTCTTCTGTGTAGAGATAGCTACAAGCTTGTCTTTGAGTCGAATAAATTTTTAATATCCATGTATGGAACCTTTGTCGGTAAAGGCTATGACTCAGGAGTCCTGTTTCGTTTATCCTTGTCAGACATTTGCAATAAAGTTGTTAATCATATTTGCAACAATAGTGAATCAAATGTGTGGCATTCACGTCTTTGTCATGTTAACTTTGGTTGCATGTCACGACTAGCGAAGTTGAACTTAATCCCTAATTTCACCACTGTCAAGGGATCTAAGTGTCAAGTGTGCGTGCAAGCTAAGCAACCTCGTAAGTCTCACGTGACTACGGAGACGAGAAATCTTGCACCACTAGAACTTATACATTCAGATCTATGTGAAATGAATGGTGTTTTGACAAAAGGTGGAAAGAAATATTTCATGACGTTAATTGACGACTCCACTAGATACTGCCGTGTGTTCAAATCTAAGGATGAGGCTTTGAACTTTTTCAAGATCTATAAAGCTGAAGTGGAAAACCAACTTGATCGAAAAATCAAGAGGCTTAGGTCCGACCGTGGTGGAGAGTATTTTTCCAATGAATTTGATGCTTTTTGTGCGAAACATGGTATAATCCATGAGAGGACGCCTCCCTACTCACCTCAGTCAAATGGGGTGGCCGAAAGAAAGAACCGTACTCTAACTGATTTGGTTAACGCCATGTTAGACACATCGGGTCTCTCCAAGGCATGGTGGGGGGAGGCTATATTGACAGCATGTCATGTCCTAAATCGAGTCCCCACAAAGAACAAAGAGATAACTCCATTCGAGGAATGGGAGAAGAAAAGGTTAAAACTCTCTTATCTGCGAACATGGGGTTGTTTGGAGAAAGTCAATGTTCCAATTCCAAAGAAGCAGAAGCTTGGACCAAAGACTGTGGATTGTGTTTTCCTGGGATATGCTTTTCATAGCATTGGCTATAGATTCTTGGTTGTAAAATCTGAGGTACCTGACATGCATGTCGGTACGATCATGGAGTCGAATGATGCGACTTTCTTTGAAGATATCTTTCCCATGAAGGAAATGGCTACCTCATCTAATCAGGAGATGCCCAGTTCATCGAATCAGGAACTAGTTACAATTACCGAACCTGGCATTTCGATGGAACACTTTGAAAGTCCTGTGGAGGAGAACAATGAAGTTCCTACTAGGAGCAAGAGACAGAGGACTGCAAAGTCCTTTGGTTATGATTTTCTTGTGTATCTCATAGATGACACTCCCAGTTCTATTTCAGAGGCCTATGCATCTGAAGATGCTGACTACTGGAAGGAAGCAGTTCGTAGCGAGATGGATTCCATCTTGGCGAATGAAACTTGGGAGATAACTGATCGTCCTTATGGGTGCAAACCTATATGATGCAAATGGGTATTCAAGAAGAAGCTTAGGCCTGATGGTACTATCGAAAAGTACAAGGCTCGACTCGTGGCTAAGGGTTATATCCAAAAGGAAGGTGAAGACTTCTTTGATACTTACTCACTTGTGGCTCGACTGACCACTATTCGAGTTCTACTTTCACTAGCTGCCTCACATGGTCTTCTCGTTCATCAGATGGATGTTAAGACTGCTTTCCTAAATGGAGAGTTGGATGAGGAAATTTATATGGAACAACCAGATGGCTTTGTAATAGATGGTCAGGAAGGGAAAGTGTGCAAGTTGCTGAAGTCTTTGTATGGACTCAAGCAAGCACCCAAATAGTGGCATGAGAAGTTCGAAAGAACTTTAACAGCTGCAGGCTTTGTTGTGAACGAAGCTGACAAATGTGTGTACTATCGCCATGGTGGGGGCGAGGGAGTTATGCTTTGCTTGTATGTTCATGACATACTGATTTTCCGAACAAATCTGAATGTTATTAAGGAGGTCAAGGATTTTCTATCTCGCTGTTTTGAGATGAAGGATTTAGGAGTGGCTAATGTCATTCTGAACATCAAGTTGTTGAGAGATGATGATGGTGGGATTACATTGCTTCAATCTCACTATGTGAAAAAGATCTTGCATCGCTTTGGCTATAGTGACTGCAAGCCCTCTCCAACACCATATGATGCTAGCGTGCTGCTTCGAAAGAATCAAAGAATTGCTAGAGATCAATTGAAGTATTCTCAGATTATTGGCTCGCTTATGTACTTAGCCAGTGCTACAAGACTTGACATCTCTTTTGTTGTTAGCAAACTGAGTTGGTTTGTCTCAAAACCAAGAGATGTGCATTGTAAAGCTCTAGAGAGAGTTTTGCGTTATTTGAAAGGCACTGCAAATTATGGAATTCACTACACCAGGCACCCAAAGGTGCTTGAAGGGTATAGTGACTCAAACTGGATCTCAGATGCTGATGAGATAAAGGCCACGAGCGGATATGTATTCACTCATGGAGGTAGCGCTGTTTCTTGGAAGTCTTGCAAGCAGACCATCTTAACAAGGTCAACAATGGAAGCAGAACTCATAGCACTAGATACAGCTACGGTTGAAGCAGATTGGCTTCGCCGGCTCTTGAATGACTTGCCGGTTGTTGATAAACCTATACTGTGTGTCCTTATGAACTGCGACAATCAAACTATGATCACGAAAGTGAGCAGCTCAAAGGATAACATGAAGTCATCAAGACACGTTCAGAGAAGGTTAAAGTCTGTCAGGAAAAATGAAAACTCCGGAGTTATTGCGTTGGATTATATCCAAACGTCTAAAAATCTGGCAGATCCTTTTACTAAGGGTCTATCGCATAATGTGATAGATAATGCATCGAGGGAGATGGGTATGAGACCCACAATATGAGTTGTTCACAGTGGTAACCTATTCTTTGTGATCGGAGATCCCGTGAATTAGATGTGGAAGACAAGCTATTGGTCAACTGAGAGGAGAGTATCCCTACTATTCACAATACCACTCCATGAAGATGCAATACTATCCTAATCTGCATGGCAGGTTGATGTATATCTTAATGTGTTCTAAGTGGCTTATTTAAGCAGAGATGTTATCCTGCAGAATATCTTTTGAAGAACACACCTATATGAGTCTGATTGTCAAACATCGCAATCTATGAGAGTAGGGTTCTCTCTAGAAAACTCATGAAAGGTCACGGAGTATGACGCATAAGCTCCACCCGCGGGGAAGACCCACGGTAGCCATGTATCGGTCAAGGCTTTATGTGAAGCTAGATTCGCAGAAAACTTGCAGTTCAAGGCCCAGTCCACTGTTCAAGTTGCTTACTAGTGTAGCATAGAGTTCTAGGTGGAAGTTCAACTTAACAGTCTCCACTGCAGTACCGGTATATAAAACAGTGTTTTGGAACCATTGGCAAATTTCTGTGTGCCTCTGGGATCTGGTGGGGGATTGCTGGAATTTAGTCTATATTGGGGCAGCCCAATAATTATTTCAGAAATCCTAATAAATCCTAGAGGCCCACTTAGCCCATTTGTGCAAGGCAAGGGATACTACTAAAGTTTAGTCCCACATTGCTAGTTGAGTGGGAATTGGACCTCCTCATAAGGGAGGTTCTTTCCCCACTTGTATGAGCATGAAAACAAGAGGGACATCCACACGCGCTCCTCCTCCGCCGCCCGCCTCGCCACGCCACGCCTCGTCACGCCGCGCCGCGCCGCGCCGCGGGAATGAGCCGAGCCGATGTCTAAATTTTTGCCACGCACTACGGGTATACGAAAGGTCACACGGAAGCTGAAAAGATTTTTTGCGAAAGTGGAGTTCGAATGCGAACGGTGCAGCTCTTCGGCTGCTGGCCGTTCGCTTCATCTCCGTCTCTTCATTTCGCCTCCCGTCGCTGCCCTCTCGCCTCCTTCTCTTGCGTCTATAAAACGGAGGTCGCTCCTCCTAGAGAGACGCACCAGAACTTCTCCTTCCTCTCGCCACCGGTTCCAATCTCTGAGTTGCTGCTGTCTTCCTCATCCCGGCTTGGGGCGTGCAGCACGAGTCGGGACAGTAGGCCTCTGAAACCGCACCTTTTCAGTCCTGTACGGGAGAAGGGTGATAAGGTTTTTGGGGAGCGCTCTGCGCGACTACTGACTTCTTCGTCACGGACGCCCCGGACTCCGACGACTACTTCCCCGATGTCGACAACCTCCTCGACGACATGGAAGACACCGACCCCAAGTCCAGTGCCTCTGCTCATACTATTGTCACGTACATGTTTCTCCTCTTTCTATTGGAGGTTCTGCTACAGTTCCTTGCTCTAGTATTTGCCCTACATATGTTAGACTCTATTTCATATATGCAACTTGCTATACTGTCTGCTCAAGATATGTTTAGTTACGGTTCATATATGAAGATGTTGTTTACCTTCTCTTTGTCAAATCGCATGACTTGTTTTTTCACTGCTATACTAGTCATGCTTTATCTAGTATTTCTGTTAATAAAATCATTCCGTAAATTGCTCATATTTCCAACAGATTGCATACTTTATCATGGAGTCAAACTCATTGATTAGACTCAAGCTTGGTTGACTTAAATAATTCTAATACTACCGTGTATAGATTAGCACTGTGCTAAGATAGCTGAGAAAAGTTTTCGGTGATGTTTATGGAAAATCATAGTCCTGATAGTAGGTATTTGCTAGCTTGTGGAGGAATTATACACATAATACTAACTTGTATGCGTTTCTAGTTGCCATGTAAGTTTGTCTACGAAAGATGGTCTCTGCAAGTAGTTACAATCTCTCTATATGCTGATGATGACGATGTCTTTACAATTTATATATCCCCCGAGGGGATGCATCCGGAACGACACATTCCTTACATTAGTTGGGAGAGAAGGACGAAGCGAATAACACATACTAACCACACGTTAGTTACAATAAAAAAGATAAGATTATCCATTTAATTTAATATAATTAATTTCTAACACTCCCCTAATCTCCACTTTGACTATATAGAATTATCATTTCGAAAATGCTCCTCCAAAAATTCAGTTAGAAAATAATGAGGAGATATACATAATATGCCACCAAAAATTTCTTCCGAAAACCCATTGGGAAAATAAGGAGAAAACGACATATTATAATGTTTGTATTATTATTGCCTTATTAAAAACCTTCTATGGGAAACCATGTAGGAATAAACTCATAATGGAAAAGAGTTCAGTGTCAAAGATCTGAGGATGTTCAATAGGTCATAGTTCAGGAGTGCACTCCCATGGACCTTGCAAATAACAAAGTCATCTTGTACCAATTCCATTAACATGTTTCTGGAACAAAGAATTTGGTAAAGACTTAGTTAACAACTCATCGAGGTCATCACGTGGCTTCATTTGCAAAATATTTAGCTCTCCATTTCCTTGCAACTTTCGAGTCTAAATAATTTCAAAGCAATACACATTCTAAGGTTGCTCTTTATAACATGTCCGCATCTACGTAATACAAACAACATTATCTATATAGATAATGGTAGGTGATTCCTACCAGTCAATCCCACTTGAACTTTCAACAAAGTTCATCATTCCGTGAAGCCATGCACATTCGTGTGATGCTTCATACAAATCAACGATTTCAGAAAGATTAGTGGATGCACTCACTAAAGTTTGTCTTATTGTGCACTTGTTCTATTACTGTGTTTTTAGAATCATTCGGACCAAAGGAGCCCTAATTTTGCACACTTGATTAGGAGTTTTAATAATTTGTTGAGTGCATTCTATAACAGATTTAAAGGTCTAACTTTTAGAGGATGTAGTATAGTTGGTCTATGGCAATAGGCAAAGACAGGAGCAGAGAATCTAGTACCTTTTGCGCAGGCCGAGTATCGCGCCGTCGCCAACTGCATCGCCGAGTCTTGCTAGCTGGGCCAGCTTCTCACCGAGCTTCATCGACCTCCTCGCCGTGCCACCATTGTTTATTGTGACAATGTGAGTGCCATGTATCTCTCTACAAATCCGGTTCAACATCAGAGGACAAAGCATGTGGAGATTGACCTCCACTTCGTTCAAGATCGGGTCGCTCTGGGTGAGGCCAAGGTGCTGCATGTTCCCACAACATCCCAGTTCGCCGACATTTTCACTAAGGGGCTGCCAACAATTGTATTCTCTGAGTTCAGGTCCAGTTTGAATGTTCTGCCAGCCGCCGTTCCAACTGCGGGGGAAGGGGGGTGTTGAATTGTACTGTCACGTCTCTGTACATTGTAACGGCAATCTGGAACTTAGTAGTTCTAGTCCTCAGGGTGTGTCCTAGTCCATCGAATCTCTAGCTGATTGTGCCCTACATGTAGGGGACTCTCGCCTGCATATGTACCTGAACTGTAACTGAATCAAGCATCGAATACAGTGCTCATTATTCTTCTCATATTGGAGATGCCCTATGTCAGTGTCAAAACCGGCGGATCTCGGGTAGGGGGTCCCGAACTGTGTGTCTAGGCGGATGGTAACAGGAGACAAGGGACACGATGTTTTTACCCAGGGTCGGGCCCTCTCGATGGAGCTAAAACCCTACTCCTGCTTGATTAATATTGATGATATGGGTAGTACAAGAGTAGATCTACCACGAGATCAGAGAGGCTAAACCCTAGAAGCTAGCCTATGGTATGATTGTTGTTCGTCCTACGGACTAAAACCCTCCGGTTTATATAGACACCAGATAGGGTTAGGGTTACACAGAGTCGGTTACAATGGTAGGAGATCTACATATCCGTATCGCCATGCTTGCCTTCCACTCCAAGGAAAGTCCCATCCGGACACGGGACAAAGTCCTCAATCCTGTATCTTCATAGTCCAGGAGTCCGGCCAACGGTGATAATTCGACTATCCGGACACCCCCTAATCCAGGACTCCCTCAGTAGCCCCTGAACCAGGCTTCAATGACGACGAGTCCGGCGCGCATATTGTCTTCGGCATTGCAAGGTGGGTTCCTCGGCGTGAGTAATTCCATCATAGGCTTGCTAGAGGGTGATGGGTTGGATGAGATTTACCATGTAATCAAGTTAGTTTTGTTACAGTTTGATCCCTAGTATCCACTATGTTCTGAGATTGATGTTGCTATGACTTTGCTAGGCTTAATGCTTGTCACTAGGGCCCGAGTGCCATGATTTCAGATCTGAACCTATTATTTTTTCATGAATATATGTGAGTTCTTGATCCTATCTTGCAAGTCTATAGTCACCTATTATGTGTTATGATCCGACAACCCCGAAGTGACAATAATCGGGATACTTCTCGGTGATGACCGTAGTTTGAGGAGTTCATGTATCCACTAAGTGCTAATGCTTTTGTCCGGTTCTCTATTAAAAGGAGGCCTTAATATCCCTTAGTTTCCATTAGGACCCCGCTGCCACGGGAGGGTAGGACAAAAGATGTCATGCAAGTTCTTTTCCATAAGCACGTATGACTATATTCGGAATACATGCCTACATTACATTGATGAACTGGAGCTAATTCTGTGTCACCCTATGTTATAACTATTACATGAGGAATCGCATCCAACATAATTATCCATCACTGATCCAATGCCTACGAGCTTTTCATATATTGTGCTTTGCTTATTTACTTTACCGTTGCTACTCTTACAATTACTACAAAACTGCTACTATTACTTTTGCTACCGTTACCGTTACTTCCATACTACTTTGCTACCAAATACTTTGCTGCAGATACTAAGTTATCCAGGTGTGGTTGAACTGACAACTCAACTGCTAATACTTGAGAATATTCTTTGGCCCCCCTTGTGTCGAATCAATAAATTTGGGTTGAATACTCTACCCTCGCAAACTGCTGCGATCCCCTTTACTTGTGGGTTATCAAGACTATTTTCTGGCGACGTTGCCGGGGAGCATAGCTCTATTCTTTGAGTCACTTGGGATTTATATCTTCTGGTCACTATGAGGAACTTGAAAGACGAAAGAACTAAGATTTATCCCTTAACTACGATGGGAGGTAAGGAACTGCCATCTAGCTCTGCACTAGATTCTCCTTCTGTTTTGAGTAAGCTGGCGACACCTAAACCTACTACTGCTATGAATTCTGATATGTCGCATGTTATTGATGATGCCACTTCTGCTATGCATGATACTTATGATGGAACTACTTCTGTGCTTGATACTACTTTGCCATTAGGTGAATTTCTTGATGAACAACTTGCTAGGGCTAGAGAGAATGAAATACTTGAAACTGATATTATTGAAGATAGTGATGATGAAGGTTCTCCCCCTAAGTATGAATTGCCTGTTGTTCTAGAGGGTTATGTTATGGATGAAGAAACTACTAGAGCTATTCTTGCTTGCAATGATAGATCTGATCTTAAGAAGTTATTAGCTAAATGGAAACATAAATCTCTAAATGCTAGAATGAAATATGACCCTGCTTTTGCTACTTCACCTATCTTTGTTACTGATAAGGAATATGAATTCTCTATCGATCCTGAGATAATTACTTTGGTTGAGTCTGATCCTTTTTATGGCAATGAATCTGAAACTGTTGTGGAACATCTTACTAAGTTAAATGATATAGCCACCCTATTCACTAATGATGAGAAGTCTCGCTATTATTATATCCTTAAGATATTTCCATTCTCATTAAAGTGTGATGCTAAAACTTGGTTTAATTCTCTTGATCCTGGTTGTGTGCGTAGTTCCCAGGATATGATTTATTACTTCTCTCCTAAATACTTCCCTGCTCATAAGAAACAAGCTGCCTTGAGGGAAATATATAATTTTGTGCGAATTGAGAGTCTCCCACAAGCTTGGGGGAGGCTTCTCCGATTACTTAATGCTTTGCCTGATCACCCTCTTAAGAAAAATGAAATACTTGATATCTTTTATAATGGACTAACTTATGCTTCCAAGGACCACTTGGATAGTTGTGTTGGTTGTGTTTTCAGGGAAAGAACAGTCGACCAAGCTGAATTGTTATTAAATAATATGTTGACTAATGAAAATAATTGGACTCTTCCTGAGCTAATTCTTGCGCCAATTGGGCCAACTCCTGAGCCAACTCCTAAACCTACTCCGAAGAAGAGAGGTGTTCTATTTTTTAGTCCTAAAGATATGCAAGAGGCCAAGAAATCTATGAAACAAAAAGGTATTAAAGCTGAAGATGTTAAGAATTTACCTCCTGTTGAAGAAATACATGGTCTTAATATACCACCTATTGAAGAAACACATGGTCTTGATAACCCGACACAGGTACTAAAGGTAAATTCTCTCTATAGATATGATAAAGTTGAAATCCCGTCTACTAAGTTTACTAGCCAATGTTTGGATGAATTTGATGACTTTATGGCTAGGCAAGAAAATTTCAATGCTTATGTTGGTAGAGAATTAAAGAGTAATTCTTACATGATTGGATGCTTGGGTGATTATATAACTAGAGTTAAAGGTGAATTTAAACTCATTAGAAAATATGCTTCTATGGTTACCACTCAAGCAGAACAAGTACTTAAAGCTCAAAGTGATTTGCTCGATGAATTAAATAATAAGCATGATTTTGCTGTTAGAGTGGCTACTAGAACTGGTAAAATGACTCAGGAACCCTTGTATCCTGAAGGCCACCCTAAGATAATTGAGCAAGATTCTCAGAGAAATAATGTAGATGCACCTAGTCCTTCTAAAAAGAAGAAAAAGAAAAATGATAGGACTTTGCATGCTTCTAGTGAACCTATTGTAGAAACACCTGAGAATCCCAATGATATGTCTATTTCTGATGCTAAAACACAATTTGGTGATGAACATGAACCTAGTGATAATGCTAATGATAATGTTCATGTGGATGCTCAACCTAGCAATAATAATGATGTAGAGATTGAACCTGCTATTGATCTTGATAACTCACAATAAAAGAATCAACGTTATGATAAGAGAGACTTTGTTGCTAGGAAGCACGGTAAAGAAAGAGAACCATGGGTTCAAAAACCCATGCCTTTTCCTCCTAAGCCATCCAAGAAAAAGGATGATGATGATTTTGTGCGCTTTGTTGAAATGATTAGACCTATCTTCTTACGTATGCGTTTAACTGATATGCTCAAAGTGAATCCTTATGCTAAATACATTAAAGATATTATTACAAATAAAAGAAAGATACCGGAAGCTAAAATTTCCACCATGCTTGCTAATTATACTTTTAAGGGTGGAATATCAAAGAAACTTGGAGATCCAGGAATACCAACTATACCATACTCCATTAAAAGAAACTATGTTAAAACTGCTTTATGTGATCTTGGAGCTGGTGTTAGTGTTATGCCTCTCTCTTTATATCATAGACTTAAGTTGAATAAGTTGACACCTACTGAAATATCTTTGCAAATGGCTGATAAATAAACTGCTATACCTGTCGGTATTTGTGAGGATGTGCCTGTTGTGGTTGCAAACGTTACTATCTTAATGGACTTTGTTATTCTTGATATTCCCGAGGACGATAGTATGTCGATTATCCTTGGTAGACCTTTTTCGAGTACTACAGGGGCTGTTATTGATTGCAACAAAGGCAATGTCACTTTTCATATTAATGGTAATGACTAATGAGCATACGGTACACTTTCTGAGGAAACAACCTCAAGTTCATAGCATCAATTCTATTGGAAAAATTCCAACTATCATTATTGGAGGTTTTGAATTTCCTCTTCCTAATGTCAAGAAGAAATATGATATTCTTATTATTGGGGATGTTCATATCCCCATTGAGGTAACCTAGTGTTATTCGAAATTTCTTCGGTTTCATGTTATTCGGAATGAGTTTGTTAACAAGACTTGATCAACCTTGTTAGTGGATTCCTTTTGATGAGCATGAGATGGATGAAACTAGAAGCACAACCTTCTGTACCCTCTTTTTACTTCATGTTATTTAGAATAAAAAAAGCAAAAATAGTATTTTCTGTCTGTTTTCTGAATTATCCATGCAATAAAAAATACCCAAAAAATAAAAGTTCTCCAAATGCTCTGCCAATTTAGTATGATTTTCTATGGAATATTTGAGAATATTTGGCACTGAGAACACAGCAGGGGGAGCTGGCACCTGGCCACGAGGGTCCAGGGCGCGCCCACGCCTATAGGGCGCGCCCCTGCCTCGTGGGCCCATGGTGGCCCCCCTCCACTTATTCCTGCACCCACACACTTCATCTTCCTCCCAAATAAATCACCATCCAGCTCAAGCACGAGTTCTAGCTCATTTTGCTACGATTTTCAATCTCCTTACTCAAAGCTCCATTCACAAAATTGCTTTGGGAGATTGTTCCTTGGTATGTGACTCCTCCAATGGTCCAATTAGTTTTTGTTCTAGTGCTTTATTCATTGCAAATTTTTGCTGCCTAGGAGACCCTGTTCTTGAGCTTGCATGTCAAATTTATGAGGTCCCAAGTAATTTTAATGCATGATATAGGCTCTAGGCACTTGTGGGAGTAGTTGCTATCAATTTTATTGAGTTTGATTCACTTTTATTTTGAGTTACTAAAAATTTCAGAAATATTTCAGAGGAAGAAATATGTCTAGGAAAATGTACCAAGGTGGTTCTTCAACAAAGAAAGGACCCAGGCTTGCAATGCATGAGCAGGACGATGAACCACCAAGGGAAGCTGACGTGCGTCCTTGTGAATGGCCGTCAAAAGAGTTTATGGTTAAGGCAGGCATTAAGGGTGAATTTGATGCATATGTGCGTCATGCCAATCTTGAGGACTTCATGCAAGATAAGTTTCCTCAGTACTACTATTTGACTGATTCATTCGTGAGAAGGTTTAAATTTACATCTTCGCGTAATTCTCCAACTGTCCTGTTTGATATTTATGATAAATCATATACCATGGACTTAGAAGATTTCACTACTGCCTGCAGCCTCCCGCAGTGGGGCAATGTTAATGAACCCCGTAAATCTGAATATAAAGACTTTCTTGCTAGTATTACTGTGGGAGAATCTAGAGATATAGCACAAGCTACCATAGGGAACATTCATTTTCCTGCTATACATTATTTTGCTCTCTTCATTGGTAGATGCATTAACGGTAAAGATGAAGCATGTCACATGTGTATACCTGATCTTTATGTTCTCAAGAGTGTTGTATTAGGTGATAAACAATACAACTTGGGGGCAATTGTTGCACGTAGGTTGCATAATAATGGTTTAGTTGGAGATTTATTTGGTGGGATTTATGCAAGCCGTGTGGCTAATTATGTTGGTATACCTCCACATGAAGATGATAGGGCATTGCCTCCCGCTTATTTAGATTATAATGCCATGGTCAGCCATCACTTTCTTGAGAGGAATGAACAATTCCTCCAGTACCGACTAATCTTTGACAGACGTCGCGCTGTCTATATTGCTCTCCCTGCTCCTGCCCTCTTTGATTACCAGGCAAAAGGAAGATATGTTATAACTAGGGAGGAGGCAACAGAGTACGAGAGGAGGACGGAGGCAGCTCGCCGCCATGCTGCAGCTCAGGAGGTAATGGCTGCTGCATCTCAGTATGACCCCAGTTACAACTTCGGATATCAGTCAGGCTACCCTTGGACATATACCAACTTAGGCCAAAAGCCTAAGCTTGGGGGAGTACGTATTTCTCACCGACATTACATTCATGTTCACACACTCATTCTAGTTGTCGGTGCTCATACTTTTTCATTGTACTATCCATGCTAGTTTAGTTTCTTTTTCTAGATTTCTTCTTGTGTGTTTCATAAACCTTAAGAAAAATAAAAAAATTAGTTAGTTTAATTTCCATGCTTGTAGTAGTAATTGAACATATAAACCCTGCTAGAGTGCTAGACAGGCTCGCGCCATCCACGTCGCCCATGAATAGTGCGAGCTAGAGCAGCGTTGAATAGTGCAAGTGAGAGAGAAAAGGCGAGCAACGTTGCAGCGTGTGCAGCGACCTAACCTAACCCGCGCCTCCCACGCCCCCCCCCCCCGCCTCCTCTCCTGCCGTCACCACCTCCTCCCCGCGACCCCGCCTCCTGCCCTGTCGCCACCGCCTCCTGGGCCTCTCCCTCACCGGCTCCCCGTGACTCCCGCCTCCTCCCCTACCGCCACCTCCAGCCCAATCCCCTCACAGGCACCGCCCCTACCTCCTCTTTCCCTCAACTTCCTGACGCCGCCATTTGTGCTTGGCAGAAGGAGTGGCTGCGGTGATGGCAGATGCATGAGGAGGATGAGGAGGAGTCTGTGGTCATGGCGGCGCGATGGATATCATGTTCGGGAGGCGCGGTTGGTCAAGGCGGAGGGGCCAGCGCGCGGGGTCGTAGTCGAGTTGGGCGTGAGGAGAGGGAGGAGAGTGATGGGAAGAGTGGGAGGCGCAAGGGCAGCGGCGCTCGCCATCTCATTCCCCATCTCTTCTCATTGCACGTCCCTCGTGAGTTCCTCTTTCTAATCCCCTTCCTCTCCACAAGTTATCTTTTTATTTTCTGAAATATGTATGTTCGCTCATTGGGCGGCCATGGATGCTAGAGATGGATGCCCAGCTGATTGGACAAGATGCGATGCCCCATCTTCAGTTTGCAGGTTGCTGATTTTGGTCCTCTCCTCTTGCTGGTTTGCTTTGATTAGTAGAACAAGCTGCACAACATGTGTTTGTCAAAATGTTTCTCACGGATAAAACCCTTTTTATGCCTAGATCTGCCTTCTTTCTTAGGAGCATATGCTGGCTGAGACATTATGGTCCAAATTTCATAAATAAGGTCATGCATTTTTTCTGCTTGGGTTCATTTCAATATCTAGAACGTGTGTTCCTTGTGTATGCACACTATTAGTCTTGAATCTCTACCAATAGAATTCAGGACTTGGTATCTAATATAGGGAGGGTAATTTGTCCCCAATCTAGGCCTCGGATGCACAACTTCTCCATCTTGCTCATTTTCTTATGTTTTGGTTTGTGTTATGTTGCCATATGTGCAGGTCGAGGAGGACCAATCCTAGACAGCGACGTGGCTGCATTTATCCCAAGAAAAGGAAATGGTCAGTTACATTTTGTTTCCTCCCTGCCCCCCATTTTGTCTGGGCTGAAGTTTAGTTGTTTCTTTATGAGTTGGGGTTGAAGCCCACTATGTCTGAACCTTTAGGGAAGTTCCTTAAGAAATTTGTTGGCCCTGTGAATGTGCGGGTGGCAAGGAAGGAGGATAAGCTCAAAGTGAAGGACGAGTACATCAATTATATGGTAATAATCTTATGTTTTTCTTTTAGGTATTGTGTGTGTATTTTGTTTTCTAGGATGGCATCACAAACTGAATAAATTAAAATTATCTACGTATATTCTTCACGACCTCTGATATGATGATTAATGCATTCTGAACTCTAATGATTTTTGTGGTGAAACATAAACTTCTAATGGTTGTTCCTATTTGTGTTGCATAAATTTTGGTTTATGCTAGGCATTTATAAAAGCGATATGGCCTAGGTCACTCTTGCCCTGACACTGCTGACAAGTATGGAAGCTAAATTTGAACTATCAAGATTATACGTCTGTATGTTCAAGCTCAGAGTCATGCGAGATTATACGTCTGTATGTTCAAGCTCAGAGTCATGCAAACTGAAAATCTCCTGCCCGTTTTGCATGTGATACAGTTGGTTTAGTTGATACAGACAAATACAATGTTGGACTGTGCACTGGTAATTATGTTTCAATGTTCTGTAAGGTTACTATCCATATTCAGTTCAAATTGTATTTTGTTAGCGAAATATTGCAAGCTCGCTAACATTTTTTATCTTCCAAATCTTTAAACCATGCCATGCCTGACGATCTAGATGGTTTAACCTTTTCTATTGGCACGATAGGTCTGCCTATATGTCCCTGCTGTTTCCATCCACTCTCCTCTTACTGAGATGGTGGGTATGGGATGGGTGCCTTCCAGCATTGACAGTTCAGGTGTACCAGGTATTTGTTGAGTACTTTCACATACCCTGAGTATATTTCCTCTTCTCATCACTTCATTGTCCGACAGAATCGATCAACAGACTATGTTTCCACATTGCAGGCTTGGTTATTATTCCTCTACACAAGTTTTGCTTTGCAGGAGAATGTGTTGCTTGTAAATGGAAGAGATATCCGTCCTTGGTAAGGATCAAAATTTCCATCACTTGATATATAAAATTGTAGACTGCGGCATTCAAGCAATTCTTTTTTTGAAACTTGTCTAGTCAAGTGTGCTCAAATTTTAATAAATTTCTTTATTTGGCTCTCAAATCTGGCATCAACACATCTGTTTGTTTTGTTCCGGCAAGGCCCTATTTAGTTTGTTCTCTAGATCTGGCAAAATCAATTTCTTCTCCAAAGCATGCCCATCTGATCATAATGTGCTGCTATATTTTGAGGTGGATCTACCATCACTATTTAGCAATGCTAATGGCTCTTGTTAGCCTTACTTGGGAGATAAAGGGATAGCCTGATTGCTCAAGTAAGCAGGTATATGATATTTTTATAGAAGTTGGTTTGTTGCTTTGCTGTTAATCCCAAATTTTAAAGACTATAAACTCACAGTCTGGCATTTTTGCAGAGTGGGGTACAACTTTTCTTGTGTTGGGCAATCATGCAAGGAATTGCAATTCATCTACATAATAGGTACTAGCGTCAAAGATTACGCACCCAAATTGCTCTGGGAAAGGTGAGGCCTTCCTTTGATTTAACAAGTTTAGGTTGCTTTTCATCCTGTGAAGATTTTGTCCTTCCCTGACATTCTTCAGTTTCCGGTGTTTATAGTTGTTGAGGAAAATTTTGTTACTCACTTTTTCAGGTATGATCTTTTGATAGTAGATTTCATTTAGGGTTATACCATAATCAATTTGTTGAAGGACAGAAATAACCTATATTTCCACAGAGATTGTGTGGTAGCTTAAATTGAACCATTGTTTTCTGTTTTCGTTCACTCATGCAATATTACAATTTTTTTTGGTGAGTCGTATTGACCAATGCGGAAAATCTATGACTTTGCAATGCCATATGATTCTTCTCTTGCCTTGTGGTTACTTCTTTGCCGAGTAGGCAGCTAAATCGCCAAAACAAATTCTTGGCGAGCTTTCCCACCACTTGTTTGTTGTAATGTCTTGCTCAAAGTAGAATTCCTTTCTAATTTGTAGATTTCCCTCAAATGATTAAATGATTCTCCCCTAACATAAATGTGACGACAAAAAATGTTCTTTTCCACTTCAATACTTTGTGGATGTTGAGGTATGGCCTTGAAGGTACGGAGAGGCTTAAAAGATGTAACGAGGATTGAGATGTTCGTTTAGTGAATTCGGTACTGCTGTTCCATGGAATGCCCAGTGGGATGTTTGAATTTTATGGTTATTTTTTTTGCCATGTTGAATAGCCGATGTAGTGCATCGGTATTTTCCATCTACTAAAATTTTGCTTTATCGATATGCATGCTTGTGGATGGTCTGCTCAATTTTGTGTTTGGACTATAAATGTGACGTTTCTAAGCTGTTAAGGTAAAGTTGCCTTGATTTAAGTTTGTGTCCAGAATACATGGTTGCTTTACTGAAGATGTATCACATATGCTACATATTACTATGTCCAGTACATTTTTCCTGTACCAAACCTTGTTAGGTAATTCCAAAACTTGACTTCCAATACATGATTTATTGTGTCTTTTCTTGAGGTCAGTGCATATTGCACACTTCTATGTAGTGTCTCCGAGAAAGGTGTGGAAACATGCATTGACCATTTTATGGACATAATATTCCTGTCAGATGCTTCATATACAGAATATGCTTCATGCTGAGATGATTTTTCATACATGTGCACGCTTAAAATTCAGAGTTGCACTACTAGGGAAAAGCCTAGCAGCAGCGCGGGACGATGCACTACTGATAAGGCGCTACAACTAACGTATAGCAGTAGCGCCTGTCGACCCACGCTACTGCTATACATGGATAGCTGTAGCGCGCTCTAGAGAAGAGCGCTGCTGATATTATCTGCCGCGCTTTTTACAGGGAGGCGCTATTGGTAAGGCAGCGCTACTGCTAACTTTTTCCCCTCGCTACTACTAGTTTTATTAGTTTTTTTCCTACATATTTGTTTTGTATTTGAATAGGCTTTATACAATAATCTTTAGCATATCATACACATACAAACAACTAGTCTCATCAAATCATGTCATCATCATAATCATCATCCAACACAAAGTGGTCTCTCGTCATCATCTCGAAAATAGAGATACAGGTCTCGATTACTTGCAAATACATCGTCATCCATCTAAACAATGATATACGCGAGAAGAGCTATCACTTTGAGTGAGAGCGGAACTATGCAGTACATGAGTTCGTATCCCTCTCTCGCATTAGCGTGAACCTAAACTAACCACTGCCTGTCGCTCGGAAACCAGAAACCGGTACACCTGGGCCTGACACTCCGGCCACTCGTCATATATATACTCCCGGCGTAGCACTTCTTCGCCATCGATGATCTATGCACCTACATCGTCACATGAGTCGATGATATGCAACATATATAGTTGAGCAACAGAAAGAAACAGACTTGGCAAAAATAGAAACAACATATCATAAGCATAAATAACAAAGTTCATCGTACCCAAAATGAACTAGAGTGATCTTCGCTAGTCGAGGAGGAGGACGGTTTAATTACATCACAAATAAAGTTTCGCCGTGCATAACTCAAAGTTTTGTCATACAGGAAGTATGGACTAAATGGACACATTATCATATATCAACAATCACTCCACCATGTCGTGCCATCCATCCATGTCACGGAGATAGTCCCTGAGCTTAGTGAAAGGCTTCATGTCGAGACGCTGAGAGGCTACACATGTTCGGACGTCTTCCCGCGACATTTGTCCTTCTCCGTAGAACATCCCTGTTTTTGCGACGACCTCCTTGATGATGATTTGGGCAAGTTGGCACTGGATGTTATAGAACTCAGCTCGAAGTCAATGATCCTCGATATCTCCTATGTCCTTTGCCCATTGCAGAATATGGGCATCACCGGATCTAGGTGACATGCGAAGGTTCTGGTGATCCCGTCTGTACTCCAGAATGTGGTGTAGGACATAGGATCCATCATTAAGAGAATCACTCGGTTGTTGGATGCTGCAGAAGTCGGTCTTATGGCTGAAGGCGAGCCTCATATTATCTATCTTCTGTAGTTTCTCATCGTTGATGGTGGCGGTTATTCGTACGATGCAGCCAATTTGATTGCCGTAGCACGAGCGCGCTTCCTCGGGCGCCTTTGGCTCAAAATTGTCGTCGTCCACCTCCGTGACCACCAGTCTAGTAGTCCTGAGTTTGTTAGGAAGCCGTTGCCTCTTTGCTTTCGGTTCTACACCGGCTCCGCTCCCCGAGGCAGCGCTGGTCTCAGTCTCAGTGCCGGTCTCGATGCCGGTCTGAGTCTCAGCGCCTGTCTCAGTCTCAGCACCGGTCTGCGTGTCGGTCTCAGTCCCCGATGCCACTGGTGAGCCCAGCAATAACATCGGTTGATCATCGGCAAGGCTCAAAAATTCGTCTGCCGCCCGGTAGACGTCGTCGCAATCACCAGAACCCTGTCCTTCATCATTGCTGGCCATGTTTCCTATGATTAAATCTAGTCAATTAATTCTAGACCTCATAAAATGAATAATGACATAAAAAGGCCTATTGTTTTGCAGGAACGTTGACTCCTTCCTGGTGCGGCAAATCCCGGACACTCGATATGTCCTAGTTTGTAGCACAAGTCATGCCGAAATTCACGGAAAATTTTGGCATGACCTTTGCTAAAAAGTGGACAAATCGAGAACCTGAAATTTATCGGAATAGAAATGAATCAACATTCCGGCAAAACATAGGCCACTCAGCTTCATTCCCTGGAAACAAAGCAGTGTTCAAATATCCCTCTTCGACACCGCAACACATGTCCAAATATACACGAGCACCACATGTCCAAATTTCACAAGCTAATTCAAAAACAAAGTGTAGAAGAAAATTCATTTAACTACTAATAGAACCAAATTCAGTTAACTTTAGTCCTCTATAATGATGAAAGGAAAAAAATTCAGTTAACTACTAATTTCATTCATTTAGGTTATTCATTTAACTTCAACTAATTAACCTATTGTACCACTACTACTAGCAGCACTACTAACCTAATTAACCTAGTAAAACTCTACTGCCCTAACTGAAAAACATCTAATTAACATCTACTAGTACCACTACTGCCCTACCTAATTAACATCTACTAGTATCACTATATATTATACAAGCAGCATCTACCCTAATTAAAAATCATACTGCCCTAACTAACTTTTGCTGTAAACCAAATTTTCTGCTCTAAACTAATTTTTGCTCTAACATCTACTACTTAACATCCTTTGCTCTAAACTAAATTTTTTGCTGTAAACTAACTTTTGCTCT
>NC_041383.1:801006611-801020361 GCF_002162155.2 Triticum dicoccoides
GATGGCGGGGAGGTGCTCGGCGACGGAGGCAGGGGCGGAGAGGGCGGGCTCGGGCACGGGCAACGGCGGTCCTGGGCGGGCTCGGGCGGCGGTGAGGTGGAGTGCGGCGACGGTGAGGTTGAGAGCGGCCTCGGGCGGCGGCGGTGAGGCTGAGGGCGGCCTCGGGCGGCGGCGGTGAGGATGACGGCGGCCTTGGGGGGAGACGGTGAGGTTGTGGGCATCCACGCCGGCAGGATACGGCGGCGAAGCGGGGCGACGGCAAATTGGGGAGACGACGGCAAGGGCGAGGGATTTGGGGAAGAAGTGGTGGTTGGGGGGGCACTGTTTAAGTGAAACGTAACGGTAGCGCGTTCCCGAAAACGCGCTATAGCTAAGTTAGCTATAGCGCGTTTCCTGAAACACGCTACTGCTATTCCTTTCTCCTTTTTCCCTTTTTTCATTTATTTTTCTTTACATTTTATTTTTTTTCCTTTCTCCTTTTTCTATTTCTTTCATTTTCATTTACTTTTCTACTTGTTTTTCATTTCATTTTATTTTTGTTAGCAGTAGCGCCTTACACATAAATGCGCTGCTACAACAAAATTAGGAGCAGCGCTGTTTCTAAAAGAGCGCTACTACTATGCGTTGCCGATCGGCTTAGCGGTGGGAACTTTTGTAGTAGCGCTTTTACCGCGGCACGCGCTACTACTATATATGTATCTGCAGCCCGGTTTTTTCGAGTGCGCTACTGCTGTCTAACAGTAGTGCCATTTTTTAACACGTGTTACTGCTAAAGTTCTGTGTATAGACTTTTTCCTAGTAGTGTTGTTACATGCTTGAACCATCAAGGGCATCAAAGTTCAGCCAAACCATCAAAGTACCAAAATGAATCTGTGCATGATTAAAATTATAATTGAAGGCTGTTTAATCTACCAATAAATCACATATTTTGTAGATGAGAAAAAATATTTGATTAATTTCTTGAAATAATGAACAATGTAATCACTTCTATTCTTTCACCCCTGTAATCTTTGATGGATTTATTTCTTACTAATGTGTAAATCAAAGATAACATGTTTCATGAAGGAATATTTTTAGTTTTGTATTGCAGAACATGACAAGGTGTGTTGTTGAGAAGGACACAATCCCACTGTCTAACTTCCATCCATTTTAGAATTTGGCCATCCTATAAAATTCACTTTCCTCTATTCATTTTTTTTGCGCTAGCTAACCAGTAGCCTCTTTGCTACTGCAAGGAAAGCATGCTTTAATGAGCTCGTATAATTTAAGGTTTTGTCTACCATTAGATTTTCTATTGTGCCAGGGGCTATTAACCCGAACACTCATGTTCCAGCAACCATGTTTTATGAAAGAATATTTTTAGGTTTGTATTACAGAACTTAACATTTATAGGATTGTGTCATTTTGTTGTTGAAAATGACACAATCCCACTCTCTTATTTCTATGCATTTCAGAAGTTGGACCATCCTATATAAAATAAGGAAAACGTGCCTTAAGGACGAGCTCGCATAATTTAAACTTATGTGCAACATTAAATGTTGTATTAGACCAGGATCCATTAGCCTAAGCCAATCTAGAACTAACATTAGGTCTGGACAGTAGAATTTTCCATCTAAAAAGTGATTTTTGTGTAGAATTGGTTACCATTAACACTGGTTACACCATTTAGACATTTACTATTCAGTCCCGACATTTGCTTATCGACTCACTACTAACATCTGTTCTAACTGGCTTTTGCGCCATTGGCGCAACCGGGTCATCTAGTCAAAAGAAAACCCAAAAAAGATTTCTCATTCTTCTTTTGCTTGTTGGGAGCTTTCCCGTCTAAATAGTTTTATTTCTTTTCTTTCCTTTGGGGGTCGAGAGGAGAAGACCATAATGAAAATGTTTAGTGGCTCCAATATGCATGATTGTTGATTTAACCAAGAGCCCATATTACCTTGTCTTCTCCCTTGAATTGAATGCTTGTAGATTCTATCTTAGTCCAATGCACGTGCACTATTATTATTATACACACCGTTCGGTCATGCGAGTGAAAGGCAATAATGACGATATATGATGGACTAGCTGAGATGAGAGAAGCTGGTATGAACTCGACCTCTTGTTTTTGTAAATATGATGAGTTCATCGTTCCTGGTTCAGCCTATTATGAATAAACATGTTTGCAATGACAATTAGAGATTATAGTTGCTTATACCATGCTTAATTAGCTAGGAGCTTATAATGGTTTACCTTGCGTGCCAACATGCTATTAAAATGGTTGTGATGTGGTATGATAGGGTGGTATCCTCCTTTGAATGATTCGAGTGACTTGATTTGGCACATGTTCACGCATGTAGTTGAAACAAAATCAACATAGCCTTCACGATATTTATATTCATGGTGGA
The DNA here is from genome assembly GCF_002162155.2 of Triticum dicoccoides. Taxonomy (NCBI): domain Eukaryota; kingdom Viridiplantae; phylum Streptophyta; class Magnoliopsida; order Poales; family Poaceae; genus Triticum; species Triticum dicoccoides. Next base: position 801,008,999 of record NC_041383.1, read on the forward strand.
TTATATCCTACTCATGCTTGCACTCGGTGTTGATTAATTTTAATTAATGTTCATGACTGTTGTCGCTCTCCCAGTTGGTCGCTTCCCAGTCTTTTGCTAGCCTTCACCTATACTAAGCGGGATAACTTCTTGTGCATCCAAACTCCATAAACCCCAAAGTTATTCCATATGAGTCCACCATACCTACCTATACGCGGTATTTACCTACCGTTCCAAGTAAATTTGTATGTGCCAAACTCCAAACCTTCAAATAAAATTCTGTTTTGTATGCTCGAGCAGCTAATGTATCAACTAGGGATGTCTGTATCTTCCATGCTAGGTGGGTTATTCTCAAGGGGAGTGGACTCCGCTCCTCATTCACGAGAAAATGGCTAGTAACCGGGATGCCCAGTCCCATGATCGAAAGATCAAATCAAATCAAAATAATTAAACAAAACTCCCCTAGGCACCCGTTATTTCGGGCAAGCCATGGATTGATGCTTGTTGGTGGTGGGGGAGTATAAACTTTACCATTCTGTTTGGGAACCGACTATAATGTGTGTAGCATGGAAGATATCGAGATCTCATAGTTGTTACATTGACAGTGAAAGTATACCGCTCAAAATGTTATTCATCTCTATTTCAAAATCGAGCTCTGGAACCTCTACAAATCCCTGCTTCCCTCTGCGAAGGGCCTATCTATTTACTTTTATGGTGAGTCATCATCCTCTTATTAAAATGCACCCGCTGGAGAGCACCGCTGTCATTTGCATGCATTACTATTAGTTTATATTGGGTATGACTTGACTGGATCTCTTTTACCATGAATTACAATGTTTAGTCAGTCCTTGATCTTTAAAGGTGCTATGCATTTATGTTTTGCAGTCTCAGAAAGGGCTAGCGAGATACCATCTTGTCATATCATATTATGATTGTTTTGAGAAAGTGTTGTCTTCCAAGTTTTATTATTATTTCTCACTAGTTGATTATGCCATTGATATGAGTAAACATGAGACCTAAGTGTTATTGTGAATACGGTTAGTTCATAATCTTTGCTGAAAACTTGAATGCTGGCTTTACATATTTGCAACAACAAGAGCAAACAGAGTTTGTAAAAGTTTTTCATTATCACTTTTAGTTTGTCAACTGAATTGCTTAAGGACAAACAAAGGTTTAAGCTTGGGGGAGTTGATACGTCTCCAACGTATCTACTTTTCCAAACACTTTTGCCCTTGTTTTGGACTTTAACTTGCATGATTGGAATGAAACAAACCCGGACTGACACTGTTTTCAGTAGAACTGCCATGGTGTTATTTTTGTGTAGAAATAAAAGTTCTTGGAATGACCTGAAAAATCCACGGAGCAACTTTTTAGAATTAATAAAAAATACTGGCAAAAGAAATAGCGTCAGGGGGCCCACACCCTGTCCATGAGGGTGGGGGCGTGCCCCTCCCCCTGGGCGTGCCCCCTGCCTCGTGGGCCCCCTGGACATCCATCGACCTCTACTCCAACTCCATATATTTGCTTTCGCGGAGAAAAAAATCACAGAGAAAGTTTCATTGCGTTTTACGATACGGAGCCACCGCCAAGCCCTAATCTCTCTCGGGAGGGCTGATCTGGAGTCCGTTCGGGGCTCCGGAGAGGGGGATTCGTCATCGTCGTCATCATCAACCATCCTCCATCCCATATTTCATGATGCTCATCGCCGTGCGTGAGTAATTCCATCATAGGCTTGCTGGACGGTGATGGGTTGGATGAGATTTACCATGTAATCAAGTTAGTTTTGTTAGAGTTTGATCCCTAGTATCCACTATGTTCTGATATTGATGTTGCTATGACTTTGCTCTGCTTAATTCTTGTCACTAGGGCCCGAGTCCCGTGATTTCAGATCTGAACCTATTATTTTTTCGTGAATATATGTGAGTTCTTGATCTTGCAAGTCTATAGTCACCTATTATATGTTATGATCCGACAACCCCGAAGCGACAATAATCGGGATACTTCTTGGTGATGACCGTAGTTTGAGGAGTTCATGTATTCACTAAGTGCTAATGCTTTGGTCCGGTTCTCTATTAAATGGAGGCCTTAATATCCCTTAGTTTCCATTAGGACCCTGCTGCCACGGGAGGGTAGGACAAAAGATGTCATGCAAGTTCTTTTCCAAATGCACGTATGACTATATTCGGAATACATGCCTACATTACATTGATGAACTGGAGCTAGTTCCGTGTCACCCTATGTTATAACTATTACATGAGGAATCGCATCCGACATAATTATCCGTCACTGATCCAATGCCTACGAGCTTTTCATATATTGTGCTTTGCTTATTTACTTTGTCGTTCCCACTGTTACAATTACTACAAAGTTGCCACTGTTACTTTTGCTACCGTTACCGTTACTTCCATACTACTTTGCTACCAAATACTTTGCTGCAGATACTAAATTATCCAGGTGAGGTTGAATTGACAACTCAACTACTAATACTTGAGAATATTCTTTGGATCCCCTTGTGTCGAATCAGTAAATTTGGGTTGAATACTCTACCCTCGGAAACTGTTGCGATCCCCTATACTTGTGGGTTATCATACCCCAAGCTTGCCGAGGAGCAGCAGCCCCCGGCAGGGCCCCAGGCCCTTGCCGTCGAGGCGGCTGCCCCCGCAGTGGAAAATATACCCTTGCTCCTTGTCGTTGAGCCTCAGGCTCCAGCATGTGCACAACATACAGTTCGTTTCCTCCAAACAGGGGAGCTCCCTGAGGAGCAGGAAGAAGCAGAGAAAGTAGCCCGTCGGTCTAGCATGTACCAATTTGTGGATGATGTCCTTTACAGAAGAAGGCCGAATGGCGTGAAATTGAAGTGCATTCCTCGGGAGGACGGACTGGAGCTGTTGGCAGAGATACACGGAGGCATATGTGGCTCCCACATAGGGTCAAGAGCACTTCCCGGCAAAGCATTTCGGCAAGGTTTCTTCTGGTCCACTACCCTCCAGGATGCAACGGCACTAGTAACTAAGTGTGAAGCATGCTAGTTTTATTCAAAGAAGCTTCAACAACCAGCTCAAGCCCTTCAAACAATCCCTCTCTCTTGGCCATTTTCGGTCTGGGGGCTCGACATACTGGGCCCCTTTCCCCGTGCTGTCGGGGGCTTTGAGTACTTGTACGTCGCGATTGACAAGTTCACAAAGTGGCCGAAAGTGGAACCGGTGAGGAAGGTGACAGCACAGTCAGCCGTCAAGTTCTTCAAGGGACTCGTTCGCCGTTTTGGTGTGCCAAACAGTAGAGTCATCACCGACAACGGCACACAGTTCATGAGCCGCACCTTCATGCAATATATCTAGCACCTCGGTAGCAAAGTTTGCTTTGCTTCTGTTGCTCACCCAAGGAGCAATGGCCAGGCTGAAAGGGCAAATGCTGAAGTGTTGCAGGGCCCCAAAACAAGAATTTTCTACCGGCTGCGCAAGTGTGGAAGGCACTGGCTTGATGAGTTGCCAACGGTTCTTCGTCGGTGTTTCTTGCGGTTAGAGGCTGGGAAGTGGGGTATGGTCTGCGTGGGGGCGGGGTGTCGGTGGGATAGGGGCGGGTGCGCGCGCGGGGGCATCGGGGTGCTACTGGTAAGAGCACGGGGGCGGCCGCTGCGGTCTCATGTCACATGAGCCCGGTCCATACACCGACAGATAAGTCCAACCCCCGAATTCTTTTTTGGCAATGCTACGTGTCAGCCGGATGATAAACCGCTTCGACAACCGTTGGATGCCACCCGAACCAACCGTCCAATCTACCGTCCCAGCCAACTGGGCGCCTTCGCAACAGCTAGTTTGTTGCGCTCATGGCTTTGCAACAAGGACCTTGTTGCAAAGGTCCAGTGAGACATCATCACTGCCCCGCCATGGCCTGAGTGCCTCGGCCATGGAACGTCGCCGGCCGTCGAAATCATCGCGCCTCCTCCAAACCAGCATCCCGAGCAGCTGCCTGTACTCTAGCATGACAATGATGAAGTCTCACGCCGGGCACTCCTCTGGCAATTTCTGCAATCGAAGCTATATTTCTGAAACATGCGTCTTGTTGCAATGCTTGCCATCATACGCTCTAACGTGGGGCGCTTATTCTGCGCTTTCTGCAACCGGGACTATGTTTCTGAAACAATACCCTTGTCGCAGAAGAGAAAATATTCATCGTCGAGCCACTTTTCTTCTTTCTGAAACTAGACCTTGTTGCCGAAAGAAAAACTTCACCACCAAACACTTTTTTTTTCTTTCTGAAACAAGATCTTTGTTGCAGAAAGCTTCTGAAACAAGATGCTTGTTGCAAAAAAAAAACCTGCTGCGCGGGACTTGTCGCTAGTGCGAGCGCTCGATCAAAATCAATCCGACGGCTACGCAGGCGGCGGATGTTGTGTAGGCATCAGCCAGTTGAAGGTTAGTGTTTTCCATTCTTTTTTACGAAATACTTCAACTCCCTAATTTGACCTATACTCCCTTCGTCCCTATTTACACATGCATTCTGATATTCAACTTTGACCATCAACATAAAACAGACAATATATCTTCCAACTCACTATGCTCCCTCCTTTTGGAGCCCTCCCATTCAATCAATTGAGATGTTCAATTTTAAATTTGATTCGCAATTTTGATAGGGCCAGCAATTCTCAAGGAGTTCTCTCATTCGGTTTAAGATGTTTAATTTTGGATTTGCTTCAAAATTTTGACTAGGTCAATGATCTCCGAAATTAGCCGTCACCCACTACTAGCCTATAAAAACGCACCAGTCCCGCGCACTCTTTCACCGCCTATAAAAAATGGGCCGGCATTTAACCCTGTAACACCAATATAAATATAATACATGCGGTCACTAGTGCAAGAAATCCCATATAAGCATGAGTTAATTAACAGATAAAGCAACAATTCCGTACATATGTTTACTGGGCATAGTTCTAAATAAGAGTTTTTTTGTGATGGCATTCTAAACAAGAGTTAGGATGACAATCATGCAATGTAATCGTGATGTCATATCTGCTTCTTGTCTGTGAAGTTTCAAATCGGATTGCAGCAGCACATATTTGATACCGGGATGCTTTGGAGGTGCTACGTTTCGATTTTTCTACTATTTATTCCGTTGGCATAAGATTTCTACTGTTTGCTTGTTTTTTGGGAACTCCTATACGCCGCTCGTTGCGGCAAGGAGTCGAGTAAACGCACAGAAGGAGTCTGACCTGGGCCGGCCCAGTTGGTGCAGTGTATCGCGTAATTGAAAAAATAAAAAATAAAACGCGCGCGCTTACTAGAAATCAAACCCTGGATCCCACGCTACTGGGGGCGCAACAATAGCCAACAGACCAATCAATCATTGGTGACATATACGCAGCGCAGCATATTAAGAACAATGTACTGGTACGCACATGCTGTCCGTAGGAGTTTTTAATACGAACATGAAATATTAATTTAAAATTAATGAAATATTTATTTGAAATCATGAATATATTTCGAAACCTATAACATTTGTTTAAATTACTGGACATTTCCTGAAATTGTAAACAAGTACATTTTAAAATTCCAGAACATTTTCTGAAACACGAAACATTTTTTCAAATTTTGAACTCGAGAACATTTGTTAATATTGAGAACAAATATTTGAAAATTTCAAACAAAAGAAAAATGAAAAATAACAACAAAAAAGTGAAGGGAAATAAAAACCAAAAAGAAACAGAGAACATATTTTGAAAACTCGAATTTTCTTTAAAATTACGAACAAATTTTAAAAACAAGAAATTTTATAAAATTCCCTGAACATTTTTCTAATTGACAAACATTTTTTGAATCTTGAGAACAAACTTGAAACGGATAACAAATTTGGAAGCATGAACAATTTTTTAAAGTGCAAACATTTTTTCGAATCTTGAGAACAAATTTTGAAATGGAGAACAAATTTGGAAGCGCGAACAATTTTTGAAAGCACGAACATTTTTTGAATCTTGAGAACAAATTTTGAAACAAAGAACAAATTTGGACAATTTCTTAAAGCATGAACATTTTTTGAATCTTGAGAACATATTTATGAATGAAAAGAACATTTTTTGAACAAAAATTTAAAATCCTGAACATTTTTTGAATTTAGAGAACAAAATTTTCAAATTGAGAACAAAATTTGAACATAAATATTTTCTAAATGTACGAAAAAATTTTGTATATTGAGAGCAAATTTTGAAACGAAGAACAAATTTGGACCATTTCTTAAAGCATGAACATTTTTTGAATCTTGAGAACAAATTTATGAATGAAAAGATCATTTTTTGAACAAACTTGTTCACGAACATTTTTGAAAAAAGCGCGAACATTTTTTTGAAAGAGAAAACATAAACTTGAAAGACAAAAAAGAAAAAAAGTAAAGTAAAAGAAACAGAAATAGAAAAAGAAAGGAAAATAAAAAACCAGTTTCCAAAACCGGAAAAAACCCAGCTGGGAACCTCTAGAAGGTTCCCAAAGCCGGGAGCGCTGGACGGTTAAACGGGCCGGCCCGTTGCGTCGCTGCTCGGTCGCTCGCCTGTGCGAAGCGCCGGCAGTTTGACGCAACGAGCGGCATATAGGATTTTCCTTGTTTTTTGGGCTGTATTTTTCTTTTTCCTTTCAACGTTGGAATATTTCTGATTGTCCAGTGTTGGCCTGTTGGGCTAAAAAGGGCCCAGATCGATGTACTCCTCTCTGCAGGCCCATGATTTGAAGTGACTTCTGTGGATGTATATGCATGCAGGAAGTTTTATAGTACCACATCGCCTGAGCAAAGCAAACCGAAGCTGTTTATAATCTGATTCCCAGATTGTGTGGTCACCACGTGACGGTCGTGGTAAGCAATCCAAACTTGATGAAAACAAATTAGGCTTGTTTGAATCGTGCATGTTGCAGTCATCTGCTTGCAACATCACATACTAGCACTCTGACATGGTGTGTTCGCATTTTTGTACTTTGAGGCTTCTATTATTAACTTACATATTTTTGTTGACTTAGAAAGCCGAATTTTACCGCCTTTGTCCGATTCAAATATGTGACTTAGAAAGCCATTTTTTACTCCCTTTGTCCAATTCAAATCTATATCTAGACACGTCCACAACTAATTTGGGACGGAGGTAATATATGTCACAAAGTTGTGAGTACACTGCGTGCTCGTCTATCCATGCCCAATTAATTTCATTGTATTTACACTATAGAATACATCAAAATTAAAAATGAATTAAACTTACAGGTAAACGGAGTAAAATAAAATAATTAAAGTAGCCCAAGCAGGGTCCCCCGTGCGCGGGCGATTTTTACTCCCTTTGTCCAATTCAAATCTATATCTAGACACATCCACAACTAATTTGGGACGGGGGTAATATATGTCACAAAGTTGTGAGTACGCTGCGTGCTCGTCTATCCATGGCCAATTAATTTCATTGTATTTACACTATAGAATACGTCAAAATTAAAAATGAACTAAACTTACAGGTAAACGGAGTAAAATAAAATAATTAAAGTAGCCCAAGCGGGGTCCCTGCGCGCGGGCGGGAGTCGTCAGTGTTTCTTGCGGTTAGACGCTGGGAAGTGGGGTATGGTCTGTGTGGGGACGGGATGTCGGCGTGATAGGGGTGGGTGCGCGCGCGCGTGCGTCGGGGTGCTGCTGGTAGGAGGGCACGTGGGCGGCCGCCCGGCCCGGGCGCTGCGGTCTCGTGTCACGTGAGCCCGGTCCCTACACCGACAGAGAAGTCCAACCCCCGAATTCTTTTTTGCGAAATACTTCAACTCCCTAATTCCACCTATACTCCCTTTGTCCCTATTTACACATGCATTCTGATATTCAACTTTGACCATCAACATAAAACAGAGAATATACTATCTTCTAACTCATCATGCTCCCTCCTTTTGGAGCCCTCCCATTCAATCAATTGGGATGTTTAATTTTGAATTTGCTTCGCAATTTCGACCCGGTCAGCAATTCTCAAGGAGCTCTCTCATTCGGTTTAAGATGTTTAACATTGGATTTGATTCATAATTTTGACTAGGTCAGTGATTTCTGAAATTAGCCGTTTGCAACTAGCCTATAAAAACACACCAGTCTCTCTTGAAGGAGCTTATGTCTATGAATGCAGACCGGAAGGAAATTAGAGAAGCTATTGACAGGATGAATGAACTCCTGTACAGAGAGGAGATGTTATGGATGGAGAGATCTCGAATCGTGTGGTTGCGGGAGGGTGACCGCAACACACAATTCTTTCATCGGAAAGCAGTTTGGTGCGCACGAAAAATCGTATTAAGTCACTTGTTGATGATGTAGGAGTGGTACATAAGGACCATGAGTCTATGGCTACTATGGCAACATCTTATTTTTCCAATCTGTTTTCCGCCGACGCCTTGCTATGTGCGGACCCAGTGATTAACTTAATTAATTCCGTTGCTACCGATAGAATGAATGATGGTCTGTGTGCAGATTTTACAGACATGGAGATTGCGGATGCTCTATTCCAAATTGGTCCTCTCAAAGCTCCGGGGCGAGATGGGTTCCCTGCAAGATTTTTCAGAGGAATTTAACCATCATGAGAGAGCAGGTTATTGCAGGAGCGAAGGAGTTTTTTCGGACAGGGGTCATGCCTGATGGGGTGAATGACACTTCCATCGTCCTCATCCCAAAGGTAGATAACCCTGAGCGGCTCACAGAGTTTCGTCCTATTAGTTTGTGCAATGTCATCTATAAGGTGGTGTCTAAATGCTTGGTCAACCGGCTGCGTCCTATTTCGGATGAAATCATCTCGCCAGCACAGAGTTCCTTTGTTCCTGGGCGGATGATTACTGATAATGCCTTGCTTGCTTTTGAGTGCATTCATTATATTCAACAGGAAAAAGACCCGAACAAAAGTTTTTGTGCTTATAAATTGGATATGTCAAAAGCTTATGATAGGGTTGATTGGATCTTCTTGGAGTGAACGATGCAAAAGATGGGCTCCGCTCGCCGTTGGGTGAACTGGATCATGACGTGTGTCACCTCGGTGAGATATACTGTTAAATTTAATGAGACCCTCTTGGATTCGTTTGCACCAACGCGTGAGCTTCGGCAAGGTGATCCTCTCTCTCCGTTTTTGTTCCTATTTGTGGCTGATGGTCTCTCGGCTTTGTTGAAGGATGAAGAAGATAGGGGCGACTACACACCCCTAAAAGTCTGCCGTAGAGCACCGGGTGTCTCTCATTTGCTATTTGCAGATGACATCATGCTATTCTTTAAAGCAGAAGAGGAACAAGCTAAGAAAGTACATGAGGTTTTGCTCACATATGAGAGAGCTACAGGCCAATGCATTAATCCGGCCAAGTAGTGTACTGCTTGGAAATTCTTGTACTACGGACAGCCAGGAAAAGGTGCGCACAATATTGCATGTTGATCTGGTTACTTTTGAGGAACATTATCTGGGTCTCCCTACACCAGATGGGCGTATGAACAGGGATAAATTTCAGGGGTATGGTCTGCCAGGTTCCAAGTGACAGGCGGGTCCCCGCGCGCGGGCGGGTCGTCGTCGGTGTTTCTTGCGGTTGAGGCTAGCAAGTGGGGTATGGTCTGCGTGGGGGCGGGGTGTCGGCGCGATACGGGTGGGCGCGCGCGGGCGTCGGGGTGCTGCTGGTAAGAGCACGGGGGCGGCCGCCGCGCCGCTGTGGTCCAACTCTCGAATTCTTTCTTTTCTGTGAATAGTTCAACTCCCGAATTCCCCCAAGTACCCTTCTGAGCCCGAGCTCGGAAGAACATTAAAAAGAAAATCAGCGCTTCAAAATATTTTTAAAAGTAGCTTTTTCAAAGCATTGATTTTGTTTCTTTACGCATTTCATAGATGTGATCTTATGATGAAAAATTGCAAGCACTTAAAACATTCATCAAAGTTTACCAAAAAAAAGTTTTCAATTTTTATCATCTTTTTAATTTTACTATTCCTCCGTGCTCATTTGAGCTCGAGCTTAGATACTCCACGTCCCCCGAACTCGACCTACTCCCTTGGTCCCTATTTACACATCGACACATATATTTTGATGTTCAACTTTGACCAATAATTTAAAACAGAGGATGTATCTTCTAATTCATCATGCTCCCCATTTTTCGAGCCCTCCCGTTCAATCAATTGAGATGTTCGATTTTGAATTTGGTTCACAATTTTGACCGGGCCACCAATTCTCGAGGAGCTTGCTTGTTCGGTTAACATGTTTTAATTTTGGGTTTGATTCAAATTTTTGATTAGGTCACTGATTTATGAAATTAATCATCAGCAACTAGCCTATAGAAACACACCAGTCGCCCGCACTGTTTCACCACCTAGAAAAAAATGTGCCAACATTTAACACTGTAGCACCAATATAACACATGCTGCCATGAGTGCAAGAAATTTCATAAGTATGCAGTTTTTCTAAAGCACATTCAGTTGTGCTCTAAGTATTGCACATCTAACTCATATGCCATTGATTTTACACGGAGATTTGTGCAGGCATTTGTGCAGGCATTTCTTTCTAGTTTGATTGTGTCACTTAGATGTGCAATAACTAGGGCATCAATTGCGTACATACGTTTACCGAGCATAGTTCTAAATAATAGTTATTTTCTGCAATGGAATTCTAAACAAGAGTTAGGATGCAATGTAACGTGATGTCATATCTGCTTCTTGTCTGTGAAGTTTCAAATCGGATTGCAGCAGCACATATTTGATACCGGGATGCTTTGGAGGTAGCACGTTTCAATTTTTCTACTCTTTATTTCGTCGGTATATAACATTTCTACTGTTTGCTTATCTTTTGGGCTGAACTTCTTTTTTTCCTTTCAACGTTGGAACAGTTCTGACTTTTAAGTGTCGGCCTTTTTGGCTAAAAAGGGCCCAGATCGATGTACTCCTCCCTGTAGGCCCATGACTCGAAGAGACTTCTGTCGATGTATGTGCGTGCAGGAAGTTTTATAGTACCACATCGCGTGAGCAAAGCAAACCGGAGCGGTTTATATTCTGATTCCCAGATTGTGTGGTCACCATGTGACACTCATGGTAAGCAAATCCAAACTTGATGGAAACAAATTAGGCACATACTAGCACTCCGACATGGTGTGATCGCATTTTTTTAACCTGCGGCTTCTACTATTAACAATCATCTGCTTTTTTTTTCAAAACGAAACAGTCATCTGCTTTCAACATCACATACTACCACTCCGACATGGTGTGATCGCATTTTTGTTACCTGAGGCTTCTATTGTTAACTTACACATTGGTTGCCTATGCATTTATCTCTTTGTCAAGCTGGAACTTTGAACTGGAGATCGTTCCTACGATTTCTAATGTCGGCCAGTGGCACTTTTTTTTTTCCGAAACGGAACAGTCATCTGCTTTCAACATCACATACTAC
>NC_041383.1:801020688-801026028 GCF_002162155.2 Triticum dicoccoides
GCACTTTTTTTTTCGAAACGGAACAGTCATCTGCTTTCAACATCACATACTACCACTCCGACATGGTGTGATCGCATTTTTGTTACCTGAGGCTTCTATTGTTAACTTACACATTGGTTGCCTATGCATTTATCTCTTTGTCAAGCTGGAACTTTAAACTGGAGATCGTTCCTACGATTTCTAATGTCGGCCAGTGGCATTAATTTGATCCATCAAACCAAAGTAACACATCAATTCAATTTCTGCTTTATAATGGCGCAATAGCAAACTCCAACACAAACATCACAGTCTATCTGTATATATGGAGCAACTTCAAAGCAACACCATATATATACCAAAAACAAGAACTGATTCCCTTAAAAAAAAAGAACAAGAAATTATTGGGGAACGCAGTAATTTCAAAAAATTTCCTACGACTATGCAAGATCTATCTTGGTGATGCATAGCAACGAGAGGGGAGAATGTTGTCTACGTACCCTCGTAGACCGAAAGCGGAAGCGTTATGACAATGCGGTTGATGTAGTTGTACGTCTTCACGGTCCGATCGATCCTAGCACCGAAGGTATGGCACCGCCGCGATCAGCACAGGTTCAGTTCGGTGACATCCCACGAACTCTAGATCTAGCTGAGGTCGAGGGAGAGTTTTGTCAGCACGACGGCGTGATGACAGTGATGATGAAGTTATCGATGCAGGGCTTCGCCTAAGCACTACAACAATATGACCGAGGTGGAAATCTGTGGACCCCGTATATAAAGGAGTGGAGGAGGGAAGGGCCGGCCCTCTCTATGGCGCGCCCAAGGGGGGGAGTCCTACTCCCAGTAGGAGTAGGTTTCCCCTTCCCTAGTTGGAGTAGGAGAAGAAGGAAGAGGGAGAGGGAGAGAAGGAAAGGGGGGCCGACCCCCCTCCCAATTCAGATTGGGCTTGGGGGGGGGGTGCACCCCCACCTTGGCCGCCTCCTCCTCTCTTCCACCATGGCCCATTAAAGCCCATTAACTCCCCGGGGGGTTCCGGTAACCTCCCGGTACTCCAGAAAAATGCCCGAACCACTCGGAACCTTTCCGGTGTTCAAACATAGCCTTCCAATATATCAATCTTTATGTCTCAACCATTTCGAGACTCCTCATCATGTCCGTGATCACATTCGGGACTCCGAACAACCTTCGGTACATCAAAACACATAAACTCATAATACCGATTGTCATCGAACGTTAAGCGTGCGGACCCTACGGGTTCGAGAACTATGTAGACATGACCGAGACTCACTTCCGGTCAATAACCAATAGTGGAACCTGGATGCTCATATGGGTTCCTACATATTCTACGAAGATCTTTATCGGTCAAACCGCATAACAACATACATTGTTCCCTTTGTCATCGGTATGTTACTTGCCTGAGATTCGATCGTCGGTCTCATCATACCTAGTTCAATCTCGTTACCGGCAAGTTTCTTTACTTGTTCCGTAATACTTCATCCCGCAACTAACTCATTAGTTATAATGCTTGCAAGGCTTATAGTGATGAGTATTACCGAGAGGGCCCAGAGATACCTCTCCGGAACACGGAGTGACAAATCCTAATCTCGACAACCCAACAAACACCTTCGGAGACACCTGTAGAGCACCTTTATAATCACCCATTTACGTTATGACGTTTGGTGGCACACAAAGTGCCTCCGGTATTCAGGAGTTGCATAATCTCATAGCCTGAGGAACGTGTATAAGTCATGAAGAAAGCAGTAGCAATGAAACTGTAACAATCATAATGCTAAGCTAACGGATGGGTCATGTCCATCACATCATTCTCCTAATGATGTGCTCCCATTCATCAAATGACAACACATGTCTATGGTTAGGAAACATAACCATCTTTGATTAACGAGCTAGTCAAGTAGAGGCATACTAGGGACAATATGTTTTGTCTATGTATTCACACATGTACTAAGTTTTCAGTTAATACAATTCTAGCATGAATAATAAATATTTATCATGAAATAAGGAAATAAATAATAACTTTATTATTCCCTCTAGGGCATATTTTCTTCAGTCTCCCACTTGCACTAGAGTCAATAATCTAGTTCACATCGCCATGTGATTTAGCATCAATAGTTCACATCTGTATGTGATTAACACCCATAGTTCACATTGCCATGTGACCAACAACCAAAGGGTTTACTAGAGTCAATAATCTAGTTCACATTGCTATGTGATTAACACCCAAAGAGTACTAAGGTGTGATCATGTTTTTGCTTGTGAGAGAAATTTAGTCAACAGGTCTGTCACATTCAGAGCCGTATGTATTTTGCAAATATTTTATGTTTACAATGCCCTGCATAGAGCTACTCTAGCTAATTTCTCTCACTTTCAATATGTATCCAGATTGAGACTTAAAGTCATCTGGATCGGTGTAAAAGCTTGGATTGACGTAACTCTTTACGACGAACTCTTTATCACCCCCATCACCGAGAAACATTTCCTTAGTCCTCACTAAGGATAATTTTGATCGCTGTCTAGTGATCTACTCTTAGATCACTATTGTACCCCCTTGCCAAACTCATGACAAGGTACACAATAGGTCTGGTACACAACACAACATACTTTATAGAACCTATGACTGTGGCATAGGGAATGACTTTCATTCTCTTTCTATCTTCTACCATGGTCGGGCTTTGAGTCTTACTCAACTTTACACCTTGCAATACAGACAAGAACTCAAGCAATGCTGGTGGTGCCATCCTTTCGTGGGTGGACATGGTGGTGGTGCCGTCCACATAGACCTGCAGAAGCAATGGAGGCAGAGAGGATGGATTCAGTCAGTGAGAACACAAGCACAATAATAACCACAATTAATATGCCACAAATTCTGGAATGAACGCACACATAGAGATAGAGATAGAGATAGAGATGGAGATGGAGAGAAGAGAAGTGCCTTGTAGATGAGGATCCTGAGGAGGCCGAGCGCGCCGGTGAGGCTGCAGTCGGTCCACTGGAGGAGGAAGAGGAAGAGGCGCGCGGCGGGGCTGTAGGACACACGCATCTGCACGCACACCCCGTCGTAGTCCCGCGAGCACTCGGACGCCCTGCACCACGGCCAGATTCACGATCCAGACCTGGAAGAAATTCAAGAAACTTGGTCCTTTAATTTGGGGGGAGGGAGGGAGAGAGGGGACTGACTCACAGGGTGTTGGCGTGCTGGATGTCCGCCTCCAGCACCTTGAGTGAGTCCCTGAACGACCTCCGCGCGGCGCACGGCGCCGCCACCACCATCTCCCCCTCCTCCTCGTCCGCCGCCGAATTAAACCCCGCCGGCAGAGCAGGGCCGAATTAGATAGAACCCCCGCCGCCGCAAGCGCGCGCGAGAACCCTCGACCGCGACGGCGACAGCGGCACCGAAAGTGGAGGGCTGCTCTCCGGCTCCCCGCTCCGCTCCGCTCCACCGAAAGCAGGCCTGCCTCCACTCCCAGTTGTTGTTGGTGGTCGTCTCCTTTTCGGCCGGCCGCACCGCACCGCCCGCCTGTTCTGTTGCTATAGCCTATAGGTTGCGTGGGCGGAGGGAGACCCGCCGCCGCTGCCACGCGTCCGCTCCCGCCGCTCGGAGGAGTCCAAGTGACAGGCGGGGCCCCCGCGCGCGGGCGGGTCGTCGTCGGTGTTTCTTGCGGTTAGACGCTGGGAAGTGGGGTCTGGTCTGCGTGGGGTCAGGGTGTCGGTGGGATAGAGGTGGGTGCTGCTGGTAAGAGCACAGGGGCGGCTGCCGGGCCGCTGCGGTCTCGTGTCACGTGAGCCCGGTCCATGCACCGACAGACAAGTTCAACCCCCGAATTCATTTTTGCGAAATACTTCAACTCCCGTGCACTCTTTCACCGCCTATAAGAAATATGCTAGCATTTAACACCGTAGCACAAATATCTTTACCTAATAATAAAGACAATTGGGTTTCTGTCGTACGTCATCGGCATTTTTATAGAAAACCCCCTGCTGTTTTGGGTATTCAACCCGCAGTACTATTATAACTCAACCCGAAGCGGTACTGACAAGAGAAAAAAAAAGAAATAACCCACAAACCCGCACGTCCCTACCTCCCAATCCCCTAAAAAACCAATCCCATCTCCACCTCCTGCCGCCGGCCACACCACGCGTCGTCGTGTGTCGCCGGCCCACCCCCACGCCGCTGTGCGCCGCCGGTGCATCAGTCCTCCCCAACATCTTCTGCAGTCTTTAAATTAACTATTAGTCCCACCTCGCAGCTTTGTATCGAATCGAATCCTACAAATTTATATATGTTCGAAAGTAGACAATCAACAAGACGAATAACAAAGCAAGATGAGATGAGAGAGCGGCTTAAGCAGAGATGGCTGATCAAGAGAATAAGAGAGAGATCAGGCCACCCTTGGGGAAGAGGAACAGATCCCCGTGGGTGCGGCTGGAACAAACGGGGGGCGTCGGGACGAGCCGTACGGCAGTAATCGCCCGTCCCTCGGGGAAGCAGAACAGAGTCGTGGGTCGCTGGAGCGAAGCAGGGGCGACCGTCGTGGCCTGGCGGTGGAGGTGTGGTGCTGGTATCGAGCGGGACCTGGCACTTGGACGTCACGGGTGCTCTTGACGGCGGCTCCCGACACGGTCGGAGAAGGATCTGGCGCTGAACAGTATCAGGAGCTTGGGCATCAGGGTCAGAGGTCCATGGCGCGGGTGTGATGCTCCTGTACAGAAAAGATACGGGGAGGTGAGAGGTGAGGGAGAGATCCAGAAGAGGAAGGAACGGAGAGGGAGAAGGTCAGCGTGTAGGGGAACGTTGCAGAAAATTAAAATTTTTCCTACGGTTTCACCAAGATCCATCTATGAGTTCATCTAAGCAACGAGTCATGGGAGAGAGATTGCATCTACATACTACTTGTAGATTGCGTGCGGATGCGTTCGAGGGAACGGTGATGATGGAGTCGTACTCGCCGTGATTCAGATCACCGATGACCAAGTGCTGAATGGACAGCACCTCCGCGTTCAACACACGTACGGTACGGACGACGTCTCCTCCTTCTTGATCCAGCAAGGGGAAAGGAGAGGTTGAGGAAGAAGGCTCCAGCAGCAGCACGACGGCGTGATGATGGTGGAGAGGCAGTACTCCGACAGGGCTTCGCCAAGCGCACAACGGAGGAGGAGAGGTGTTGGGGAGGGGAGGGGCTGCGCCTTGGATCAGCTGTTCAGCCCTCCCCTCTCCCCTCTATTTATAGGGGAAGGAGGAAGGGGGCCGGCCCCCTCTAGATGAGATCTAGGGAGGGGGGCGGCGGCCAGGGAGGGGGCTTGCCCCCCAAGCAAAGGGGGTGCGCCCCCTTTAGGGTCCCCCCCCCA
>NC_041383.1:801026339-801038367 GCF_002162155.2 Triticum dicoccoides
CCCATGTGGCCCACCAAGAGGGGTGGCCCCTCCCGGTGGACCCCCGGAACCCCTCCGGTGGCCCCGGTACAATACCGATATGCCCCCGAAACTTTCCGGTGTCCGCATGACAACTTCCCATATATAAATCTTTACCTCCAGACCATTACGAAACTCCTCGTGACGTCCGGGATCTCATCCGGGACTCCGAACAACATTCGGTAATCACATACAAGTCTTCCTAATAACCCTAGCGTCACCGAACCTTAAGTGTGTAGACCCTATGGGTTCGGGAGACACGCAGACATGACCGAGACGGCTCTCCGGTCAATAACCAACAGCGGGATCTGGATACCCATGTTGGCTCCCACATGCTCCTCGATGATGTCATCGGATGAACCACGATGTCGAGGATTCAATCAATCCCGTATGCAATTCCCTTTGTCAGACGGTATGTTACTTGCCCGAGACTCGATCGTCGGTATCCCAATACCTCGTTCAGTCTCGTTACCGGCAAGTCACTTTAATCGTACCGTAAAGCATGATCCCGTGACCAGACACTTGGTCACTTTGAGCTCATTATGATGATGCACTACCGAGTGGGCCCAGTGATACCTCTCCGTAATCCGGAGTGACAAATCCCAGTCTCGATTCGTGTCAACACAACAGACACTTTCGGAGATACCTGTAGTGCACCTTTATAGTTACCCAGTTACGTTGTGACGTTTGGTACACCCAAAGCACTTCTACGGTATCCGGGAGTTACACGATCTCATGGTCTAAGGAAGAGATACTTGACATTGGAAAAAGCTCTAGCAAAACGAACTACACGATCTTGTGCTATGCTTAGGATTTGGTCTTGTCCATCACATCATTCTCCTAATGATGTGATCCCGTTGTCAATGACATCCAAAATGTCCATAGTCAGGAAACCATGACTATCTGTTGACCAACGATCTAGTCAACTAGAGGCTTACTAGGGACGTATTGTGGTCTATGTATTCACACGTGTATTACGATTTCCGAATAATACAATTATAGCATGAATAAAAGACAATTATCATGAACAAGGAAATATAATAATAATCCTTTTATTATTGCCTCTAGGGCATATTTCCAACACAGCGGACGAGCGGCCGGTCGCCGGACGGGAGGTAGGACCCGGGGTCGAGGGGAGCTCCTTGCTCTGGCGTGGTTGGTGCTGGCGGCGGCGTACGGGCGGCAGCATTGTGCAGCGCGGATGGCTTTTGCATGAGCTCCTGGCTGGCAGCTGGCCTGCGCGCGAGGGCTGGCAGGGCCTGTATCGGAGGCGCGAGAGGAGGTCTGGTGGTGCTGGTCGGTAGAGCGCTGGGTGGATGTGTGGAGAAGATAAGATTCTCGGTGGGATTGAGTGCTTGTCGCTACTGCTTGCTTTTTCTAGACGATGCGATGTCGCTGCTGCTAGAAGTCGATCTCTTTTGTTTTTGCGTAGGGCTAGATCTCTGCTAGCATACAATTTACTACTACTTGGCTGATGTTTAAGCCTACCATAGCTTAATCTTAATTATGAATATTAGTAGTTACAGTACTTAAAAGATGTGTGAATGAAATATTGGAAAGATTTGTTCAAAAAATATCAAAAATATATATTATTTATGAACGGAAAAGATATTTGGTGGTCACCTATGGACTACCTGATCATCAATATATTCCTCAAGTCTCGATGTTGCTGATGCCGTTGATGTGTGTGAGAGAGAGAGAGAAGCATGTGGTCGTGGCTACGTCGACCATGTCCTCGGTCCTTTCGTGCACCACCTTCATGGATGTAGCTACTCCCCTCCCTCATATCATCTCACCCTCAATTCTTCATGTCCTGATCCTGTTCGAGCTCTGATGATGGTGTCAAGGGAAGTAACCATGTTGGCACAGTTGGTGTGCTTCTATTGCTGGCGGTACCGTATCAAGAAAAGAGCACCAAGCAATATAAACTCTTTACTATCTAATACGTCGTCTTATCTTTGAAGTGGTCAAGTATAAAATATGAATTCATGATAAGACGAAGAAGAATCTAACAGATTGAAAGATAGAGCTCACTATATCACCATGAGATAAACTCTCCAATATCATGTAAACCCTGGAATTTTATTTCATATCCGTTGCAATGCACGGGCTCTTGCTAAAACGCTAGCTTTTATTAAAAATAAGGAAATTCTCACGTCCAACCATATTATCAACGCTTATTAAAAACGGATATAAAAAGATGCACAATGGCATATGAAACAGGTTATGCCCATTTTCCCATCCGGTGCAACGCACAGGTATTTGTACTATTTCTAATAATAAATGGGCTATTGCTTTTTGCGGCACATCACGGAAACTGCCCCAAAGTTGTAATATATTACCCACCAATGCCACCTATAAGTGATAAAAATATTTCTCACAGAGGAATCCTCCGCCTTGGCCGGCTCATGCAATATGGACCTCCCATATTGCGTTGTGCATGCTGGGAGAAGACGCACCACGTCCGTTTGGACCGGCCCATGTCCGGGTGGCCTGGTTTTTAAATTTTCTTATTTTCTTTTTTCTTTTTTCCGTTTTTCTTTTTGCTACTTTAAATAATTTAGGACTTCAAAAAGTTCCGAAAATTTAAAAAATGACTTGAAAAACTACCGAAAGTTTAAAAAAATTAGAATTTTGAAATAAAATGTTTAATAAATCATAAAATGTTTGTGGATTGGAAACATGTCCGCATTTTATAAAAACAATTATTCAAAAAATGTTTGAAATTTCAAAATCTAATGTTTGGGAAATAAAAAAAATCTTAAATTTTAAAAAAGTTCAAGTATTAAAAAATGTTAATGAAATTGAACAAAAGTTTGCCAATTCAAAAATGTTCATGAAAACATATCCCGCATGTTGAACAAAAGTTTAATAAATTCTTTTTTTCCAAAATGTTCATAAATTTGCTAAAAAATATCCCGCCAATTGGCAAACTCTCAATATTCAAAAATGTTTATTCGTTCATAATTTTTTTTGTTGATTCAAAAAATGATCACGCATTTCAAAAAATGTTTGTTAAATCAAAAAATTGTTCCAGAAATTTCCAAAACAATGTTCATCCGTTATAGAAATGTTCACTGATTCAAGACAATTGGTAAAAATGTTTGCAAATAGTTTAAAATGTTCATGAATTCAATTATTTTTTATTTTAGAAAATGTTCGAAAATTTGTAAAAATGTTAATGAATTTGACAAATGTTCATGATTTCAAATATGTTCACGAGTTCAAAAAAATGTTCATGATTTCACGAAATTGAGAGTGATACTGTATCTCGGTGATGCTGCAAAATCTGAGCATGGTTGTTGGAGATTAGGATTTTTTCTCCCGTTGCAACGCATGGGCCCTTTTGCTAGTAAATATAATACATGCGGTCGGTCATCAGTGCAAGAAATCCTATATACTTAAGAAGTTCACCCCTACTATTTAATTTATCTCAACATGCAGCGTAGACACATCAGCATCCAATGACATCTAGCCACGTCACACCTCATGCAGTCCCACTCAGGCCCACCTCCTCTGACAATATTTATTTTGAGAAACTGACTGACAAAATATTTTACCTGACGAAAAACCGAAATCTTTAGGATCGATCCATTACCAGCAGGGGAAGAGAGACCGACCGCTGCATGGGAAGAGAGACCGATCCGTCTCCCCCTCGATTTTGTTGAACCCATCAATCCCAGTTTTCCCTATTTATAATCCGGTGCGGCGACCGGGATGCCATCTCATGCTACTTTGGTAGCCTCTCCGTCGACATCACCACCAAGGGCGCCAATCTGCTACATGCACAGCAGGACGACGAGGCCGGCCGCGAGGTCTCGTCGCCGTCGACGTCGCCGCGCGCAGATCCAGGCCATGGACGCGCCGGTGCAAAGGGCTCAAGGACATGTTCTACGTCATGCTCGACAAGGTCAGCAGCTTCAATCCAGATAGCTAGCGTTACCTACATAGCCAATCAAATCGTCCAAGCACAGATCCACGGCTCGACCACATGCGTTGCTTGATTGATTCATTAGTAGGCACTGTTGCGCCGCATTATAGAAGTAAAAGGAATCTGGGATTACATATTCTTGTGTCACAGGTACTGTGTAGACAAGTCCACATCGGTGCCATCATCTCGCCATGGCTCATGTGGAAGGTGGGGGCAATCTATCTAGAAGTTGGGAAGCCAGATTTGGAGTTTTTTTTTTTTGCCTGCATGGTTTCAAAATTATGGAAGTGAACCCTTGCATACTATCTGGATCGGTGACTCTGGCGATTGGTGTCTATGCTGTGTTTGGTAGTATTTACCCAACATTAAATTGGTGGCTACACCCCGACTCGCCATATGAATTTGGTCATCAGGATGCTGGTCATCTATTACCTTTTTTTTTCATCTGGATGTATGGATGTTCCGCCCAAAATTTACGAGGCTGCCGGTGAATATCAAGTGTCTGCTTACTTCTCTGTTACTTCTACCTGTCACAAGTTACAGATTCAAGGTATGCATCACCTGACCAAGATCAATGACCTGGTCATCTGCAATCAGAGGGATTGTTTCTCTACACGACTATACTTATATTTTTGACAAGGTTTGGTAATGATAGGAGATGGGCATTACTCTCAATTTTCTTGAGAGTAGTGGATCTGCTATATTTATTTTATCCCATAATGTCTCTTTGCTTTGTGAAATATGAACATGCATCAACGTTGACCATGTATTCTCATTTTTTGCTTTCGGGTTGTAGGGATAATATCACGTAGTGAGAGTAAAGAATATATTCATCTCATTCTTGATAGTATATCAGTGGACGGAAACCATAAAATTGTCATTCTTTTTTTTTTCATTTGCTTAATGCATCTTATAAATTATCATGTGTAATTTATTTTTGTTGCAAATGAATTCTGTATGTAGCATGATAATTTGGCTATTGGTGGTTATCTATGTATAAGTCATGACGCTATTTCAGCCCATTGCTTTGTGATAAAGGTCTTGGCACTCGCTCAAAGAAGAGAAAAGTATGGCTATTCTTTGCCGCGAATATCATAATTGATTTTTTTATTTCGATATTCGAGCCCATCACTCAAATGTAGCTACTACAATGGCTAATATTCGAGGTCAGTTTTCATTCTTGTGCAGATCTAAGTATGTGGAGTATGTAGATATGAAGTTTGATTTACAACAGAAGACCCACATAGTACACACTATAACTGTCTTAAAATGGCAATTTGTTCATAATTGGTCATAGGATTTTTTATTTCATTTTGCAATCCCAGTACTTTATGTGTTTGTATACACTAAAATTCGTGTAAGTGATATGATATTATGTATGTCAGATGACTATATTTAGTACAAAAAAATTGGATCGCATAATTCCCATTTTTCACCCTTTATAAGTATATATACTCACCACTATGTACATTGCAAAATTTTCATCTTAATATCAAATATCTAATATGCAAGTAAAGGTATTCAATTTATGTATTATTATGTGAGTAAGACTAACAATTCCCGCAGCAACGCGCGGGGTATCATCTAGTTTCATATAAGCATGGTTGATTAACAGGTAAAGCATCAATTCCGTACATACGCTTACCGGGCATAGTTCTAAATAAGAGACAAATACATCCACGTTGCCCGCGACCGGCACCGACGGCGGCAGCAGCCCCAACGACGGCCGACGGTCCTCGCTTGCTGGGCTGCGGCCCGCGTCCCACCATCTGGCCGGCGCAAATGATCCTTCTCGCTCGTCCCTTGCCCAACATCGGGAAACCTTGATCGATAACCCTAGGGGCAGCCACGACGTGAGGCGAAGTCGATACATGCATGCCTGTACGTGCAGGATCGGGCACAGCTTGGGCTCCTAACCGGGCCTCGCCCGAGTCTAGGAGGCCCACGACCGGCTCTACATCCAAATCGACCTCATTACCCAAAAGCAAATTCAAACGAGTCCGTCTGGCAGTTCGAATGTCGCTCGCCGATCTCGCCACCGACGGCCTTGACGGCGGTGACGAGCGACCCTTCTTTCCCTTGTTCTTCTTCTTTCGAGTAACTAGAGTCCAAGAATCTGGCAAAAATTCGGACAAAGTCACGGGTTCGCAGAATACCTTAGGAATCGGACCGGTCTAAGGTTTCATTGTCGGCTTGGTATTTTGAATTTTTGAATGCCGATGATCGGGTGCCCCTTTGATCGTCGGCAACTCCGTCGGTCCTGAAGCTTGTGGAAGCACTAACGTACGTGTGGATTTGTGATCTTCCCCTTGATCTTCATCATCGCTGTCAATCAAGGCCCAAAATCCCCCTCCCGGTCTTGCAGGCACCATCGTCTTCGTCAAATCAATCAGCTCTGATCTCGTCGGACGTTGATCCACCTGCACACGATCACCAACCACCACGTCAAAACCATCAATCCTGAAATGAAGCCCTACCTCGATCGAGTCGCCGTCCGGCAAGTCACTAGTGCAGAACCGACCTTTAGTGTCGGTTTACCAACCGGCACTAAAGAGTGGGGACTAAAGGTCCCCCCTTTAGTACCGGTTCGTCACGAACCGGCGCTAAAGTGACACCATGTGGCACGAGCCAGGCCCGTGTGCGCGTAGGACATTAATACCGGTTGGTAACACCAATCGGTACTAAATGTTTGGGGGGTTTTGGCTTTATTTTCCATTCATTTTTGTTTGCTGGTATTTCATGATACTATAAATTGTACACGTTATGCATATATATAAATAGATTTTCTCGTACGTAGAATCGCATATATATATAAATATATATCATCGAATGTCTCACAACTGACACCATTAATTATTCACACATACCATGTATATACATATACAATTTCTCCTACATGTTGCCTTGGTGCCTCCGGAGCACGATGACAAGTGGTTCATGGGGGCGGTAGCGGGTAATAGTATTTTCCTTTGGGATCTATGACCTGGTCGAGCAAAAATCTGGCTATTTCCTCTTGAAGTGTTAGTATGTGCTTCACTGGTAGGAGCTTATCCCGCACCTCTCTGAACTGTTAAGAAGGAGATCAATATGCATGTGTATTAGTTGTGTGACTAGATATCGATAATGGTGTGAATAGTGTTCTGACAAACGTACCCAGTCCTGTCTATCAGATCTGCTCCTTTTGGACGCCATCATGTGAATGTTCTCGCAAACGTAGAATGCACACAGATCATTCTCCGGCGCCTGCTTCAGGGCCTTTATGAGAATGAAATTGAATCAGATAATGATTAATCAAGCATGATAATTAATTAATGATATTGAAAAAAGAATTAAAGAGGTGGTAGCTAGCTAGTACTACTTAATTACTTACCTTTGGTCGATGCCAAAACAACTTTTTTGCCTATTTGCCTGGAGTCACCTTGATGAACTTTGCCCATGCCTTGCCCGCCGGCAAAGAAAATTAATAAAGGGGTTATTAATTAGTTCATATCAGGAAATGACAAACTAATAATAGGCAGAGATATATTTAATAATGATTGAAATTACCTGTTAACTATCCCCTTCACGATGATGTAGTCTTTATCTTATTTAAGTAGTAAGTCCAGTAATTCAACTCTTTCTTCCTCAACTTTAATGTCTAACAATATCTAGTGCCAACTGCATGCGCACAAGTTTGCATATCTTAATTAAGCGGGCATGTGCATAAAATTAATCAACTACCGTATTCCATATACACTTAATTATTAACATCTAACTAGCTAGTAAGCAAAAACAGAATTTGTATTACAAGACAGTGTGACTCACATGAAGTTGTAAGGAAGTAGTATATCTTCATTGGTATTGAGGCGCTCCAAGAACTCTAGCATGCTTTCCTCTACACCTTCTTGATAAACTGGAAGATTCCATATGTACTCATTAATGGTATTTGGGTCAATGAACCCAATGCCATAGCGTCCAGATTTTTTCATTTCATACATCTTCATCCTGCATATAATACCACAGAAAAGAATATAGGGAGGATAATTACATGTAATGATTGATCAAAATTATCACTACATAGCTAGCTTGAGACTTAAATTACAGAAAGAAATCACTTCCAGACAATAGCAACTGACGATATACTTGTCGAGTGCGTCTTGATTGTATAACTGAAATAGTTCTGAATGCTCAACGGCCAGAGCTTTCTCATGGTAGTAATTCTCACGCTTGACATTCACCATGAGGTACTCTCCATTGGAAATCTTGGTAACATTCATGTACCATTGATGCAATTCTTACATTCTCGTTGGGAGGTTCTTGACCTTGTCTGGATGGACTAAAGGTAGGCCCCGGACATATTTCTGTTTTATTTCCAATTCTCTAAGCGGAGACATGGGCTTGATTTCGAGGAGTTGTCCAACAGAGATCTTGAGCATTTCAGCCTGCATTATATACTCCTCCGTATTACCACATCGCCCAGCTGGGGAACGCTAACGGTTTGCCCACAATAATATTGGGCGTGCGTACTCCTCTCATGTGTTGTTGGCACAACAAGCGGGGGATCGCTTGCGCCGCCTGTTCTCCCAGCTGGGGAACGGTTTTCCCGCATTTTTTGCCAGCTGCTTGTTGGCTCGAGATTGAGCTCGCTTCCTTCTGTAGCCGTGCTCGATGTAGCTTCCTGATTTGGCGCTCATAGTCTGAGTCAACAGGCTTGGGAGCTGGTGCTTTAGCCATACGAATGAAGTGGTCAATCGTTTTCTCAGGCACTTTCTCCTTTGGCGGCGGTGCTGGTTTCGATCCAAAATGGGTGTCCACTAGGGCCGACACTATGGCTGCGTTTTGCTCCTCGGTCATGTCGTAAGGCCTCCGAGGAAGAGGAGCGATGCTTGGACCATATTTATATCATTTGTCTCCGCCTGTACTTCCTGTACTACCTCGACTCGTACCGCTACGCACCATAGCTGCGGCGTGTCTCTTCTGCGATTGCTGAGACGGCGGAGACGGCTGACGTGGCTGACGCTGTGCTGGACATGAAGCAGGAGGAGTGGCCTAACGCTGTGCCGGACATGAAGGAGGAGGAGTCTTCTCACGCGTTTGGGGACTTGGAGGAGGTGGCAGACTTCAAGGAGGAGTCGGCTCACGCGTTCGTGGACTTGGAGGAGCGGGAGTCTGCTGACTCGGTGGCGGACTTCGAGGATGAGTCGGCTCACGCGTTCGTGGACTTGAAGGAGCGAGAGTCTGCTGACTCGGTGGCGGACTTCAAGGAGGAGTTGGCAGACGATGCGGTGTCGGTGGACTTGGAAAGATGATGCAATCCTTTCTCCATAGGATGATACGATGTACGGCCTCTCCCAGTGTGCGCTTGCCGTCACCTCCAGCAATGTCAAGTGCTAGCATCGAATATGGCTCCACCACTTCATCAACCATGACACGAGCATAGCCCTCTGGAATCGGGATGCAATGGAAGGTTGCTTCGGGGGTAATTGTAAAAGCAACGCCGTCCACCACCTTCATGGATATGTTCTTCATTTTGGAGTGTAGCTCACAGTTAGTGTTCTCTATGATGTCATCCACAGGGTATGTATCCAGCAGCTGTGTGTCGCCCGGGGAAGAACCAACGCTGCTTCTCGGCATGGATGGGACGGTGCTATCCAATGATGGACGATCATCCTCTTGCTGCTGCCGCTGCTGAGACCCCCTTTCCTGGCTAAGTGAGTCGATCTGCTGCTGCTGCTGCTGGAATTTGAGTGCCAAGTCCGCGTGCCTTGCTTCTAGGCCTTGAAGGCGTTCTGCGTCATGCTTCCTCTGCTCCTTCTCCAGCTTCCTCTTCTCCTCCTCCTCCATCGTCTTTCTTGCACGGGACCTGTAGTCGTTGTTCCAGTCCGAAAAGCCCTCATACCAGGGAATAACGCCCATGCCTCGTGTTCTTCCCAGGTGTTCAGGATTTCTCAGGGCGCGCGTAAGCTCGTCGTTCTCTCTGTTGGGCGTGAACACCCCCACTCGAGCTTCTTCTATTGCGTCAAGTATCTTTTGTTCGGCTCCTTTTAGACTTGCCTTCTGCGAAACCAGGCCTGTCTTCGGGTCCAATGCCCCTCATGCGCATAGAACCAAATTCTGCACCTAGGGGGCCATCTCCTAGTAATCGGAGTGACCCCTGCATCCTCCATCTCTTGCTCATGCTTATCCCACTTAGGCATTCCCACCGCGTAGCCACCTGAACCCAGCCTATGGAACTGCGTCTTTTTTGCGGCATTGGCCTTGTTTTTTATCGATCGTTCCTTAGATATTTCTGAATCCATGAATTTCATGAAATCATCCCAGTGTTCTCTTTGCTTCTCCAGTGTTCCCGTCAATTCTAGAGTCTTCCTTTCTGCAATGAGGTAGTTGGCCCATATAGTTTTCTTGTGGGTGTTGAATGCAATTGCCATCTTCTTAAGAGCAGCGCCCTTGACTTTGTCCACATCTGCTTTAGTGAAATAATCTGGTAGCGTGAAATGTCCCATCAGAGAATCCCAAAGGGTTTCTTTTGCTCTGTCGTCGACCCAAGTAACACCTGTACGTTTAGTTTTTGGCTCTTTCCATTCTTGAATGGAGATCGGGAGTATGTCCTTCACAAGAACTCCGCACTGACGAGTTCACTTGTTCGCAATGTTCTTAGGCGATTGGGGTTCTCCATTAGGTTTGACGGAGTCAATGTTGTACTTTACACCATCCTTCAACTTTTTGCCCGGGCCTCGCTTTGTCTTGCTGTCTGTAGAAGCAGATTTTCTCGATCCGGAGGGCTGAAAGAAGGAAGATCAATTCATTAATATATCTTCAAATAAAATAAAACATGTGATGATCACCAGATGCCTGCTTATATAAACATATACCTCGCCGGTAGTCTTTGTTATTTGAAGATCAGCATTCTCTGTGTCATCATAAACATTGTTTGTGTCATCATAATCAGAATCATAGTTCATGACTTCATCAGCTCGGTCATCAAGATCGAATATCTTTTCATCACCCTCTCCGGTATTGTTCAGATATTGGGAGCCGTCATCTGCTTCATTCAGATCATCTAGCCTTCCAGGGCTGCATATGATGTCGAACAATTCCTCTTCTCTGTCTCTGCCGGTATTTTCCGCCATAGCTTTTACTTAACTAATACAGAAGAAATATAGAACAATTTAGTATTCAAATTACAATGCATGGATGCAATCAATAAGGAAAAACTGAATCATATAGTACATAATATATATGCATCGTCTCGATTCTCGAATACATCATCGTCTCGAATAATATATATAATCTAGAATACATCGTCTCAAATATTATATATCGAATACATCACTGGCTAGGTACCTAATAAAGATCGAGTACTATAGAAGAATCTAGAGCGCCACTCCACTAGTAGAAAAAGGACCTAATATGAGAAACATTAGTACCGGTTTGCATATGAGCCGGCACTAAGGCGCCCAGTAGTGCTAGTTCAAATGACTTGGCGGGAGGTGACCTTTAGTACTGGTTCTTTGGGAATCTTTAGTACCGGTTCATGCCACGAACCGGTAGTAAAGATGCTGGTGCCCGGCCAGCACCTTTAGTACCGGTTCGTCGCACGAACCGGTACTAAAGAGGTTGTAGCAGGCGCTATTTTTAGTCCCACCTCGCTCCCCTAACAAGAATTTGACCACCTTAAGTATGTTACTTCTCAAACTATCCCAAACATTTGGTCTTCATTGAACTCTATGTGTAGGATCTGTGGCTGCAATAGGAGTCTTCACCGGTTCTTAAATCGGTGGTAGATTCCTATTGACGATTTAGATTCTATACAAAAAGATCATTGATGATCAATGTATTTTTTATATGTGCTTCTGTGTAGCAGTAGTGCGTTTTGGCTGAAAGGCGGTACTGATCAATGTATTTTTTATGCATTCAGATGCACAATTTAAATATGTTATTTTTTAAACTATCACAAGCATTTGGTCTTCATTGAACTCTATATATAAAGAAGAGGAAGAAGAAGCAGAAGAGGAAGAGGAAGAAGAGGAGGAAGAAGAAGGAGAGAAGGATAGGAAGATGAAGAAGAAGAGGAAGATGAAGAGGAAGCAGAAGAGGAAG
>NC_041383.1:801038553-801074458 GCF_002162155.2 Triticum dicoccoides
AGGAAGAAGAAGAGGAAGAAGGAGAAGAAGGATAAGAAGGAGAGGAAGATGAAGAAGAAGAGGAAGATGAAGAGGAAGATGAAGAGGAAGCAGAAGAGGAAGAAGAAGAAGAAGAAGAAGAAGAAGAAGAAGAAGAAGAAGAGGAAGGAGAGGAAGATGAAGAAGAAGAGAGGAAGAAGAGGAAGGAGAAGGAGAAGAAGAAGAGGAAGGAGAGGAAGATGAAGAAGAAGAGAGGAAGAAGAGGAAGGAGAAGAAGGAGAGGAAGAGGAGGAAGAAGAGGAGGAAGAAGGAGAAGAAGGAGAAGGAGAAGAAGAAGAGGAAGAAGAGGAATAGGAAGAAGAGGAAGAGGAAGAAGATGAAGAGGAGGAAAGAAGAGGAAGAAGAGGAAGAAGAAGAGGGCCAGTTACGAGTCGACGATGAACTTGTAACTGAGACAAAAACAACTAGGGGGTCCAATTGCGAGTCGAGGGCGAACTTGCAACTAGGATGACAAAAATAGTTGTGAGTCGAGGGTGACCTTGTAACTAGGGTGACAACGGTTGCAAGTTAAGGGTAGAATTGCAACTGGGATAGCACCCATGAAAATGGATGTGGCCAATTGCGAGTTGAGGGGTTAGCTTGCAACTACGACAAGAACAACTACGGGGCCCAATTCCAAGTCGAAAGGCAAGCTTGTAACTGGAACTATAGAAATAGCAGCGACTCGAGGGTGGGCTTGCAAATGGGGCAACAGAAAAAAAACAGTTGCAAAGTTGAGGGTGGGCTCGCAAATGGTCGCCGACAAAAACTATGGGTTTGGTTGCAAGTCGGGAATGAGCTTGCAACTAGGAAAACACCCAAGAAAAAAGACTGTGCCAATTGCGAGTTGACGGGTTGTCTTGCAACTACGACCAGAAACAACTACGGGGCCCAATTCCGAGTCAAAAGTTGAGCTTGTAACTGGAATTACAAAAACAATTGCGACTCGAGGGTGGGCTTGCAATTGGGCGACAAAAAAATAGTTGCAAAGTTCAGGTGGACTTGCAACTGGCCGCCGACAAAAACTATGGGCTTGGTTGCAAGTCAGGAATGAGCTTGCAACTTGGACGAAAACAACAATGTGCCTCACTTGTGGATCAAAAATGCGCTTGCAATTGGGAGAACAAACTCAACTACGACCATACGTTGCGCGTCAGGGGTGTGGGACAAAAACACAACTACAGACCCTGTTACGAGTCAAGGGTGGATTTGCAATTAGGACTACAACAACAAAAACTGTGGGTCCAGTTGCGAGTTGAGGATGACCATGCAAGTGAAATGAAAACATACCACGACCCAGTTGCAAGTCTACAATGGGCCTGCAAATGGGATGAAAACAACTTTGAGAGCTAGTTGCGACTCGATGATGGACATAGAATTGGTCATGTGCTTTTACTTTCAAAAATAACGGTTGAAAAATATATTTTTAATTTCCTAATGTGTTTTCTTGTGTGGTTCAATAACGCAAAAAAGACTAGTGGTAAAAAGGACAAGTTTAAAATTGTCGGGCTCTTAGTGATTTTAGACTCTGGTATTATGAAAGATTTTTTAGATAGAAATTGACAAAAATATAATACAAATGATGGGTCTAGTGGAAAAGGCAAAGAATAGATACTTGAAAAGAAAAAGACGCACATAGATGTGCCTGCACAATAAACAAACATGAGAAAAGTTCCAGGAAAAGAAATACGAGACAAGTCAAAGAAAAAAAGAGATATAAATTTTAAAGGTTGCACATAGTGGCCACCTTGCCTCTCGCTGGGCACCATGTCCTGCAATTTTTTTTGGCCAGATCGCTCGATTGCGCATGTGCATGCTAAAGCGAAAACACGAATCCTAATGCTTGAATCCAACGGCTAGACATTTAGATGTGAGATAGTATATTGCATCTAAGTGTGAAATAACAATGCTGATGTTTTTATTTGTTTGTCGCCCGCAAAAAAATCACGCGTCCACTGTGTCGCAACTCAGACAAAAAAAGTCGAACACCAGTTGCGAGTTGAGGGTGGACTTGTAATTGGGACAAAAATCTCGAGCCCGGGTTGCGAGTTGAGGATGGACTTGCAATTGGGACAAAAAGAAGGTCGGGCCCTAGTTGCAAGTTGAGGGTGGGATTGCATCTAAGACCAAAAAAAGGTCGGGCCCGTGTTGCAAGTCGAGTGTGGGCTTGCAACTGGAAAAAAGATCGGGCTCCAGTTGCGAGACGATGGTGGACTTGCAATTGGGACAAAAAATGACCGAGGCTCAGTTGCGAGTCAAAGATGAACTTGTAATTGGGACAAAAAAAAGATTGCGCCCCAGTTGCGAGTCGTGGGTGAATTTTCAACTAGGACAAAAAATATTAGACCCAGCTGCGAGTCGAGGGTGGAATTGCAACTGGGACAAAAAAAGTCGGCCCCCAGTTGCGATTCAAGGATGGACTTGTAACTAGGACAAAAAATGTTGGTCCCAGTTGCGAGTCGACGGTAGACTTGCAACCGGGACACAATATTGTCGCCAGTTGTGAGTCGAGGTTGAACTATCAACTGGGACTTGCAACTGGGACAAAAAATCCAGGCCCCAGTTGCGAGTTGAGGATGGACTTGCAACTGGGACTACAAAATATCAGGCTCAAGTTGCGGGTCGAGGATGAGCTTGCAAGTGGGATAAAAAATTAGGTCTCAGTTGCCAGTCGAGGGTGAACTTAAAACTGGGACAAAAAAGTTTCGGGCCTGAGTTGCGATTCGAGGGTGGATTCGCAACCGAGACAAAAAATGTCAAAGTCCAGTTACAAGTCATGGGTGAAATTGCAACTATGCCAAAAGAAGGCCCGGTCCAGTTACAAGTTGAGGGTAGACATGAACTTGGATGAAATTTCTCAAAAAGAAAATGAACTTGGATGAAAAAGAGAACCCCTGTTTGATGGTGGAGAGACAACTAACAGCGATGGAAAAAGTTCATGAACTTGAAAAAACAAAAAGAGAAAAGAAAATAAAAAATCATGATTTTAAAAAGTTTATGAATTTGAAACAAATAAATTAAAAAAGAAGAAAAGGAAAAAGACACAAAAAAGAATTGAAAAAAAAATCCCTTGTGGCCATAACAGCCAACGAGGCAATGCACTAGATCAATCGATAAAAAGTGGCCTACTACCACGGCCCCCGCATGGTTGACGGGTACAGGAACAAGCAACGGCTCAAGAAAATTGAAAAAGAAGCAAAGAATACTAATCTTAATATCTAAATCATGTGGCTAGAAAGTTAGATGAATCTAAATCATGTGGCTAGAAACTTAGATGTGAGATACCTATTTCACATCTACATGTGAAATAGCAAATCCATACCAATAAACACTCAAGTGCACCCAATTTTAATATGGTATATATATTATGTTATGACCTTTATATTAGGGGCCAGTGATTTTTTTGTTTGGCCATGGGGCCCCGGAACTTCAAGACCGGCCCTGCTTGTGGGGACGCATGTTTGCTTCTCATGGAGGAATATGTTTGCTTTCGTGAGAGGCACAAGCTGTTGTGCCTCCTAGAAAAGGAAAAGAATATTTTTTTTTGGTTCCACGATAGGCACATGTTAGCTTCTTGTGGAGGCACATTTTTGTTTTCGCGAGAGGCATAGTTAAAAATACATTTCTATTTTTTTGCTTCCGTGAGAGGCACAGGTTAGCTTCTTGTGGAGGCACAGGCTTGCTTCCGCAAGAGCAGCTGACCCTATTAGAAAAGAAAAAATATACACATTCTTTTTGCTTCCGCGAGAGGCAGAAGTTGGCTTCTCGTGGAGGAACAACTGTGCCTCTCAGAAAATGAATAAAAATGCATTTCCTTTTCCTTCCGTCAGAGGCACAAGTTTTCTTCTTGTGGAGGCACAAGTTTTCTTTCACGAATTGTGCCTCTTGAAAGGTGAAAAACATGCTTTCGACTATGGGACCTAGTTTTGAATATCTGGACATGAGGAATCCAATGGTGTAAATGGTTCATAATTTGAATGCACGATTTAGGAGATACAATTTTTTGAATAAATAAATCTGAAAAAAAGGAAAAAGCTCCTACATTATGACAAATGCGCACTTGCAGACATGCACTGTGACACTTGTCGCAACTTGAGGAGGTGGTAGCGATGTTTGCAAAGAGTCCTCTTTAATTACTGATTTCGTGTGTTTTCCCGATCGTGGATGCTCGATCTAGTGGGTCCAGACTTAGGGTTCGGCCCACAAGAGAAGTGCGGCTCGTGGCGCCGGATCGCGTTGTGGTTGGGCAAGCGGCCCTTCACCTAAAGTGCTTCGACATGCTAAGCTAGGGTTCGGGAGGGTTGGGCGCGAACGTGCGACACACATTTGGGTTTTGTCGACGTCTATTGACTCCCGCAACTTCATCGCTATGGTCATGGAAAACAGCCGTGACGGTCCTCTGCCTCCTTAGGTGCCGTCCACTCCAAGGCCGCCTGCGTTAGGGGCGCACACGGATGCGAGGGAGCACGCAACATGCCGTGGAAGTGGTCCAAATGATGGTGGCCAGCGCGGCGGCTATCATGCCCAAGAGGACTTTGGTTCCGGCCAGACGCGGTTTGGTGCCGGACATGTCCTGCTTAGGGCATCTTCAATGGTTGTAAGATAGTTGTTGGTAGACTTTGCCATATAGGATTTTTGATGTTGTGTCATACAATAAATAAGGAAAAAGAGGAAGGTTGTTATACATGAACCAACACCCCTTGCACAAGCTCCAATGTAGAATGAGAGAGGACCTTATTTATTATCTCACATCCTGTTGGGCAAACTAGGTACAACCGATTGAAGGTGTTGTATGTTAAGGTGTTGGTTGATGACATGGCATATTTTACCAACAAGCTAACATACAAACTGTTGAAGATGCCCTTATTGGGATGCGATGGCTGTGGAGCCTATGCGATGACTGGTACTGGGGGTCTTCATCGTCGACCGACGGGTGCGACAATTAAAGGAGCTTCGACGATGGATTGGGCTTCCATTCGCCGGCCGACGGCTTTGTAGAAGGTTCCTCAGATCAGCATAATGGGAATTGGATCCCGTCAATGGGGCCATCGAGGAGGTGGCCACAGTGGTTAGACCGGTCGTGGGCGTGGAAGAAACCCTCCACCGCGCAACATGCCTATGGCCACGCCTACTTCCACAAGGAACAATGCGTTGGTGGTGCATACGGGATCGGCTGTGGCACCGGTGGCGGTGGTCTCCATGGTGGCGGCAGCACCGATGGAGGATGTCGTAGAGCAAACCGGTGTTTAGGAAAACTCTCGGGCGTTTTTAGGCAAATCATGATGGTAAAGATGCTAGAAAGGAGAAATTTTATTTAGATGTGCTTTAGCAAAACAGTGTGATTATTGTTCAAATCCGGGACACCCTTCAGATAAGTGCCTGCTTCCATCTGTGCCTAAGGCAGTGGTCACGTCATATGGGGTTTGCGATGATTGACTGCTTTTTTTTAGACTCAGTGCGCCAGCTCCAGCAGATCACGTCTCGTCAGCACTAGGACAGAGATTGTGCGAGTTATAGGTGGTTCCCGTGAAAATCTAATGAATTGGCCCTTTTGGTAAAGTTCAACATAAAATGAACCCATTTCAGTTTTTTTTACAAAACGACCCTTTTGCATGACGCCCGGGCCGGATTTTCTTTGAAACTATGATGATTTTTATAGCAAATTCGGAAACTATACATCCTAATGGAGAAAAATCAAAACTATCACCCCGTCGGCCTCCTGTAGGCCGAAAAGGGAAAGGGTCTTTTCGGCCTACCGTTGGCCAAAAAGTACTTTTCGGCCTACCGTTGGCCAAAAAGTACTTTTTGGCCAACAGTTGGCCAAAAAGTCCCTCTTCAGCCCTCTACTTTTTAAAAAATTCATATCAAATTGGATTTTTAGTATTTTAATTTGATTCCTTTTGCATTAGATTAGAAATTTTATGAAGTTTATGTAGATATCAAGTTTGACTAGATTTGAAACTTTGAATTTGAATTTTCATGAATTTTCTCAAATCACTAAATTACCTATAATTTGAGCTAGGAGTATTTTTTTTAGATGATTCTTTTTGATACTGGTTCTTTGTGACTTTGTTTATTAGTAGTAATTAATTGGTGAATTTTAGGATTATTTAAAATTAGGTTTTTACGACATTCTCTCCTTCCATTTTCTTCCGCCATTTTATTTCCCGCCATTCTCTCCCTCCAATTTCTTTCCCGCCATTCTCTCCCGCCATATTCTTTCCCGCCATCTTCTTTCTCGCTATCTTCACTTCTCAACTTATAAAACGAGCCTCATGGTGTCCACGATCGTAGATAACATCATCTGACACGGTCTGTGTCTCCTGCGTCGGTGCTGGTGGTGGAGTGTGAAGCACTGTCTGAGAGAAGTTATAAGTGTTGGCAGCTTCGTCATCATCATCGGAGAGTGTTTCACACTTATGACTTCTCTCACACAGTGTTTCACACTCCACATGAAGGCATCATCGTCATCCTTCGTCGATGCAGCACTCCTTAGTGTGGCGGGAGAGAATGGCGGGAAAGAAAATGGTGGCAAAGAAAATGCAGGGAAAACGATTATGGGAAAGCATTTTTTTTCATGTATAAAACGGCAATGGTCGTACAGGATTTACAAGGCACTTTTAAATATAAACTCCTATGAAGCTCAAAACAAGTTTTCTAGTAGGATAAAAGAAATAAAATACAAAAAAATACTACAAATAAAATAGCTACCGATAACTAAACAGAAATAAAAAGAATATGTCAAAAAAACTAAAGAATTTTTTTAAAGCAATTAAAATTTAAAGAAATCGCATAAAACCTATAAAACACTAAAATAGAACTATTTTCATAAAAACCTAATTTTAAATAATCCTAAAATTCACCAATTAATTACTACTGATAAACAAAGTCACAAAGAACTAGTAGCAAAAAGAATCATCTAAAAAGAATACTCCTAGCTCAAATTATAGGCAATTTAGTGATTTGAGAAAATTCATGAAAATTCAAATTCAAAGTTTCAAATCTAGTCAAACCTGATATCTACAGAAACTTCATAAAATTTCTAATCTAATGCAAAAAGAATCAAATTAAAATACTAGAAATCCTATTTGATATGAATTTCTTAAAAAGTAGAGGGCTGAAGAGGGACTCTTTGGCCAACTGTTGGCCGAAAAGTACTTTTTGGCCAACGGTTGGCCGAAAAGTCCCTTTTCGGCCAACAGGAGGCCGACGGGGTGATACTTTTGATTTTTCTCCATTAGGATGTATAGTTTCCGGATTTGCTATAAAAATCATCATAGTTTGAAAAAAAGCCCGGGGCACCATGCTAGACAACATGAGACGCTGGTCAAGGGCGCCATGCGTGTTAATGTTGACTTGGCCTAAGAAGCATGACGCCCTAGGAAGGGGCGCCATGAACAAAAGCGCGACGCCCCATACCAGGGCGCCATGCACACATTTAGGCCTTGTTTGGATTACCGTTTTAGTCTCAGATACCTCTGTAGAAAAAATACAGACCTCTGTCCATCGTTTTGTTTCCAACTGAAAATCTAGTGGCCGGTAAGTTACACGTGTAAAATAAATACGTCTGTATCTGATTACACCGATTCCAAGCGCGGCCTTAAGCTTTCAGGCATCGATCGAAGGAACCGGCGTCCTAGTTTCTTAACTCTGTGTAGGGGGGGAGTGGGAAGCACTAGTAGAAAAACACCTAATAGTCCCGGTTCGTAAGGGCCCATGAACCGGGACTAATGGGCCGTTACTAATACCTCCACCCATTAGTCCCGGTTCAAACAAGAACCGGGACCAATGTGCATCCACGTGGCCCTGTGCGCCGAGCCCAGTCAGGGGTCCTTTGGTCCCGGTTGGTGGCACCAACCGGGACCAAAAAGCATCCACGCGTCAGCTTTTCAGTGGTTGGGGTTTTTGTTATTTTTTTAAAAGGAGGGGGGGTTGGGGGGTTTTGGGGGGGGGTTAATTTAGGTGTTTCATATATTGTGTTAGCTAGCTAATTAATAGAGAGAAGTGTTCTCTCTTATGTCCGTGCTTGGTCGACGCTACGTAATATATACATAAGTGATCGAGAGAACCATTGAGTACAGAAGTTCGTCATGCATACCGAGAGAAGTGATCGATCGACCTCTCCTTCTCCGAGAGATATACCGTACATCCATTGCCGGTTCATCTGCGTGCATTATATATAATTAAGTGTGTCAAAAAACATTACATAACATCATGAATAAATAATTAAGTGACCAAATTAATAGAAGTTCATCATCACATTAAAACCAAAGTACATACATAGTTCTCATCTAACAACATAGTGCTCTGCAGAGCATCTAAATTAATTAAACCATACACTGAAACTATGTAAAACATTTCAATGCGAAAACAAATGCGATCATAATCGCAACCAATGTAACAACTGATCCAACGACATAATGATACCAAGCCTCGGTATGAATGGCATATTTTCTAATCTTTCTAATCTTCAAGCGCATTGCATCCATCTTGATCTTGTGATCATCGACGACATCCGCAACATGCAACTCCAATATCATCTTCTCCTCCTCAATTTTTCTAATTTTTTCCTTCAACAAATTGTTTTCTTCTTCAACTAAATTTAACCTCTCGACAATAGGGTCGGTTGGAATTTCCAGTTCAACAACCTCCTAGATAAATAAAATCTATGTCACGTTGGTCGGCATAATTGTCATAAACAATAAATGAAC
This sequence comes from Triticum dicoccoides, assembly GCF_002162155.2. Taxonomy (NCBI): domain Eukaryota; kingdom Viridiplantae; phylum Streptophyta; class Magnoliopsida; order Poales; family Poaceae; genus Triticum; species Triticum dicoccoides. Next base: position 801,047,283 of record NC_041383.1, read on the forward strand.
CAATAATTATGAAAAGATAATATATACCACATCCGAATCATAGACAGGACGAGGGCCAACGGGGGCGGATACCAAAACCATCGCACTGTATAAGATGCAATAATAAAAGTAAGAAAATTATACAAGTATCTATATAAATATACAAGTAAGATTTTTTTTTCCTTTCAGAAAGAAGATAAGAACAAGAGGCTCACCATGGTGGTGCCGGCGACGAGATCGGCGCGGGCGATCGACGGCGGTGAAGACGGGGACGGAACGTGACGGACTGCTAAATCTAGACAAATATTGAGGAAAATGGAGCTTGGAGGTCGAGCTTCGAGAGGAGAAAGCTTAAGTAGTGTGGCTCGGGCATTCCACCGAACACCTCGTGTGCATAGGAGGTGAGCTAGAGCACCACAAAGCTCTCTTCTCACCGGCCACGAAAAACAGAGCAGTGAGAGTGCTCTGCTCGCGGACGAGGGGTATATATAGGCAATTAATTGGTCCCGGTTCATGGCTTGAACCGGGACTAAAGGGAAGCCTTTGTCCCGGTTCAGGCCACCAACCGGGACCAATGGTGGTGGGCCAGGACCAAGGCACATTGATCCCGGTTCGTCCCACCAACCGGGACCAAAAGGTCCAGACGAACCGGGACCAATGGCCCACGTGGCCCGGCCGGCCCCCGGGGCTCACGAATCGGGTCCAATGCCCTCATTGGTCCCAGTTCTGGATTGAACCGGGACTAATGGGCTGACCTGGCCTGGACCATTGCCTTCTTTTCTACTAGTGAAGGTGTGTGGAATGGTGTGTGTGAGCGAAGATGCCTGCCTTGCCTGCTAGCTATCGATCACCAGGGCACTAGGCTGGTATAGTAGCTAGAGTAGAAGGAGATCGCCCTAGCTAGTTACAAGGCAGCTGCTAATTCATTTGCAACGAGAGGAAGATGGCCTTGCTGAATGAAATGGAATGGAAAAGCTAGTAGCTAGCTTAGTTTCGTACGTGCATGGGCATGCATCTACCTCTTTCCTACAAGGATGAAGGACCTGCTACGCCTTGTGTTTCTCTCTCTCTCTCTCTGTCTGACGTGCTGCCAGCTCATGCATGTCATTTCCTCACGTCAATCTGAATGCCACGCACACATGTTATCTAATTTCAATATGAAGCTCCACATCGCACCATTCATGACAAAGAACGTTGCAAGTGAAGTAGTTATTTCTCACCGGATATGTATGCTCTAATTTATATACATCTTATTGCATATTTTCAGCCGAATATATCAAATCTGGAATCCTATATCTCCACGGACGCATCCGTGGACAGTGACCATGTTTGACACGAGAAAAATCTCTAAAACTCCAGAGAGAAGAAAAGAGGGAAGCGTATTTCCCTCATGCGCCGGACAAAGGAAAGAAAACAAAGTATGAGGGCGTACCCTCATCGGAACATGCTGAGGAGGCTTGTATCAGCCAATTTCCGTTGGACTCTGGTGCGTTTGGATCCACAGAAAAGAGGAAGCAGGCGCCTTCAAGAGGTTGGAGCCCTGAGCATCCTCCACGCGAGATGCCATGGCCCGCGGTTCTTGCGGCACTCTCCATCGACCGAGCATTAATTGCTTGGTCAGGCCATAAGTCATAGCCCGCCGCAGGCCTACGAAGCTAAGCCATCATTAAGCCATCATTATGAAGACAAGACGGATGGGCATTTCAAACCAGTCATAAGAGGGTCTCATTAGTCAGAGTGATGTCCTCCGACCTTCTCTCATCCCATGAGTAAAATAGGATGGTGCGCCGCGTCGTAGGAGCACTCGAATGCTTGACGTTTTGCAGTGTCAGGTTCTCTACTAAGAGTCCAGAAAACAAGTTACACGCAACGCCTACAAACTTATAAACCCGTTCACACACGTTAGATAGCCATTGTGGTACCCCCCAGGCCTATATAATGGGAGGACCAAGGTCACTAGGAGGACAGGAAACACACACACAATAAAGAGCACACTAAAATACAACCACCAATCCCAAGAATAACAACAAAAAGTAGTTCCACCCAAGAGAAGGCGAGAAGACTGCTCGGGCACTCTAGCTAGGACCACGACAACCATCTATATAACACTACAACACTTGTATTCCTCCATTCCATATCGATACCAACATGAAGTAGGGTTTTACACTCAGGTAGCGGCCCAATCTTTTGCTTGTGGAGAAACAAAGTGTTTTAGCCCCTAGCCGAACTCATAAATCCTAGGGTATCCTTGATCCCTGATGTCTTGAGTCCACACTACGATATCTCGCACGCCAGGGGCAGACAGACTCTCGACACAAGATAGCTGAAGGAGATCTATCCAAAAACCTCGGGCAAGCTGGCGACCAGACCTTGGAGCATGGGCGTCGGGCCGCCTGATGACAACTCAATTTTGAGACATCCACCCCATGGCCCTTAGGGCCGTTTGGGCCCTCATAAGATACCCACTGGACCCCGTGGAGGAGCAACCACTCCTAGGCCCTTAGCTTCGGCAGTTGTTGTCATGGTAAGCCTGGCCTGGCAGTGATCTGTAGTAAGCGCAACATGGACGTCGTCTAGGTATGGACGACCTCACGCACTCGCGTCTGTGTCTTCACCCCATCGCTCGATGGGTGAGGGTCGACAGCCCTTCCGCCCAATCCGACAGACGTGAACCTCACGTGGTCTGACGATCCTATCCCTCGCCCAAATCATAGAGAGGCCCTGCGAGCACCCATCGACCATGAGGTTGACTTACTGGACGCTAAGTGGATTCCTCTACCTCCATTAAGGAGGCCGCCACTCAGGTCCATCCCTTCTTTAGATGTGACCGTCCCGTATATGTCGGGATTCGAGGCGTTTAACTCGGAACTTCGACAGGTGTCTTGGCTTGCCAGATTTCAGCCCGATGTACTTAGGTATGATGGAGCCCAGGACCCTATCGAGTTCCTCCAATTACACATAACGACCATGCATGGTGCAGGAGGGGCGGAAAAGTTTATGGCCAACTAGCTTCCCTTGGTGCTAAAAGTGGCAGCGCAGTCCTGGCTCATGAATCTTCCTCCTGCGTCGGCAGTTTCCTGACAGGAACTATGTGAACAGCTTGTGGGAAATTTTCGAGGCAACTGCAAATGCACTGGTTTACAGGAAGATCTCTATGTTGGGGAACGTTGCATAAAATAAAAAAAATTCTACGTTCACCAAGATCCATCTATGAGTTCATCTAGCAACGAGAGATAGAGATGCATCTACATACCCTTGTAGATCGCGTGCGGAAGCGTTCAAGAGAATGGGGTTGAGGTAGTCGTTCTCGTAGTGATCCTATCACCGGAGATCCTAGCGCCGAACGGACGGCACCTCCGTGTTCAACACACGTATGGTCAGCGTGACGTCTCCTCCGTCTTGATCCAGCAAGGGGGAAGGAGAGGTTGATGAAGATCCAGCAGCACGACGGCGTGGTGGTGGATGCAGCAGGACTCCTGCAGGGCTTCGCCAAGCAACTACGGGAGGAGGAAGAGGTGTAGCAGGGGAAGGGAGGCGCCAAGACTTAGGGTACGGCTGCCCTCCCTCCCCCCTCCTTTATATAGGCCCCCTGGGGGGGCGCCGGCCCTGGAGATGGGAATCTCCCAAGGGGGCGGCGGCCGGGGGGTGGAGTGCCCCCCAAGGCAAGTGGTGCGCCCCCCACCCTAGGGTTTCCAACCCTAGGGGGGCCAAGGGGGGGAGGGGGGCGCACCAGCCCACTAGGGGCTGGTTCCCTCCCACTTCAGCCCACGGGGCCCTCCGGGATAGGTGGCCCCACCCGGTGGACCCCAGGGACCCTTCCGGTGGTCCCTGTACAATACCGGGTGACCCCGAAACTTTCCCGATGGCCGAAACAGCACTTCCTATATATAATTCTTTACCTCCGGACCATTTTAGAACTCCTCGTGACGTCCGGGATCTCATCCGGGACTCCGAAAAACATTCGGTTTGCTGCATACTCATATTCATACAACCCTAGCGTCACCGAACCTTAAGTGTGTAGACCCTACGGGTTCGGGAGACATGCAAACATGACCGAGATGGTTCTCCGGTCAATAACCAACAGCGGGATCTGGATACCCATGTTGGCTCCCGCATAGTCCTCGATGATCTCACCGGATGAACCACGATGTCGAGGATTCAAGCAACCCCGTATACTATTCCCTTTGTTAGACGGTATGTTACTTGCCCGAGATTCGATCGTCGGTATCCCAATACCTTGTTCAATCTCGTTGCCGGCAAGTCACTTTACTCGTACCGTAATGCACGATCCCGTGACCAGACACTTGGTCACTTTGAGCTCATTATGATGATGCACTACCGAGTGGGCCCAGTGATACCTCTCCGTTATATGGAGTGACAAATCCCAGTCTCGATCCGTGTCAACCCAACAGACACTTTCGGAGATACCTGTAGTGCACCTTTATAGTCACCCAGTTTCGTTGTGACGTTTGGTACACCCAAAGCACTCCTATGGTATCCGGGAGTTACACGATCTCATGGTCTAAGGAAAAGATACTTGACATTGGAAAAGCTCTAGCAAACGAACTACACGATCTTTGTGCTATGCTTAGGATTGGGTCTTGTCCATCACATCATTCTCCCAATGATGTGATCCCGTTATCAATGACATCCAATGTCCATAGTCAGGAAACCATGACTATCTGTTGATCAACGAGCTAGTCAACTAGAGGCTCACTAGGGACATGTTATGGTCTAAGTATTCTCACGTGTATTACGATTTCCGGATAACACAATTATAGCATGAATAAAAGACAACTATCATGAACAAAGAAATATAATAATAATCCTTTTATTATTGCCTCTAGGGCATATTTCCAACAGTCTCCCACTTGCACTAGAGTCAATAATCTAGTTACATTGTGATGAATCGAACACCCATAGAGTTCTGGTGTTGATCATGTTTTGCTCGCGGAAGAGGTTTAGTCAATGGATATGCGACATTCAGATGCATATGTACTTTGCAAATATCTATGTCTCCATCTTGAACATTTTTACGGATGGAGTTGAAACGGCGCTTGATGTGCCTGGTATTCTTGTGAAACCTGGGCTCCTTGGCAAGGGCAATAGCTCCAGTGTTGTCACAGAAGAGAGTGATTGGCCCTGACGCATTGGGTATGACTCCTAGGTCGGTGATGAACTCCTTCATCCATATTGAGGCTGCCATGTACTCCGCTTCACATGTAGATCCCGCCACGACGCTCTGCTTGCAACTGCACCAGCTCACTACTCCACAATTCAACATATACACATATCCAGTTTGTGACCTAGAGTCATCCAGATCTGTGTCGAAGCTAGGGTCGACGTAACCCTTTACGACGAGCTCTTTGTCACCTCCATAAACGAGAAACATGTCCTTTGTCCTTTTCAGGTACTTCAGGATATTCTTGACCGCTGTCCAGTGTTCCTTGTCGGGATTACTTTGGTACCTTCCTACCAAACTTACGGCAAGATTTACATCAGGTCTCGTACACAGCATGGCATATATAATAGATCCTATGGCTGAGGCATAGGGGATGACACTCATCTCTTCTTTATCTTTTGCCGTGGTCGGGCATTGAGCCGAGCTCAATCTCACACCTTGCAATACAGGCAAGAACCCTTTCTTGGACTGATCCATTTTGAACTTCTTCAAAACCTTATCAAGGTATGTGCTTTGTGAAAGACCTATGAGGCGTCTTGATCTATCCCTATAGATTTTGATGCCTAATATGTAAGCAGCTTCTCCAAGGTCCTTCATTGAAAAACACTTATTCAAGTAGGCCTTAATGGTGTCCAAGAATTCTATATCATTTCCCATCAAAAGTATGTCATCTACATATAATATGAGAAATGCTACAGAGCTCCCACTCACTTTCTTATAAACGTTAACGCAGGCTTCTCCATAAGTCTGCATAAACCCAAACACTTTGATCATCTCATCAAAGCGAATGTTCCAACTCCGAGATGCTTGCACCAGCCCATAAATGGATCGCTGGAGCTTGCATACTTTGTTAGCATTCTTAGGATCGACAAAACCTTCCGGCTGCATCATATACAGCTCTTCCTTAAGATAACCGTTAAGGAATGCCGTTTTGACGTCCATCTGCCATATCTCATAATCATAGTATGCGGAAATTGCTAACATGATTCGGACGGACTTAAGCTTTGCTACGGGAGAGAAAGTCTCATCGTAGTCAACCCCTTGAACTTGTCGATAACCCTTAGCAACAAGTCGAGCTTTATAGATGGTGACATTACCATCCGCGTCCGTCTTCTTCTTAAAGATCCATTTGTTTTCTATCGCTCGCCAATCATCGGGCAAGTCAGTCAATGTCCATACTTTGTTTTCATACATGGGTTCTATCTCGGACTGCATGGCTTCTAGCCATTTGTTGGAATCTGGGCCCGCCATCGCTTCTTCATATTTCGAAGGTTCACCGTTGTGTAACAACATGATTTCCAAGACAGGGTTGCCATACCACTCTGGCGTGGAACGTGTCCTCGTGGACCTACGAAGTTCAGTAGCAACTTGATCCGAAGTACCTTGATCATCATCATTAATTTCCTCTCCAGTTGGTGTAGGCACCACAGGAACATTTTCCTGAGCTGCACTACTTTCCGGTTCAAGAGATAGTACTTCATCGAGTTCTACTTTCCTCCCACTTACTCCTTTCGAGAGAAACTCTTTTTCCAGAAAGGATCCGTTCTTAGCAACAAAGATCTTGCCTTCGGATCTAAGGTAGAAGGTATACCCAATGGTTTCCTTAGGGTATCCTATGAAGACGCATTTTTCCGACTTGGGTTCGAGCTTTTCAGGTTGAAGTTTCTTGACATAAGCATCGCATCCCCAAACTTTTAGAAACGACAGCTTAGGTTTCTTTCCAAACCATAATTCATACGGTGGCATCTCAACAGATTTAGACGGTGCCCTATTTAAAGTGAATGTAGCTATCTCTAGAGCGTATCCCCAAAATGATAGCGGTAAATCGGTAAGAGACATCATAGATCGCACCATATCCAATAGAGTGCGATTACGACATTCGGACACACCGTTACGCTGAGGTGTTCCAGGCGGCGTGAGTTGTGAGACGATTCCACATTTTCTTAAGTGTGTACCAAATTCGTGACTTAAATATTCTCCTCCATGATCTGATCGTAAGAAATTTACCTTTCGGTCACGTTGATTCTCTACTTCATTATGAAATTCTTTGAACTTTTCAAAGGTCTCAGGCTTGTGTTTCATCAAGTAGACATAACCATATCTACTTAAGTCATCAGTGAGAGTGAGAACATAACGATATCCTCCGCGAGCCTCAACACTCATTGGACCACACACATCAGTATGTATGATTTCCAATAAGTTGGTTGCTCGCTCCATAGTTTCGGAGAACGGAGTCTTGGTCATTTTGCCCATAAGGCATGGTTTGCATGTGTCAAATGATTCATAATCGAGAGACTCTAAAAGTCCATCAGCATGGAGCTTATTCATGCGCTTGACACCAATGTGACCAAGGCGGCAGTGCCACAAGTATGTGGGACTATTGTTATCAACTTTACATCTTTTGGTATTCACACTATGAATATGTGTAACATTACGTTCGAGATTCATTAAGAATAAACCATTGACCATCGGGGCATGACCATAAAACATATCTCTCATATAAATAGAACAACCATTATTCTCGAATTTAAATGAGTAGCCATCTCGTATTAAACGAGATCTAGATACAATGTTCATGCTCAAACTTGGCACTAAATAACAATTATTGAGGTTCATAACTAATCCCGTGGGTAAATGTAGAGGTAGCGTGCCGACGGCGGTCACATCGACCTTGGAACCATTCCCGACGCGCATCGTCACCTTGTCCTTCGCCAGTCTCCGCTTATTCCGCAGCTCCTGCTGTGAGTTACAAATATGAGCAACAGCATCGGTATCAAATACCCAGGAGTTACTTTGAGTACTGGTAAGGTACACATCAATTACATGTATATCACATATACCTTTTATGTTGCCGGCCTTCTTGTCCGCTAAGTATTTGGGGCAGTTTCGCTTCCAGTGACCCTTCCCTTTGCAATAAAAGCACTCAGTCTCAGGCTTGGGTCCATTCTTTGACTTCTTCCCGGCAACTGGCTTACCGGGTGCGGCAACATCTTTGCCATCCTTCTTGAAGTTCTTCTTACCCTTGCCCTTCTTGAACTTAGTGGTTTTATTGACCATCAACACTTGATGTTCTTTCTTGATTTCAACCTCTGCTGACTTCAGCATTGAGAATACTTCAGGAATGGTCTTCACCATCCCCTACATATTGTAGTTCATCACAAAGCTCTTGTAGCTCGGTGGGAGCGACTGAAGGATTCTGTCAATGACCGCCTCGTCTGGGAGGTTAATGTCCAGCTGGGACAGGCGGTTGTGCAACCCAGACATTTTGAGTATGTGCTCACTGACAGAACTGTTTTCCTCCATCTTACAACTATAGAACTTGTCGGAGACTTCATATCTCTCGACCCGGGCATGAGCTTGAAAAACCATTTTCAGCTCCTCGAACATCTCGTATGCTCCGTGTTGCTCAAAACGCCTTTGGAGCCCCGGTTCTAAGCTGTAAAGCATGCCGCACTGAACGAGGGAGTAATCATCAGCACGTGACTGCCAAGCGTTCATAACGTCTTGGTTCTCTGGGATGGGTGCTTCACCTAGCGGTCCTTCTAGGATATATGCTTTCTTGGCTGCTATGAGGATGATCCTCAGGTCCCGGACCCAGTCCGAATAGTTGCTGCCATCATCTTTCAGCTTGGTTTTCTCTAGGAACGCGTTGAAGTTCATGTTGACATGAGCGTTGGCCATTTGATCTACAAGACATATTTTGCAAAGATTTTAGACTAAGTTCATGATAATTAAGTTCATCTAATCAAATTATTTAATGAACTCCCACTCAGATTTGACATCCTTCTAGTCATCTAAGTGTTACACGATCCGAGTCAACTAGGCCGTGTCCGATCATCAAGTGAGACGGACTAGTCATCATCGGTGAACATATCCATGTTGATCGTATCTTCCATACGACTCATGTTCGACATTTTGATCTCTTGTGTTCCGAGGCCATGTCTGTACATGCTAGCCTCGTCAAGTTAACCCTAAGTGTTTTGCAGGTGTAAAACTGTCTTACACCCGTTGTATGTGTACGTAAGGATCTATCACACCCGATCATCACGTGGTGCTTCGAAACGACGAACTTTAGTAACGGCGCACAGTTAGGGGGAACGCTTTCTTGAAATTATTATGAGGGATCATCTTATTTACTACCGCCGTTCTAAGTAAACAAGATGCATAAAACATAATAAACATCACATGCAATTATATAAAGTAGTGACATGATATGGCCAATATCATATAGCTCCTTCGATCTCCATCTTCGGGGCTCCATGATCATCTTCGTCACCGGCATGACACCATGATCTCCATCATCATGATCTCCATCATCGTGCCTCCATGAAGTTGCTCGCCAACTATTACTTCTACTACTATAGCTAACGGTTTAGCAATAAAGTAAAGTAATTACATGGCGTTAAATCATTGACACGCAGGTCATACAATAATTAAGACAACTCTCCTACCGGTTGTCATACTCATCAACATGCAAGTCGTGATTCCTATTACAAGAACATGATCTCATACATCACAATATATCATTCATCATTCATCACAACTTCTGGCCATATCACATCACATGACAATTGCTGCAAAAACAAGTTAGACGTCCTCTAATTGTTGTTGCATCTTGTACGTGGCTGCAATTGGGTTCTAGCAAGAACGTTTTCTTACCTACAAATAACCACAACGTGATTTTGTCAACTTCTATTTACCCTTCATAAGGACCCTTTTCATCGAATCCGCTCCAACTAAAGTAGGAGAGACAGACACCCGCTAGCCACCTTATGCAACTAGTGCATGTCAGTCGGTGGAACCTGTCTCATGTAAGCTATGTGTAAGGTTGGTGAGGGAGTCCCGGACTAGAGGGTGTCCGGACAGCCGAACTATCATCATCGGCCGGACTCCAAGACTATGAAGATACAAGATTGAAGACTTCGTCCTGTGTCCGGATGGGACTTTCCTTGGCGTGGAAGGCAAGCTTGGCGATACGGATATGTAGATCTCCTACCATTGTTACCGACTCTGTGTAACCCTAGCCCTCTCCGGTGTCTATATAAACCGGATGGCTTTAGTCCGTAGGACGGACAACAATCATACCATAGGCTAGCTTCTAGGGTTTAGCCTCCTTGATCTCGTGGTAGATCTACTCTTGTAACACACATCATCAATATTAATCAAGCAGGACGTAGGGTTTTACCTCCATCAAGAGGGCCCGAACCTGGGTAAAACATCGTGTCCCTTGTCTCCTGTTACCATCCGCCTAGACGCACAGATCGGGACCCCCTACCCGAGATCCGCCGGTTTTGACACCGACATTGGTTCTTTCATTGAGAGTTCCTCTGTGTCGTCACCGATAGGCTCGATGGCTTCTTCGATCATCAACAACGATGCAGTCCAGGGTGAGACCTTCCTCCCCGGACAGATCTTCGTATTCGGCGGCTTTGCACTGCGGGCCAATTCGCTTGGCCATATCTGGAGCAGATTGGAAGCTACGCCCCTAGCCGTCAGGTCAGATTTGGAAGTTTCAACTTCACGGCTGACATCCGTGGGGACTTGATCCTCAATGGATTCGAGCCACAGCCGAGCGTGCCGCACTGTCACGACGAGCATGATTTAGCTCTGTGGCCGGACAGTACCCTGGAGGCCGCACTCGAGCCCGCTCCGATCTTCAATTCGGAGCCGACTACGCAGTTCGAGGATGGATGGCTAGATGCCACCTCGGGGGCTGCAACCTCTACGGCGATAGAGCCGAACACTGACCTTGTCCCTCACGAAGTTCGCGGCTCCGAGGCGCCGGACTCCTCGCCGGACTCCGAACCTCCCGCGCCCCCTCTGATCGAATCCGATTGGGCGCCGATCATGGAGTTCACCGCGGGGGACATCTTTCAACACTCACCTTTTGGCGACATCTTGAGTTCGCTAAAGTATCTCTCGTTATCAGGAGAGTCTTGGCCGGACTGCGGCCAGGACGGTTGGGATGCGGACGACGAAGAAATTCAAAGCCCACCCACCACCCACTTGGTAGCCACTGTCGACGATCTAACCAACATGCTAGACTACGACTCCGAAGACATCGACGGTATGGACGACGATGCTAGAGAAGACCAAGAACCAACGCCCATCGGGCACCGGGAAGCAACCCCAACTCACGACGTATACATGGTGGATACACCAAAGGGAAGCGACAACGAGGAAAAATGGGACGTGGCGAAGGACAACTCCCCCAACAAACAACCAAGATGGCGACGCAAGTGCCGCCTGAAGTCCGGCCTCGATAAAAACGGCACCCATACGGACCCGGCCCTAGAGCAGGGCGAAGCAATGGACGGCGAATATGCCACCAAGCAACCATCCGAACATGATGAACTGGACAAGCAACCCATCCCCGGCAAAAACAAGAGCCTAGACGATCTCACGCCGAACACATCACTAGAGCATATGAACCTTCATAAACGGCTCGTCGCCACTGCAAGAAGCTTGCAGAAGCAAAAGCGGAAGCTCAAAACAGCGGAGGATGCACTCAGAATGAGATGGAGCGAAGTACTCAACACCGCAGATAAATATGACGCTAGCCACCAGACAAAGAGCTACCCGAAGCGCAAGCTGTTGCCTGAATTTGACGAGGAGGCCTTAGAGCCCCCGCAGTCAAAAAAGGAAGAAGCTGCCTGGCCGGATAGATGACCAGATGACAGGCAAAGAGCAGCAAGGGGCGCCGCACACAAGCCGGCACGCGATCAGCATAAAGATCCTCGGAAAAAGGATGACCCGGTCAGGTCTATCTATGGGCCAAAAAAGAAGACTCCAGGAAGCAACATAACCCGCCGAGCATTTGAAGACAACGGCACACCTAAATACAGGGGCGCCGCACACCCACTATGTTTCACCGACGAGGTATTGGATCATGGATTTTCAGCGGGATTCAAACCCGTAAACATAGAGGCATATGACGGAACAACAGACCCCGGAGTCTGGATTGAGGATTATATCCTACATATACATATGGCCAGAGGAGACGATCTCCACGCCATAAAATACCTACCCCTCAAGCTCAAAGGGCCAGCTCGACATTGGCTCAAAATTCTCCTAGAAAATACCATTGGAAGTTGGGAAGAGCTTGAGGACGCGTTTCGAGCAAATTTTGAGGGGACTTATGTCCGCCCTCCGGATGCAGACGATTTAAGTCACATAACTCAACAGCCCGGAGAGTCAGCATGCAAATTCTGGAACAGGTTCCTCACTAAAAAGAACCAAATAGTCGACTGTCCGGACGCTGAAGCTTTAGCAGCCTTTAAATACAACGTCCGAGGCGAATGGCTCGCCAGACACCTCGGCCACGAAAAACCAAGAAAAATGGCCGCACTAACAAGCCTCATGACCCGCTTTTGCGCGGGGGAAGACAGCTGGCTGGCGAGATGCAGCACCAGCGACCCGAGTACATCCGAAGTAAGGGATGGAAATGGGAAATCACGACGCAAAAAAAATCAGCGCCGGCATATGGAAAATGGCCCAAATAGTACGGCGGTCAACGCCGGATTAAAAAGCTCTCGGCCGAATAACAAAACACTGCCCCTCAAGGACAACAGTGACGAGCTATCCAACCTAAACAAAATTCTGGACAGGCTGTGCGTAATACATAGTACCTCCGGGAAGCCTGCAAACCATACCCACAGAGATTGTTGGGTCTTCAAACAGTTCGTCCGACTTAACGCCGAACGCAAGGGGCTCGACACGCCAAGCAAAAGCAACAAACCCCACAAGCAGCACTCCGGAGAGCAGAAGACTTTCCCACTAGAAGTCAAAACAGTGAACTCACTTCATGTGATAACACGAAAATACAGTGCGACACCTGCAATACCAGGACACTGTCCGCATAATGGGGATAGACCCTACCAAAATTCGCCATAGCAGCACCCCCTTCAAAGGAGTGACGCCAGGCCTTTAAGCCAATTGTACATGCTGTGTACCACTAGAGGTTGTGTTCGGTTCGACCGACAACCTCCGTTGCGAAAAGCTCACTCTCCATATCGCCCCATTTCATAGTGGCCCTCGAGCACTATGGGAACGCAAAGCTTTCGCCCGCTTTAATGCACTACCAAATTACGCGTCTCTTACGCTTAAAATGCCCGGTCCACGTGGCATAATCTCACTAAAAGAGTAACTCCGAGTGTTCCTCGACCACGGAGAACGTGAGGCTGCTTTGACAGCCACACACTAATCCGACCTTGCCGGCAAAGGCCCCTCAAAACAGGCCGTTCAGACCTCGGACATGGTTAGGCGAGTCCAGCGTAAATAAACAAGGGGCTTCCCAGCCGCATACCTCCTTTATAAGGGGCCGCGTGTATAAATGATGAGAGCCAATAAAGCTCAACTCTCTTCATCTTCCAAATTATACTTTATTTTAAATACAACTTTTGCACGATATTTCTTGGAAACTAAGTCCTTCTCTTTTACAGATGAAGCACGTGCTACACCCATCCAGGATACAGCACAACAGAGACATAGGCGCAGACGTGCAGCAGGGACCCGTTGCAAGGATTCTTTTCAGATTAAGACCCTGTGTAAACCTTTCTTACTATCTCTTGTTGAGACACATACCCCGGTTCCCTACCATAGCCGAGGAGGAGGCTGGCGTTTTGGCATCGGCCGCGTCAGAAGTTACCGCCTATACCTGGACACTAGGGGCTTAGGGCATCGTTCTGCCCGGTATCATAAAGACCAAATACCTCAGGGAGTGTTCGGCGTCTCGAGTTAGGCCTTATATGCATCAGCTCCGAATCATGTCTTTGGTCAAATGTTGGGTTTGCCCGGCTCCTGTGTTTTGCTGCCTTATGTTCCGCTACATCTGCTAACGCGGCACCAGGAGAACTACTGCGATTGTGCCCCAGTTCGGCCGGACGAGCACACCAGTAGAGAAAGCCGAAAACTGACTGCCATGATATAGCGAGAGACTGGTCAACCACTCGATCGACTATTGGAATGTATAGAATTCCTCCGCTTTGACGAAGGACCGCTTCCCGGTCAGGCACATACGCGCCCCGAGTTCGGCGAAACACGGTGCCGCTAGGGGCTATATAGTAGCCCCACATTCGAGCTCCTATGGCTAAGTGAAAGTGATAAAGTATTATAGTCCGGTTGCCTAGTTTGCTACGCTATCACCTCCTTAAAAGGAGCAAGACGTTGGATTAAGTGTGAAAAAGCGATTTTCTTTTTGCAAACACCCCTGCACCATGTGTGTGGGGGCTAAAGCCCAAGACTGCCATCTTTCAGATTATACATACATATACGGCCGCACAGGAGATAGTTCAATACTTGAATGCACAAGTATAAAAAGCTATTGCATTATAAACATGATCTCAGAAATCATACATGTCATTTAAACATAACATCTTTCGAGCACTGCGACTCTATTAAAAGAGCGCCCTGCAGGACTTCCTCAAAATAGTGCTCGGTGGGGAATCGGCTTTTGTCCGAACTCCGGGATGCAATATCGGTGGCATCCATCTCCACCCAGTATGTCTTAACACGGGCGAGAGCCATCCGTGCACCTTCAATGCATGCCGACCGCTTCATCGCCCCGATCTGCGGCACCGCCCCAAGGAATTGCTGCAACAAGCCAAAATAACTCTTCGGCTTGGGCCTTTCCGGCCACAGATGAGCGACCACATCCGTCATGGCAAGTCCGGACAATCTATTCAGCTCAGCCCACTCAACCAGCCGATCACTCAACGGAAGTGGACGCTCCGGACTATGGAATTGAGACCAGAAAAGCTCTTCCATTCCGTGATCCTTCCGGCTTCGGAAGTGCATGACTGCGTCCGCCGCACTCGCTGCCAAATCCAGATAAGGATCCTCCGCACCGCACAATCGTCCCAGCTGAGCATACTTTGGATCCGTGAACTTCCTATGCAGCATAAAGGGCTTTCCAGCCACAATGTGTCCAACCTGACGCAGCTCCTCCTTCATAGCCCGCATCGCACTACGGGCATCCTTGGCTTCGGCGTCGGCTTTCTTCAGGCCCTCTTGCTCCGCTCGGCGTTCTCCTTCAAGAACCTCCTGGCGGTTGGTAGCATCTTTTAATTTCACGGCCATTCCGGCCATCTCCTCCCTGCTTCGGCAGTGAGCAGCCTTCTCGGCTTCTAGCTCTTCTGCTGCCTTTGAGGCAGCCGCCTCGCTTTTTCTGGCTTGCTCCTTGGCCCGAGCAAGCTCTGCTCGAAGGTCTTCCACAGCAGCGGCACCATCTGCATCAAGCATACAAATTGTAAGGAATGGGCATCAGCTCCCTTACTAGGCGACCGCGGAGCAACTACATACCTTGTGACTCATCCAGTCGTTTATTAACCAGCGAGATGTCCGCATCCGCAACATCGAGTTGCCTTTTCAGCTCGGCAACTCCATCAGTCCGGCTGGCCACCGAACGTTCCGCCACCTGCATAGGAAAGGCGACAATCTATAACTGAGATTATGATCCTTAGCACGCTGTCGCTTTCGACAACATACCAAGTCTCAGGGGCTACTATCTATACAGGGCGCACTTCATGTGCAAAACTGTCAAAAGGGATGTCATTTTTTGCGTACCTCAAACCCCGTCAGCAAACTTTCGACGGCCTCACACAACCCACTTTCGGCGGACGAGATCCTCTCAATCACCATACTCATTAATGTGCGGTGATCTTCTGAGATAGACGCCCTCTTGAGCAAATCTTGCAGCTTCACCGGTCGTACTCCAATGGGTGTCGAACTCTCCGGCCCTGCCGGACTCGGGGAGAACCTCCGTGACGACATCTCAGGGTCGTCCGCCCCGCACGGCGGGGCGGCAGAGGGAGGCGTTTCGCTCTCCATCATATCCGGACAAAGGTCTCCCAAAGATGAGCTGTACTGAGATGGGCTGAGATCCGAACTACAAGGTGAAAAACTTCGGTTACCTTTAGAAATTAAGCAGGGGTGTCCACTATTACAAAATCCCCCCTTTTTTACTTACGGCTCGCTGGAGGGTTGATTCCTCCGAGGAGACAGTACGGCCGGAGCTCTTCCCGGCGCAGGACCTTCCGGTACAGATTTCTTTCCCCGCTTTGAGGCCTTGGCCTCCGAGTCTTCGGAAGCGGTCCTCTTCTCCCCCTGGAAGGAGGGACTCTCGATTCCTCCCTTACTGAAAGCCTCCTTGGCAGAGGTGGTAGTTTCCCTCTGCCCCCCTTCGCCCTCCTCCGAAGGTGCAACCTCCAACATTTTGATCAACACGGGATCCTGCGTGGTCTCAGGGTGGGGGCCGGACACCATATCAGTTTAGCTTGCGCTATCCACTCCTGTCCAAGGGATAGCTGTTTAAAAGGCAAACCCACGATAAATAAATGGACGATGTGTCCGGACACAGGGCTACTTACTTGAGTATCCGGGCGATGGCAGCTTAGGCCAGCATCCTCGGTCATTTCCGGACGCGTCTCTTGCGATCCGAAGAACAGTTTGTACATCTCCGCGGGTGTCAAACCCATGAAGTGTTGAAGAGCTCATGGCCCCTCCGGATTAAATTCCCACAGACGGAGGGGGCGACGTTTGCTGGGCAGTATGCGCCGGATCAGCATAACCTGTACCACTACGACCAGATTGATCTCCCTTTCTTGGAGACCTCGAATCCGGTCCTGCAATAGGGGTACGTCTTTGGACGGCCCCCAGTCGCGCCCCTTGTTGACCCATGACGTCAGTTGTTGTGGAGGGCCCGAGGGGAAGACGGGCGGCGGCCTCTGCCTGCTGCCCCTGGGAGCGGTGATATAGAACCACTCCCGTTGCCACAAGCCGAGCTCCTCATGAAAAGAGCCCTCAGGCCATGGAGCATCTGCCCTCTTGCTTATAACCGCCCCTCCGCACTCTGCCGGACGCCCCTCAATCATCTTCGGCTCCATGTTGAAGGTTTTGAGCCACAAGCCGAAGTGAGGGGTGGTGCGGAGGAAGGCTTCACAAACGACAATGAATGATGAGATGTGGAGGATGGACACCGGAGCCAAGTCATGGAATTCCAGCCCATAGTAAAACATGAGCCCCCTCACGAAGGGATCCGTCGGGAAGCCTAAACCCCGACGGAGGTGGGACACGAACACGATGCTCTCGCCAAGCTCGAGAGTAGGAATAACTTGCCCTCGGGCAGGCAGCCTATGCGAAATCTCGTAGGTTAAGTACATGGCGTCTCTCAGCTTTAGCACGTCCTCTTCCATGATGGAGGAGGGCATCCACCGGCCTCGCAGGTCGGGGCCGGATATTGTCGAAGATCGAAGGTACCCGAATCTGGAGCCCTGGGTGTTGGAACTCGAGGCGAGGGGTGGATTCGATAGAGGATTGAAGGAACAGGACGGGCCTTGGTCTCATTATAAAGAGGACGAATACCAAGAGCCGTCCTCGTGACCGTTTGGAACCCGCCTTCGATGGAGGGGGCATGCAATGGGCGCGGTTGGGTTACCCACGTCCGTATTTATGGGAATCCCGGAATAAGGGGAACACGATCTCTGCTTCGACAAGACGTGCCAAGGAAACCGCTTCGCTAAACACGCTGAGGTGGTACAATAAAAACGATTCAAGTAAAGGCTTGGTGTGACGTCACGCCACAAAATACGTCAGCAGATTGAGCTTGTGTAATATTATTCTCTCTACGGTGGTACATGGAATTTATTTTTGCAGAGCCGGACACTATCTTGGTGTTCACAATCTTCTATAAATTATTCGGAGGAAGAACGCGCCTTGCAATGCCGAAGACAATATGCGCGCCGGACTCGTCGTCATTGAAGCCTGGTTCAGGGGCTACTGAGGGAGTCCCGGACTAGGGGGTGTCCGGATAGCCGAACTATCATCATCGGCCAGACTCCAAGGCTATGAAGATACAAGATTGAAGACTTCGTCCCATGTCCGGATGGGACTTTCCTTGGCGTGGAAGGCTAGCTTGGCGATACGGATATGTAGATCTCCTACCATTGTAACCGACTCTGTGTAACCCTAGCCCTCTCCGGTGTCTATATAAATCGGATGGCTTTAGTCCGTAGGACGAACAACAATCATACCATAGGCTAGCTTCTAGGGTTTAGCCTCCTTGATCTCGTGGTAGATCTACTCTTGTAACACACATCATCAATATTAATCAAGCAGGACGTAGGGTTTTACCTCCATCAAGAGGGCCCGAACCTGGGTAAAACATCGTGTCCCTTGTCTCATGTTACCATCCGCCTAGACGCACAGTTCGGGACCCCCTACCCGAGATCCGCCGGTTTTGACACCGACAGTCGGTCTGGGACGCTTCATCCCACAATACCGCTGAAGCAAGAAAAGACTAGTAGTGGCAAGCAAGTTGACAAGATCTACACCCACAACAGATTTGTGTTCTACTCGTGCAATAGAGAACTACGCATAGACCTAGCTCATGATGCCACTGTTGGGGAACGTTGCATAAAATAAAAATTTTCTACGTTCACCAAGATCCATCTATGAGTTCATCTAGCAACGAGAGAGAGAGAGAGATGCATCTACATACCCTTGTAGATCGCGTGCAGAAGCGTTCAAGAGAATGGGGTTGAGGTAGTCGTTCTCATCATGATCCTATCACCGGAGATCCTAGTGCCGAACGGACGGCACCTCCGCGTTCAACACACGTACGGTTAGCGTGACGTCTCCTCCGTCTTGATCCAGCAAGGGGGAAGGAGAGGTTGATGAAGATCCAGCAGCACGACGGCGTGGTGGTGGATGCAGCGGGACTCCGGCAGGGCTTCGCCAAGCAACTGCGGGAGGAGGAGGAGGTGTAGCAGGGGAAGGGAGACGCCCTCCCTCCCCCTCCTTTATATAGGTCCCCTGGGGGGGGCGCCAGCCCTGGAGATGGGAATCTCCCAAGGGGGTGGCGGCCAGGGGGGTGGGGTGCCTCCCAAGGCAAGTGGTGCGCCCCCCTCCCTAGGGTTTCCAACCCTAGGCGCAGGGGGGCCCAAGGGGGGGCGCACCAGCCCACTAGGGGCTGGTTCCGTCCCACTTCAGCCCACGGGGCCCTCCGGGATAGGTGGCCCCACCCGGTGGACCCCCGGGACCCTTCCGGTGGTCCCGGTACAATACCGGGTGACCCCGAAACTTTCCCGATGGCCGAAGCAGTACTTCCTATATATAATATTTTACCTCCGGGCCATTCCGGAACTCCTCGTGACGTCCGGGATCTCATCTGGGACTCCGAACAACATTCGGTTTGCTGCATACTCATATTCATACAACCCTAGTGTTACTGAACCTTAAGTGTGTAGACCCTACGGGTTCGGGAGACATGCAGACATGACCGAGACGGCTCTCCGGTCAATAACCAACAGTGGGATCTGGATACCCATGTTGGCTCCCACATACTCCTCGATGATCTCATCGGATGAACCATGCTGTCGAGGATTCAAGCAACCCCGTATACTATTCCCTTTGTCAGACGGTATGTTACTTGCCCGAGATTCGATCGTCGGTATCCCAATACCTCGTTCAATCTCGTTGCCGGCAAGTCACTTTACTCGTACTGTAATGCATGATCCCGTGACCAGACACTTGGTCACTTTGATCTCATTATGATGATGCACTATCGAGTGGGCCCAGTGATACCTCTCCATTATACGGAGTGACAAATCCCAGTCTCGATCCATGTCAACCCAACAGACACTTTCGGAGATACCTGTAGTGCACCTTTATAGTCACCCAATTACGTTGTGACGTTTGGTACACCCAAAGCACTCCTACGGTATCCGGGAGTTACACGATCTCATGGTCTAAGGAAAAGATACTTGACATTGGAAAAGCTCTAGCAAACGAACTACACGATCTTTGTGCTATGCTTAGGATTGGGTCTTGACCATCACATCATTCTCCCAATGATGTGATCCCGTTATCAACGACATCTAATGTCCATAGTCAGGAAACCATGACTATCTGTTGATCAATGAGCTAGTCAACTAGAGGCTCACTAGGGACATGTTATGGTCTAAGTATTCACACGTGTATTACGATTTCCGAATAATACAATTATAGCATGAATAGAAGACAACTATCATGAACAAAGAAATATAATAATAATCCTTTTATTATTGCCTCTAGGGAATATTTCCAACACTCGATGCAGTAGAACAAAGTTCATAAGAGATGCTACGCCAGTATCACCTCTCAGGCAGTAATGATATCACTCAGACTCAGAGTGTGGGACACCAAAATGAGGTCAAAGTTGGGCACTAATAACATCCAAAGCAACACCGACTTTTTTGCCTACGCGGGCAAATGCACCAAGGTGGCAAAGGCGCCGCCCAAGGTATATTTGCAGCATTGGGCCCTCTCATACGACTGATAAGGAAAAGAGGCGCCGAGTTGATGAAGTACTAGCAGTTGATCCATAGTTCATGGTGGTAGTGGAAAACAAGGCGCCCAACCCTCCAAGCACCCCAAAGGAGATCAAAAAAATCAAAGAGCCCTTGGAGGAAGGCCATGTCAAGTGGTGTAAACTACATAACACCTGTCAGGATGTCCTCTAGGAATGTTGGGAGGTATAGGTAATGGCTGAGGAACATTGAACAGAGTGGCGTAGCTACCCCGGAGGACAGGACAACAAGCCACTTGCTCAGGATAATGATGGTAGGGTGTCCGAGAAGAACCGCAAAGACTGTGCCGGCGGTCGAGGTAGATGGAATTATCGTAATCACAGCCTAGATGGATGCAGAAGGAGGGTGGGGTACAATCCGAAACATCCTCCCCACCCCCTCTCCAATAAGCAAGGGGAAGAAGCACGCCCCGAGCACGACTTATAGGTGTCCCAGGACATCGCCTGTGTCCAAGGGGGTACTTCTTTGGCTTTCTCCCACCACTAGTTCAAATTGATGACGAGAGAAGTTAACACTCTCGCCTTGTTGGGAGGACGTAGATTCTTGACCTGTCAGGTGGTCCGAGGTGGCCATCGGATTAGACCAATAGGATCAACCGAAGAGCATATCCACTGTACAATGGCTCCCCTGATAATTTTCCCAACGATTAGCAATATACGAGTATCCAAAATGCTAGTCGATGGGTGTGTTGGGTTAAACATACTCTCTTTTATTGATTTACAATTCAAGAATTACAACTCAAAGCTAGAACAAAATATGAATCTATATGAATGCCCCCGACGATGTACCAGGATATGCAATGAATCAAGAGCGACGTGTATGAAAATTATGAAGGTGGCCTTGCCACAAATACGATGTCAACTACATGATCATGCAAAGAGCAATATGACAATGATGAAACGTGTCATAATAAATGGAACGGTGGAAAGTTGCATGGCAATATATCTCGGTATGGCTATGGAAATGCCATAATAGGTAGGTATGGTGGCTGTTTTGAGGAAGGTAAATAGTGGGTTCATGATACCGGCGAAAGTTGCGCGGCATAATAGAGGCTAGTAAAGTGGAAGAATGAGTGTGCGTATATCCATGGACTCACATTAGTCATAAAGAACTCATATACTTATTGCAAAAGTCTAATTAGCCCTCGAAGCAAAGTACTACTATGCATGCCCCTAGAGGGATAGATTGGTAGGAAAAGACCATCGCTCGTCCCCGACTGCCACTCATAAGGAAGACAATCAAAAGAGCACCTCATGCAACAAATTTGTCACACAACTTTTACCATACGTGCATGCTACGGGACTTGCCAACTTAAACAAAAGTATTTTTCAATTTCATAATTATCCACTAGCATGACCCTAACATTACTACCTTTATATCTCAATACAATTATAAAGCAACAAATTGATCATAGCATCCAATTCACTTCCTATGATAGTTTTTATTATACCCAACTTGGATTCTCATCATTCTAGGACCAATTTGTAACCATAGCAAATACCATGCTGTTCTAAAAGAGTCTCAAAATATTATAAGTGAAGCATGAGAGACTAGCAATTTCATCAAAATTAATCCACCGCAATGCTCTAAAAGATATAAGCGAAGTACTAGAGCAAAAACTATCAAGCTCAAAAGATATAAGTGAAGCACATAGAGTATTCTAGCAAATTCTAATCAAGTGGGATTCTCCCAAAAGGTGTGTACAGCAAGGATGATTGTGGTAAACTAAAAAGCAAAGAATAATATAATACATGACGCTCCAAGCAAAACACATATCATGTGGCGAATAAAATTTAGCTCCAAGTAAAGTTACCAATGGACGAAGACGAAAGAGGGGATGCCTTCCCGGGGCATCCCCAAGCTTAGGCTTTTGGCTATTCTTGAATATCTTGGGGTGCCTTGGGCATCCCCAAGCTTAGGCTCTTGCCACTCCTTATTCCATAGTCCATAAATGCTTTACCCAAAACTTGAAAACTTCACAACACAAAACTCAACAGGAAATGTTATAAGCTCCGCTAGTGAAAGAAAACAAAACCACCACATAAGGTACTGTAATAAACTCATTCTTTATTTATTTTGGTGTTAAACTTATTGTATTACAACTTCTCTATGGTTCATACCCTTACATACTAGCCATAGATGCATCAAAATAAGCAACACACGAAAAACAGAATCTTTCAAAAACAGAACATTCTGTAGAAATCTGTAACTAACGCAAACTTCTGGAACTCTAAAAATCCTACCAAAATAGGACGCACTGGAAAATTTGTTTATTGATCAGCAGAAAACGAATCAATGCAAAAGCATGTTTCTGTGATTTATTGATTTTTTTTCGTGAGCGCAAAGTTTCTGTTTTTCAGCAGAATCAAATCAACTATCATCATAGGTTATCCTATAGGTTCTACTTGGCACAAACACTAATTAAAAGATAAAAAAACATCTAAATAGAAAGTAGATGAAAAATTTATTACTAAAAAGGAACAAAAAAACACAAATAAAATTGGGTTGCCTCCCAACTAGCGCTATCGTTTAACGCCCCTAGCTAGGCATAAAAGCGAAGATAGATCTAAGTAGTGCCATCTTTAGCACTTGATTTATACGTAGCTCGCATGATAGATTCTTAAGGTAATTTGACTTTCTTTCTTGGAAAGTTCTCCATGCCTTTCTTTAATGAAAATTGGAATCTAATATTCCCTTCCTTCATATTAATAATCGCACCAATCGTTCTAAGGAAAGGTCTACCAAAAATAATAGGGCAAGAAAGATTGTTATCTATATCAAGAACAATAAAATCTACGGGCACCAAATTTCTATTTGCAACAATGATAACCTAATTGATCCTTCCCATTGGCTTTTTAATGGTGGAATCCGCAAGGTGCAAACTTAAAGAGCAATCATCAAGATCATGGAAACCTTGAATATCACATAAAGTTTTTGGACTCGTGGAAACACTAGCACCCAAATCACACAAAGCAAAACACTCATGATCTTTAATTTTAATCTTTATAGTAGGTTCCCACTCATCATTAAGCTTTCTAGGTATAGAAACTTCCAAATTAAGTTTTTCATCATAAGATTGCATCAAGGCATCAACGATATGTTTGGTAAAATCTTTATTTTGACTATAAGCATGAGGAGAATTAACAACAGATTGCAACAAGGAAATACAACCTTCTAAAGAACAATTATCATAATCAAATTCCTTGAAATCCGAGATAGTGGGTTCAATACTATTTAAAGTCATGACCTCTCCAATCCCACTTTTACCAAATTTAGCATCAAGATCTAAAAACGCCGAATTATTGGGACGCCTTCTAAATAAAGTTGACTCATCTCCAGTCCCATTATTATCAAGATTCATATTGCAAAACAAATATCTAATAGGAGACAAATCAATAACTTTAAGATCATCATCTTTATTTTCATGGAAACTAGAAGAACACGCCTTTACGAAGCAATCTTTCTTAGCACGCAATCTAGCGGTTCTTTCCTTGGACTCATTAATGGAAATTCTCATTGCTTTGAGAGACTCATTGATATCATGCTTAGGAGGATTAGATCTAAGTTTAAGAGAATCAACATCAAGCGAAAGTCTATTAATGTTCCTAGCCAAATCATCCACTTTGAGCAATTTTTTTCAAGCAAGGCATTAAAATTCTTTTGAGAAATCATAAATTCTTTCACACTATTCTCAAAATCAGAGGGCATCTTATTAAAATTACCATAAGAATTATTGTAGGAATTTCCATAATTATTAGAGGATTTACTAGGGAACGGTCTAGAATTAAAGTTTCCTCTATAAGCATTGTTACCGAAACTATTCCTCCCAACAAAATTCACATTCATAGATTCATTATTATTCTCAATCAAAGTAGACAAAGGCATATCATTGGGATCAAGAGGAGTATTTCTAGTAGCAAACAACTTCATAAGTTCATCCATCTTTCCACTCAAAACATTGATTTCTTCTACAGCATGCACTTTTTTACTAGAAGATCTTTCGGTGTGCCATTGAGAATAATTAGCCATAATATTATCAAGAAGTTTTGTAGCATCTCCTAACGTGATTTCCATAAACGTGCCTCCCGTGGCCGAATCTAAAAGATTTCTAGAAGCAAAATTCAAACCGGCATAAAAAATTTGTATGATCATCCATAAATTCAAACCATGAGTAGGGCAATTGCGAATCATCAATTTCATTCTTTCCCAAGATTGGGCAACATGCTCATGATCGAGTTGTTTAACATTCATAATATCGTTCATAATTTCATTCTTTGCACTTGTTGCAGGAATCAATACTATTTTTAGGCAAAGACGAAAACCAAACTTTAGCACGATCTCTAAGTGAAAACGGAAATAACTTCAATTTAACAATATCATTATCCATATCTTTCTTCTTTTGCATATCACACAAATCAACAAAGTTGTTTAGAGTAGTAGCGGCATCTTCACTAGGAAGGCCGGCGAATTTATCTTTCATAACAAGATTCAGCAAAGCAGTATTGATTTCACAAGACTCAAAATCAGTAAGAGGAGCAATCAGAGTACTAAGGAAATCATTACTATTGGTATTGGATAAATCACACAATTTGGTATTATCTTGCGCCATGGAAACAAGTAATCCAACACACAAGCAAACAGAAAAAGGCAAGCGAAGAGAGAGAGAGATTGGGAAAGAGAGGACAAATAAAACGGCAAGGGTGAAGTAGGGGAGAGGAAAACGAGAGGAAAATGGCAAATAATGTAAATGCGAGGGAGATGGGTTTGTGATGGGTACTTGGCTTGTCTTGACTTGAGCGAAGACCTCCCCGGCAATGGCGCCAGAAATCCTTCTTGCTACATCTTGAGCTTGTGTTGGTTTTCCTTGAAGAGGAAAGGGTGATGCAGAAATAGTAGCATAAGTATTTCCCTCGGTTTTTTGAGAACCAAGGTATCAATCC
Source organism: Triticum dicoccoides (assembly GCF_002162155.2). Classification (NCBI taxonomy): domain Eukaryota; kingdom Viridiplantae; phylum Streptophyta; class Magnoliopsida; order Poales; family Poaceae; genus Triticum; species Triticum dicoccoides. The sequence continues at coordinate 801,072,728 of NC_041383.1, forward strand.
AGTAGGAGGATTCTCGAAAGTCCCACGCACCTACACAAACAAACAAAGAACTCGCAACCAACACAATAAAGGGGTTGTCAATCCCTTCATGGCCACTTGCAAAAGTGGGATCTGATAAAGATAGTATGATAAGATAACTATATTTTTGGTATTTTATATTATAGAGGAAAAAAGTAAAGATGCAAATAAAAGTAGATTGAAAGCAAATATGATAAAAGATAGACCCGGGGGCCATAGGTTTCACTAGAGGCTTCTCTCAAGATAGCATAAATATTACGGTGGGTGAACAAATTACTGTCGAGCAATTGATAGAATAGCAAATAATTATAAGATTATCTAGGCATGATCATGTATATAGGCATCACGTCCGCAACAAGTAGACCGACTCCTTCCTGCATCTACTATTATTACTCCACACATCGACCGACTCCTGCCTGCATCTAGAGTATTAAGTTCATAAAGAACAGAGTAACGCATTAAGCAAGATGACATGATGTAGAGGGATAAACTCATGCAATATTATATAAACCCCATATTTTTATCCTCGATGGCAACAATACAATACGTGCCTTGCAACCCTTTCTGTCACTGGGTAAGGCCACCACAAGATTGAACCCAAAGCTAAGCACTTCTCCCATGGCAAGAAAGATCAATCTAGTAGGCCAAACCAAACTGATAATTCTAATAGACTTGCAAAGATAACTCAATCATACATAAAGAATTCAGAGGAGATTCAAATATTTCCCATAGAGAAACTTGATCATAAACCCACAATTCATCGGATCTCGACAAACACACCGCAAAAAGAGTTTACATCGAATAGATCTCCACAAGAGAGGGGGAGGACATTGTATTGAGATCCAAAAAGAGAGAAGAAGCCATCTAGCTAATAACTATGGACCCGAAGGTCTGTGGTAAACTACTCACAACTCATCGGAGGGGCTATGGTGTTGATGTACAAGCCCTCCATGGTCGATTCCCCCTACGGAGGAGCGCCGGCAAAGGCTCCAAGATGAGATCTCGCGGATACAAAAGGTTACGGTGGTGGAAATTGTGTTTCGGTTGCTCCCTGGATGTTTTCGGGGTACGTAGGCTTATATAGGAGGAAGAAGTACGTCGGCGGCCGCTCGAGGGTCCCAGGAGACAAGGGGCGCGCCCAGGAGGGGTGGGCGCGCCCTCCTATCTCCTGGCCACCTCATTTGCTTCTTGACTTGCACTCCAAGTTCTCCGGATCACGCTTGTTGCTTGACTTGGACTCCACTCATGTCTCCTAGCCGCTTTGTTTGTTGCTTGACTTGCACTCCAAGTTCTCCGGATCACACTTGTTTCTTGACTTGCACTCCAAGTTCATTCCGTTTGGACTTCGTTTGATATTCCTTTTCTTCGAAATACTGAAATAGGCAAAAAAAATAGCAATACGGGTTGGGCCTACGGTTAGTAGGTTAGTCCCAAAAATGATATAAATGTGTAAAATAAAGCCCATAAACATCCAAAAGGGGTAATATAATAGCATGGACCAATCAAAAATTATAGATACGTTGGAGACGTATCACTCGTCGACATAGCCTTCACTATGCTATCATCTTGCTTAACGGATGCTATCAAGTACTTTTTCTCCCTGGAAAATGACCCCCCCCCCCCACTGCTAGATATAGAAAAAGTATTTTCACAGGTGCATACACATGTTTTGGTTTGTTGGGATAGTTTGAAGACTATGTATTTGCTGATGCT
>NC_041383.1:801074468-801077189 GCF_002162155.2 Triticum dicoccoides
TTTGCATATCACACAAATCAACAAAGTTGTTTAGAGTAGTAGCGGCATCTTCACTAGGAAGGCCGACGAATTTATCTTTCATAACAAGATTCAGCAAAGCAGTATTGATTTCACAAGACTCAACATCAGTAAGAGGAGCAATCGGAGTACTAAGGAAATCATTATTATTGGTATTGGATAAATCACAAAATTTGGTATTGTCTTGCGCCATGGCAACAAGTAATCCAACACACAAGCAAACAGAAAAAGGCAAGCAAAAAGAGAGAGAGATTGGGAAAGAGAGGCCAAATAAAACAGCAAGGGTGAAGTAGGGGAGAGGAAAACGAGAGGAAAATGGAAAATAATGTAAATGCGAGGGAGATGGGTTTGTGATGGGTACTTGGCATGTCTTGACTTGAGCGAAGACCTCCCCGGCAACGGCGCCAAAAATCCTTCTTGCTACATCTTGAGCTTGCATTGGTTTTCCTTGAAGAGGAAAGGGTGATGCAGCAATAGTAGCATAAGTATTTCCCTCGGTTTTTTGAGAACCAAGGTATCAATCCAGTAGGAGGCTTCTCGAAAGTCCCACGCACCTACACAAACAAACAAAGAACTCGCAACCAACGCAATAAAGGGGTTGTCAATCCCTTCATGGCCACTTGCAAAAGTGGGATCTGATAAAGATAGTATGATAAGATAACTATATTTTTGGTATTTTATATTATAGAGGAAAAAAGTAAAGATGCAAATAAAAGTAGATTGAAAGCAAATATGATAAAAGATAGACCCGGGGGCCATAGGTTTCACTAGAGGCTTCTCTCAAGATAGCATAAATATTACGGTGGGTGAACAAATTACTGTCGAGCAATTGATAGAATAGCAAATAATTATAACATTATCTAGGCATGATCATGTATATAGGCATCACGTCCGCAACAAGTAGACCGACTCCTTCCTGCATCTACTACTATTACTCCACACATCGACCGACTCCTGCCTGCATCTAGAGTATTAAGTTCATAAAGAACAGAGTAACGCATTAAGCAAGATGACATGATGTAGAGGGATAAACTCATGCAATATTATATAAACCCCATCTTTTTATCCTCGATGGCAACAATACAATACGTGCCTTGCAACCCTTTCTGTCACTGGGTAAGGCCACCACAAGATTGAACCCAAAGCTAAGCACTTCTCCCATGGCAAGAAAGATCAATCTAGTAGGCCAAACCGAACTGATAATTCGAATAGACTTGCAAAGATAACTCAATCATACATAAAGAATTCAGAGGAGATTCAAATATTTCCCATAGAGAAACTTGATCATAAACCTACAATTCATCGGATCTCGACAAACACACCACAAAAAGAGTTTACATCGAATAGATCTCCACAAGAGAGGGGGAGGACATTGTATTGAGATCCAAAAAGAGAGAAGAAGCCATCTAGCTAATAACTATGGACCCGAAGGTCTGTGGTAAACTACTCACAACTCATCGGAGGGGCTATGGTGTTTATGTACAAGCCCTCCGTGGTCGATTCCCCCTACGGCGGAGCGCCGGCAAAGGCTCCAAGATGAGATCTCGCGGATACAGAAGGTTACGGTGGTGGAAATTGTGCTTCGGTTGCTCCCTGGATGTTTTCGGGGTACGTAGGCTTATATAGGAGGAAGAAGTACGTCGGCGGCTGCTCGAGGGGCCCAGGAGACAAGGGGCGCGCCCAAGAGGGGTGGGCGCGCCCTCCTATCTCCCGGCCACCTCATTTGCTTCTTGACTTGCACTCCAAGTTCTCCGGATCATGCTTGTTGCTTGACTTGGACTCCACTCCTGTCTCCTGGCCGCCTTGTTTGTTGCTTGACTTGCACTCCAAGTTCTCCGGATCACGCTTGTTGCTTGACTTGCACTCCAAGTTCATTCCGTTTGGAATCCGTTTGATATTCCTTTTCTTCGAAATACTGAAATAGGCAAAAAAATAGCAATACGGGTTGGGCCTACGGTTAGTAGGTTAGTCCCAAAAATGATATAAATGTGTAAAATAAAGCCCATAAACATCCAAAAGGGGTAATATAATAGCATGGACCAATCAAAAATTATAGATACGTTGGAGACGTATCACTCGTCGACATAGCCTTCACTATGCTATCATCTTGCTTAACGGATGCTATCAAGTACTTTTTCTCCCTGGAAAATGACCCCCCCCCCACTACTAGATATAGAAAAAGTATTTTCACAGGTGCATACACATGTTTTGGTTTGTTGGGATAGTTTGAAGACTATGTATTTGCTGATGCTTAGTTATTAAAAACTAAAAAGGCGAACACAGAAGCAGTCCATGAGGAAATTTGTAATGATGGAATGAGGATCAGTTATAGTTTCATGTATTACTCGATGGTAGTATGATGATTAGTGCATATTTTGAAGGATTCGTCAAGTATAGACTACTCTTGATTGGTTCATGTTTTTGATGATATGAGCACACATGTAATATTTTTGGTTGGTGCATATTTTTGATGATTGTTGTTACTGCTTACTTGAATTATGTTAGCCTATCTCCAAGATATGGTATGGGCTTGTTAGGGTCAATGAAAATTTGCTGTGAGCTAGTAGTTCACATTGCAACAAATTCCTCACTATTGGATTTTCTGCCATTATACTTCATACTCATGATTTTACTTGTTGGTATGGGTAGTAATGAGTAAATAAATAGCAAGTATACAAAAGGGTGACTGTTGGTCAGCATACC
>NC_041383.1:801077199-801118226 GCF_002162155.2 Triticum dicoccoides
CACAGGTGCATACACATGTTTTGGTTTGTTGGGATAGTTTGAAGACTATGTATTTGCTGATGCTTAGTTATTAAAAACTAAAAAGGCGAACACAGAAGCAGTCCATGAGGAAATTTGTAATGATGGAATGAGGATCAGTTATAGTTTCATGTATTACTCGATGGTAGTATGATGATTAGTTATTTTGAAGGATTCGTCAAGTATAGACTGCTCTTGACTGGTTCATGTTTTTGATGATATGAGCACACATGTAATATTTTTGGTTGGTGCATATTTTTGATGATTGTTGTTACTGCTTACTTGAATTATGTCATCTTATCTCCAAGATATGGTATGGGCTTGTTAGGGTCAATGAAAATTTGCTGTGAGCTAGTAGTTCACATTGCAACAAATTCCTCACTATTGGATTTTCTGCCATTATACTTCATACTCATGATTTTACTTGTTGGTATGGGTAGTAATGAGTAAATAAATAGCAAGTATACAAAAGGGTGACTGTTGGTCAGCATACCATGCTCGTTCTCATAGCCTTAACTATGCTGTCATCTTGATTGAGAGATTCTATCGTGTCCTTATTCTCACTAGAAATTGGAAAATTAACCTCCACAGCTACCTCTAAAAATCTTATATACATCATAAAATGCATTATTTGTTTTGTTGGGACAATTTAAAGACTTTATATTTATTACCTGATGGTACCACACAACAACCCATCAGGAAATTTGCAGTGATCAAAGGCAGATCAGTTATAGTTTCACGTATTACTCGAGAGAGCAGTCAATCATGGTTCATTTTTACATGGCTACTAATTGGTTGGTTACCATGTTTTCTTGTCCAGCTCAAATAAATTTTCCAATATTTGTCAATGCCAACATTGCTAGCAAGCCAATCATGATCTATCAGCATGAATGGTTCGATGCCAAAATTTGGCGTGCCAATATCTGGCAAAATGCCAGATGTTCGCTACTGATTGGTTGGCACCCAACTATTTATGCCAATGTCACACAAGTATGGAAACAAAATTGTAACTTTGAAATATCCTAGTTGGTTCTGTCTGCCCAGTGATTATGTGTCTAACCACTAGTCTTGACTAGTCGTGTGAATAGTTGTCGACTAGCTTTTTCGTGTAGATGTTTATATATGAACTACGTACTTAGCAAGAAGTATGTGAAAAGATTGTTCACATTGTATATGGTGCTAACAAGTCCTAATGGAAGACTGATTTCATATATCAATAACTAACATTTGTTCATTGCAATGCATGCAACAGGTTTGAATGGCAAGGGAAACCATCCTCATCAGCAGTGAAGAGGGTGATCAGCGGACCACCTCAGATGATGCTTCAGATGGCACTTCACATGGGATGACGGCTATAGGGGTGATGACGACACCTCTAGCAACTATGACACTGATGATAGTTCTGATGGAGATGGATATGTGGACCACGATCCTATATTGGCACTACAGGGTAAAGTTCTATATGGCTGGTCAGATATTAAATGAGTCGTGAAATATCTAAAGTTGATGTTTGAGCGACACTTGATTACCACACATTACTTTGTTTGGGTTCTAGATGACCTTCCAAATCAACATTGACTGAACTAGAGCTTGCATAGAGCAGTGTTTAATTGTTAGTTTAAATAAATCAAATATTCAATTTGCCCATGTTTCTACGAGATATTGCTGGGTGGATGTGATTGGGTTATCTATGTCCTTCATTTCTTGATCATTGGAGTAGGCATTGATCATCAACCCAGTGCTGACGTTCTAGATCTTACATATGAAATTATTTACTACTCTGTCATCTTACTTTTTTTGATATAGGTCCGGGATACCTGGTGAGAAGAGGAACTTTCGAGGATCGCATCTTCTACGGCAACCATGTATTGCTAAACTAGGATCGGTGGGACTGTCGCAAATCCATAGTAAAGCAGTGCTAACCTCCCATACCACACTATGTCAGCACCATCACTCGCTCGACAGTCATCAGAGGGAAGAGCAAGATGGTAAAAACTTGGACTTTTCTTTTGGCAAATCATACTTCACAAATGAAAATGCCATCATGTAGAGACAGAGAGGAGGATGGGCATGGTTGTGCAAATCATACTTACTTCTTTTGTGCAAATCATACTTCATTTTTTATGTACCATTATTTATTTCCCTGTGCAATCAGTGCTTATCAAAGGATTATAGTCAGGCCTACCTCAAAGATTATCTGTGAAAGCCCATGGTTGTGCGTGTCACCAACGAACATTTTGAAGGTAATAAAAAGGTCTTGTTCAAGATGGGCAAGAAGGACGGGCGTGTGATCATGAAGAAGAACTAGAGAGAAGTCGTTGAGGGCGCCAAAATGAAAGAAGATCAAATGGCTATCTTCAGGTTCATGGAAAGAAGTGTATCGGAGGTGGGCTTAGGGTGAACATGGCCAGTGGCATGAGGATTCGTTGACCCATGGCAGTAGTTTGACGGTAGTTTTATAATCTGTATGTACTAGCCAGTAACTGGAAGTTGGTAGTATCAGCTTTTGGGTCCAGTAAGTGCAACTTACTAGTAATTGGTACTTGGTAGTAACTGGTACTTTGGCGGTATAACTTTTGGGTCCGGCTGGATATGAAGATCGTCTAGTAAGTGGAACATGGCAGTAACTTGGTGGTAGTATGAACCCTGGCGTAATGTACTTGCTATGCAAGTCTCTATATATAACGCACCCTAGTACCCTTGATATAATTACCTTTATGGACTGCAATTCTATTTCCTTTTTTTTCCACAGTGATGCTAGTATTTTTAAAATCAAATCTAACCGGTTTCAAATGGATTAGATGCTACTTTCATTTTTAACGAGGTTTTTGTGTTGGCTAGTACGAGTTATTTTGAAAATGCGGTTTGTATGTGTTGCACAAAAAAGTGCAATGCAAAAACAAAAACTTGCGGGTCGAATTGCAATGCAAAAAATGATGTTTCTGTTATTTTCGAAATTGGCATGCTCTTTTCAAAAACAGAGCAAACCAGCATGTTTTTTTAATATGAAAAATAGTATACTAAAAACATGTTATCTTTAAAAAAGCGTACTTAAAAAAATCATGTTTTCAAAATCAGCATGCTGCTTTCAAAACAACATATTTAAAAAAGCATGTAATTTTTGAAATCAGCATGCTATTTTAAAAACAGCGTTATATTTTTAAATACAACATTATATTTTGAGAATAAGGTTGTTATTTTGAAATCAGCATGCTAGTTTTAAAAACAACATATTCAAAACAACATGTTTTTTTAAATCAGCATGCTATTTTAAAAGTAGCATATTGAAAAGAGCCTTATATTTTAAAAATAAGCATGCTATTTTTCTAATTAGCATGCTATTTTTGAAATCAGCATGCTATTTTAAAAGTAGATTATTGAAAAGAGCATTATATTTTTAAAAGTAGCATGCTATTTTTGAAATCAGCATTTTTTATATCATATTTTTAAAATCGGCATGCTATTTTTAAAATCAGCATGCTATTTTTAAAATAGCATGATATTTTAAAAACAACATATTCAAAGCAGAATCCACATATTCATTCTATTTTATTTTCAATTGAACATGCTTTTTACAAATGAGCATGCTATTTTTAAAATATCAGTATGCTTATTTTCTATTTAAAAATAAACGTTTTTCAAGGTTTTTTGAAAACGAGGTTTCTATTTTGATTTCAAGTATGTTTCTCAGGAAATCCAACGTTTTATTTTCATATATATATATATATATAAATTTTTGGTTTCTATTTTATATTTCAAGTATGAAATTTGACTACACTTTAAACAAATATCAGAAATATATTATGTAAAAAAATGAAAAAAATACAGAAAACTAACTTCACTAAAAATGCATTGTATGATCGATGTTGATAAATCACAACTAGCCTACTATGTCGACCCGTCCATAACAAAATGAGGGTGTACCAATCAAATGAGAAATTCAGAAAAATAGTGGTAGTCCATCAAATAGGTCTAATACATCAGAAACAAGGTGGATCACGGCATGGCAAACTGTCTACTTTAGTTTGTTCTCAATTTTTCGACCCCAGAAATCCTTTTGTTTTCTCTGCTTGACCCTGTGCATCTAAACATCATGTCTCGACTTCACTTTAGCTTTCCTGCATGAAACAATGTTTGTTAATAGGATAACAAAGAAGATTTGAGCATGTATAGTACACTATAACACAAAAAACACTAACTTCACAGATTTTCTCTTCATGGCTACAGAAGCTAACTTGACAGCTCTTATTCGCTCAGCCTGTGGTACATTCCTTGCATGCCTTTTTGTCTTCATCACCCATTTGGCTTGCTCTTTACCGCCCTTCCTAGAGTCTTTCTTGGAAAAGTTAAGAAACGTCAACACAGTACTAGCAAATACCCGACTTGTAGAGCGGACATGTAAGTACAGACACTAACTTCACTGGTTTTCCTCACGCACCCTTGTCATCATTATTTTTCTTCCTCTCAGCTTTGACATTTGGAGCGCCCTTGCATTTCCTGCAAAAAATGAAATAGATGAATCTGCAGCCAGCATTCAAAAACATGTTGAAGTACGCACAATTGTGGTAATTCCCACTTGTTTGGTTTTGCATAATCCTCTTCTGCAACCTCCAATGATCTCTTCCTAGCCCTCCTCAGCACACCATCTTCTGCATCTGAATCTTCCTCTTCTTCTGCATCTGAATCTTCCTCTACTTATGCATCTGAATCTTCCTCTACTTTTGCATCTGAATCTCCCTCTTCTTCTGCATTTGAATCTTCCTCTTCTTCTGTACCCGAATCTTCCTCTTCTGTTGTATCTGCCTCTGTCTCTTCTTCTGTATCTTCCTCTGTCTCTTCTTCTGTATCTGACTCTGTCTCTTCTTTTTGCTTCTTCCTCCTTGTGACCTTTGATTTCCTCGAATTTTTTCCTGTGTAAATTGAAGAAAAACATGTGAAAACTCTCCGGGAGAACATATTAACACTATAAGCATGTATGGAAATGAACAATGAGATTAACATGTGCACTAACTTCATTGATTTTTTTGAATCTTCCTCTTCTTCTGTATCTGACTCTATGTCTTCTTCTATCTCTGAATCTTTCTCTTTTCTCTTCTTCCTCCTTGTGACCTTTGATTTCCCCGATTTGTTCCTACGTAAATAGAAGAAAAACATGTCAACACTCTCCCAGAGAACATATTAACATTGTAAGCATGTATGGAAATGAACAATGATATAAACATCTGCACTAACTTTGTTGCTTTTTTCCCTCTCATCCGCTCGCGCCTGGATTTAATCCTCTTGTTCGATTCTTCGGTAGTTGGTCTCCCTTTTGGAACTATTTTGATGGGATTTTCTATGTCATCAGTGCAACATTCGCGAGCAGCAGAGAAGTATGCCGGCAAAGGAACAAATGATTTATGGCCTTCATCCAAATCAGTTTTTTCTCCATCAACCAATATACTCCGGAGGAGTTCCATCACCTCTTCTGACTGTGAATAGCTAGCTGCGGTTGTGAATAAAGCGTCACTAGTCATGCTGCATAGTTGATGATAATTATTCATGTGATCAGACCATACATGAGTATTCGTAGTCCTTAAAGAAGGGAACGTTGGCTTGGCATGCATTGTCCATCTTTTCTTGATAATTTTTTTTGGAATGTGCATACACCAAGATGATCCAGAACGCAGAATATATGTGCGCATGGGTTATCCTGAATTTCCAACTTTTTACATTTACAAGCTGCATCATCCAGTCTTGCTCCTGTAAACAGACAAGTCACGCGATATATAAAATCCACATGCTTATCATCCATGCGTTGTGCATCCAACTTTTTTGCATCCATCTCCTCACTGTTGATAACCCACAAGTGTAGGGGATCGCAACAGCTTTCGAGGGTGAAGTACAACCCAAATTTATTGATTCGACACAAGGGGAGCCAAAGAATATTCTTGAGTATTAGCAGTTGATCATCAATTCAACCACACCTGGATGACTTAGTATCTGCAGCAAAGTATTTAGTAGCAAGAGTGGTATGATAGTAATAGTAACAATAGCAACAGAAAAGGTAAATATTTTTGGGTTTTTGGTAGTAGTTGTAACAGTAGCAACGGCAAAGTAAATAACCGAAGAACAATATGTGAAAAGCTCGTAGGCAATGGATCAGTGATGGATAATTATGCCGGATGCGATTCCTCATGCAATAGTTATAACATAGGGTGATATAGAACTAGCTCCAATTCATCAATGTAATGTAGGCATGTATTCCGTAAATAGTCATACATGCTTATGGAAAAGAACTTGCAAGACATCTTTTGTCCTACCCTCCCGTGGCAGCGGGGTCCTAGTGGAAACTAAGGGATATTAAGGCCTCCTTTTAATAGAGAACCGGACCAAAGCATTAACACATAGTGAATGCATGAACTCCTCAAACTACAGTCATCACCGAGAAGTATCCCGATTATTGTCACTTTGGGGTTATCGGATCATAACACATAATAGGTGACTATAGACTTGCAAGATAGGATCAAGAACACACATATATTCATGAAAACATAATAGGTTCAGATGTGAAATCATGGCACTCAGGCCCTAGTGACAAGCATTAAGCATAGCAAAGTTATAGCAACATCAATCTCAGAACATAGTGGATACTAGGGATCAAACCCTAACAAAACTAACTTGATTACATGGTAAATCTCATCCAACCCATCACCGTCCAGCAAGCCTACGATGGAATTACTCACGCACGGTGGTGAGCATCATGAAATTGGTGACGGAGGATGGTTGATGATGACGACGGCGATGAATCCCCCTCTCCTAAGTCCCGAACGGACTCCAGATCAGCCCTCCCGAGAGATATTAGGGCTTGGCGGCGGCTCCGTGTCGTGAAACGCGATGAAACTTTCTCCTTAATTTTTTTCTCCCAGAGACGGTATATATGGAGTTGGAGTTGAGGTCGGAGGAGGTCCCGGGGGCCCACGAGATAGGAGGGCGCGCCCCCTATCTCGTGGACCGCCCGTGGGCCCCTGGCCTTGATTCTTTCGCCAAAAATTCTTATTTATTCTGAAAAGTGCCTCCATGGATTCCAGGACATTCCGAGAACTTTTCTTTTCTACACATAAAAAAAACATCATGGTAGTTCTGCTGAAAACAACGTCAGTCCGGGTTAGTTTCATTCAAATCATGCAAGTTAGAGTCCACAACAAGGGCAAAAGTGTTTGGAAAAGTAGATACGTTGGAGATGTATCAACTGCCCCAAGCTTAAACCTTTTCTTGTCCTCAAGCAATTCAGTTGACAAACTGAAAGTGATAAAGAAAAACTTTTCCAAACTCTGTTTTCTCTTGTTGTTGTAACATGAAAAGCCAGCATTCAAGTTTCAGCAAATATTATGAACTAACCATACTCACAATAACACATACACTACTAGGGAAAACCTTATACACAGAACTTTAGCAGTAGCGAGGGTCAACAAAGCACGCTGGTGCTAAGTAGTAGTAGCGCGCCTGAGAAAACCGCGCTGCGGATAAAGTTCTAGCAGTAGCGCGTCTTGCTCTAAACACGTTACTACTAAAATTCCCACGGCTTACCCGATAGGCTACACATAGTAGTAGCGACCTATAACGAACCGCGCTACCGCTACTTTATTTGTAGCAGCGCGTTTTAATCTAAACTCACTACTGCTAAAGGATATAAAATTAAATGGAAAGAAAATAGAAAGGTAATTGAAAATGAAAGAAATAGAATAAGGTGGAAGGAAAAAAATAAAATGTGAAGAAAACTAAATGAAAAAGGGGAAAAAGAGAAAGGAGTAGCAGTAGCGTGTATCCCAGAACGCGTTGTAGCTAACGTAGCAGCAGCGCTCTTCCTGGAACATGCTACTGCTACTTCTGACTTAACCACGGGTTTCGTCCTTCCCCCACGGCCACTTCCCCCAAATCCAACTCTCCACTCTCGCCGTCGCCGTCGCCCGTCGGCCGGCGCGCTTTCTCTGCACACTCTCTATGCCGCCCCGACCCTAGATTCAACGCCGCCCTGCCCCCGACCTCAACACTGCCCTGGAAGCCGCCCCCGACCCCGACCTCGACACCGCCATCCGCCGCGCGCCCGAGCCCCGACGCTGACCTTGACGCCACCCTGCCCCTCCCTCGTCACAGGCACCCGAGGAGAGCACGCCTGCTCCTCCCTCTCCCCTACCTCTGCCTAGGGTTTCTTTATATTTTAGTTGCACCAAATTAGTTAGGGTTCATGTAAGAGTGGAAACAAATCGGATGCGGATGCGGCTCAAATGAGTTAGGGTTCATGTAAGGGTGGAAATGAATCAAATTTCTAAGATGAATCATAAAACGAGTAAAATTTAAACACTTATTTCATTTTATAGTTGGATAATTGGAATATCCGCTACCACTTTCCACCCCTATAGGTTCATCAAATTAGATGGTAATTAGGGCAGTAGTTCCTAGGTACTAATTAGTTAGTAAGAACTAGGTACTAATTAGGTACTAGAATATTTTCATTTATAGTAAGTTTATTTTTAGTAAGAACTAGTTGAATTAATAGAACTAGTTAGTAAGAACTTGTTGTTATTTTTTAGTTAAAGCAATTTTTCCCGCCTCGACGTGGACGATGCCTATCCCGCATCCTCGTCATCGATTCGGCGGAGGACGACACCTGCTTGACTAGATGGGCCATGTCCGGGACTGGGCTCCGCCGGGGTGGTACTGGGAGGCGCTACCTACCGGGGGGCGCAGGTTGGTGAGGAGCCAGCCTGTCATTGACCCTAACCTTCTTTGGTGGCGGTCGCGTGGGCCAGTGACGGTCCAGAGGCTCGAGGACTCCGCGGAGGTGGTGCGTCACCGTGTTAGTGAGGAGGACACGCACGTCCGTCGCTACTTGTTTGCGTTGGAGCACAGGTTCTCCAATACCTGGCAGGTTCTCCAGGGATCTCACTGGAGCTATGATCCTGTGATGGTTCCTTCTCTGTGGGTGTACACCGCCCGCGCCGATACCCGTCGTGTGCTAGGGTTTTAGTTGTATTAGTGATGTTATATGTATGACACTATTCGTGATGTATTAGTGATAATATTCAACGATGTACGGACTCATGAGATGATTTACTTTTGCTTATTGAATGCATGCTAATTTGAGTCCTATAAGATATTTTGAAATGTATATCTTGTGTTGCTCAATATCCAAGTGGCCGGTCATGTTTGCAGGTTACACCTCGGAGTGGCCTATGTTTTGCCGGAGTGTTGATTTATTTCCGTTCCGGCAAATTTCAGGTGCTCGATATGTCCTATTTTTGCAAAGGTCGTGCCGGATTTTTCCGTGAATTTTGGCATGACTTGTGCCAGAATATTTAGGAAATATCGAGTGCTCCGTATTTGTGTGTTGAGTATCCTGGTAGTTGTCTTCAATCGATTTTCAATTAATGTTTTAAATATGAACATAGGAAATGTCTGACCATGAAAAGGATTTTGGTATTTGCAAATACTGCGAAGACGAGCGTGGCCAGTGCGACGGAATCTTCCTAGATGATGATAGGTGCTTCAGCATCAAGCTAGACGAGAACTTCGAAGTGGATACAGTAAGTCACAATGACCAGTCTTTTTTCGTAATTAAGCATGACATTTGCTTCAACTTATAATTTAAGCATGACATTAAGCATGACAAGTCTTTTTTTACTATTCTACTAACGTATCCCCTGCCATGCAAGAGTTTTTGTATTGGATAAGATAGGTTTCAGTCGTACTATGGAGGAAAAGAAATTTTACTTGAAGACCGAGCATGGTTATATTTTCAACGTAAAATTATACAATGCAGACGACTACACCTATTTTGGATGCAAAACATGGCGAGCACTATGCAATACTTATGCATTTGAGCCTGATATGTTTATCACCTTTGATATTCGTCCGGAAGATGATATTGAAGGTAATACCGACATCTGGGTCGATGTGCAGACACCTCCAGTTATACCATTATGTAAGTTTCTCAACCATATTTATGTCTTTGATATTGTTTATTCAAAAATAGTTAACAACTAATTTGTATTCTGAGCTTATTTCGGTGCAAGAAAACATGTCCAGCGCTTGATAGACAGGACCGTATACTGTGCCGGGGCTGAACTCAACTGCGAGGAGCTCAGTCATTATGTTTCATGGCTTGCGGATCTTGATACTGTCAAGACAAATTTTCTTCCTGCATTTAGAAATGTTAGTACTGAAAACGTGCGACCAATAGTGTGTGTAATGAACTACGGTCACATCTATTTAGGAAGGATGGTAAGATTTTTACTATTTGTCCTCAGTGCATCTTTTCCATACATTATTTTTGAAGCTAAAATTCATTGCTAAGTATGTTACCATACGATGTTCTTCAACAGGGACTCCTGATGAATGTTGTGCCTTATGGGATCGAGACTAAAGGTACCATGAGTATTATTAGCTTACCGCCAAGATATCCTACAGATTACTCTAGTGCATTCAAGATTAGCGACGGATGCTTAGTAGTGCAAGACTGGACCAAATAGGTGATGGGGGAGCGCAGACAAGTACTAGGGGACAACAAGCAGAAGCGCAGCCCACGATTAGGAGATAGGTTCATCTGCATGCTCCAACTTGATCAAGGAGGAGAGCTACACATGTTTTATGTTATTCTACCTGAGAGAGAGCAGCAGGAGTGATTAGCTAGCTAGAAATGAGTTTGAAGATGATGATGTGCTACACTATTACTATGATGATAAAATAGCTAGTGTTGGTGGTAATGACTATGTAATGACTATGATGATTATTATTAGCTAGTGTTAGTGGTGATTAAATAAATATTATTGGTGGTAATGACTATGATGATGATTAAATAGCTTGTGCTGGCGGATTAGATTCAAGTGGAGGCAACATGTGGTGCACATCGAAAGTACTACTAGTCCAAACTAGATCAAGTTTGGATTAGTAGTATACTTTTGACATGCACCACATATTGCCTCCACTTGAACCTAATCCACCTTCATTTGACACACTGTTATGGACATAATGATATAAACCTCATAACTGGTATTGTAAAAATATTTGTACGATGGCGCATAAATACACTAAAAATAAAAACAATAAAAAAAGAATACTAGTAGCGATGGAGAGAAAACACGCTGTCAGTAGTTACATTAGCAGTAGCGTGGGATTGAACAAACGCTGCAGCTATTTGTCCTAGCAGTAGCACATGCGGGCACGCGTTACTGCTAAGCAATAGTTGTAGCACCTTATTAGTAGCATGCCTACCCGCGCTACTAGTGAGCACAAAACCAGCGCTACTGCTAGGGTTTTCCCTAGTAGTGATAGGTCTCACAATCACTCATATCAATAGCATAATCAGCTAGCAAGTCATAATAATAAAACTCGGATGACAACACTTTCTCAAAATAATCATAACATGATATAACAAAATGGTATCTCGCTAGCCCTTTCTGAGACCGCAAAACATAAATGCAGAGCACCTTTAAAGATCAAGGAATGACTAAACATTGCAATTCATGGTAAAAGAGATCCAGTCAAGTCATACCCAATATAAACCAGTAATAATGAATGCAAATGACAGTGTGCTCTCCAACGGGTGCTTTTAATAAGAAGGATGATGACTCAACATGAAAGTAAATAGATAGACCCTTCTCAGAGGGAAGCGGGGATTTGTAGAGGTGCCGAAGCTTGATTTTCAAATAGAGATCGAATAACATTTTGAGAGGCATAATTTCACTGTCAACGCAACAACTATGAGATGGCTGTATCTTCCATACTACATGCATTATAGGCAGTTCCCAAATAGAATGGTAAAGGTTTATACTCCCCCAACCACCAACAAGCATCAATCCATGGCTTGCTCGAAACACGAGTGCCTCCAACATACAACAGCCCTGGGGGAGTTTTGTTTAATTATTTTGATTTGCTTTGATATTTTTGGATCATGGGACTGGGCATCCCGGTTACCGGCCCTTTCTCGTGGAAGAGGAGCGAAGTCCACTCCTCTGAGAATAACCCACCTAGCATGGAAGATATAGGCAGCCCTAGTTGAAACATGAGCTGCTCAAGCATACAAAATAGAATTTCATTTGAAGGTTTCGAGTTTGGCACATACAAATTTACTTGGAACGGCAGGTAGATACCGCATATAGGAAGGTATAGTGGACTCATATGGAACAACTTTGGGGTTTAAGGAGTTTGGATGCACAAGAAGTATTCCCTCTTAGTACAGGTGAAGGCTAGCAAAAGACTGGGAAGTGACCAACTGAGAGAGCGACAACAGTCGTAAGCATGCATTAAAATTAATTCACACCGGATACAAGCATGAGTAAGATATAATCCACCATGAACATAAATATCATGAAGGCTATGTTGATTTGATTCAACTACATGTGTGAACATGTGCCAAGTTGAGTCACTCAATTCATTCAAAGGAGGATACCATCCCATCATATCACATCATAATCATTCTAATAGCATGTTGGCACGCAAGGTAAACCATTATAACTCATAGCAAATCAAGCATGACACAAGCAACTATAATCTCTAAGTGTCATTGCAAATATGTTTATTTCATAATAGCTGACTCAGGAACGATGAATCATCATATTTACAAAAACAAGAGAGGTCGAGTTCATACCAGCTTTTCTCATCCCAATAAGTCCATCATATATCGTCATTATTGCCTTTCACTTGCACGACCGAACGAAGTGTATAATAATAAGAGTGCACGTGCACTGGACTAAGCTGGAATCTGCAAGCATTCAACTCAAGAGAGAAGACAAGTAACATGGGCTCTAAATATAAATAATCAATCATGCATATGAGATCCACTTAGCATTTTCAATATGGTCTTCTCGACCCTCAAAATAAAGAAAATAAAATAAAACTATTTACACGGGAAAGCTCCCAACAAGTAAAAGAAGAACGAGAAATCTTTTTGGGTTTTCATTTTAATTTCTACTACAAGCAAGGAAATTAAACTAACTAATTTTTTTGGTTTTTCTTAAGGTTTATCAAACACACAAGAAGAAAACTAGAAAAGAAATTTAAACTAGCATGGATAATACAATGAAAGAGTATGAGCACCGACGACTAGTGTGTGAACATGAATGTAAAGTTGGTGAGAAATACATACTCCCCCAAGCTTAGGCTTTTGGCCTAAGTTGGTTTAATACCAAGGACCGCCGCTACTCTCTCCAGTGTAAGGAGAGGTATAATTAGGATAATAATGGCTGGTCATCTCCGGATCCCACTGGACAGATGATGCACGATAAGGGTCTAGTCTAGGTTCCGGATCAGGTTCAGGTTCTGGAGTAAAAGCTTGAGCTAGATGATTGTTCACCGCCTCCGGTGTAATGAGAAATTTTTCTGCAAGCAAATCAAACAACAGAGGCGCAGGCAAAATAATAATCTCAAAGTGTTTCTTATTGAATCTAAGTTTATACAAGAGCATCCTATCTTCGTTGTCAACCATAAACTTATGTGCTACCATGCTCTTGTAATCTAGAATGTGAGGAGACAATATTTACTCTTTTTCCTCATGGTGCCTAATGGGTATCTGAAAATGTCTAGCAAGACGTGCAGCATAGATACCTCCAAATATGGGGCCTTTTGTACGATTCAGGGCTAGCCGTTTAGCAACGACGGCTCCCATATTAAAACTATTTTCTCCAAGCAAAGCATGTTGAAGCATGATAATATCAGGAACACTTAAGTTTCCACTATTCCCACAACCAATTAAGCATCTACTAGCAAATATGGTAAATTAGCGTAAAACAGGAAAGTGTATGCTAAAGACTTTTGCTTCGGAACCCTTCTTTGGCTCCTCTACAGCGATAATATCAACAAAGCCAGCCACATCTTCACGATGGGGTTCCTCTAGTTCTCCCTCATATGGTATCCTACATACCGTGCAAAAATGACGTAAAGATATTTCTTTGAACTCGTCATATAAATGAAATGATACTGCAGACGGTGACTTCTTAGGATAATAATAAAAGTTTTGCACGAAAGTATTGGTAAGTAAGAGATACTGATCGATTCGGTCATTCATGAAACTGGTGAGGCCTGCAGTCTCGATTAAAGCATAAAAGTCTTCATGAATTCCGGCTTCCTTTAAGAAATCCTCACATGGCCATTCACATGACCGTACTTCCGCTAAGCGAGGAAGATTATACTTGGGTTTTTCCTTCTCTTTATCTTGTTTTTCCTTAGAGCTTTGGCTAGAAGAGCCTTTAAAGAACCTCCTTAACATTTTCTGAAAAAATCTGAAATTTTAGTAACTTCAAAATAAAAGTGCGTAAAACTAAACAAGATTGATAGCAACTACTCCTACAACTGCCTAGAGCCTATATCATGCATTGGAATTGCTTGGGACCTCAAAAATTTAACATGCAAGCTCAAGAACAGGGTCAGCAAGGCAGCAAGGATTTGCAATGAATAAAGCACTAGAACAAAAACTAATTCGACCAATGGAGGAGTCACATACCAAGCAACAATCTCCCAAAGCAGTTTTGCGAATGGAGCTTTGAGCTAAGAGATCGAAAATCGCAGCAAAACGAGCTAGAACTCGGGCTTGAGCTGGATGGGGATTTTTTTGGGTATAAGATGAAGTGTGTGGGTGCTGGCATAATTGGAGGGGAGTCACCAGGGGCCCACAAGACAGGGGGGCGCACCCTCCTCTCTCGTGGCCTGGTGCTTGGCCCTCCTGCAGTGTTTTGAGTGCCTAAAATCCTCAAATATTCCAGAAAAAATCATACTAAATTTGCAGGCATTTGGAGCACTTTTATTTTCGGACTATTTTTTTATTGCACGGATAAATCAGAAAATAGACAGATAATACTATAAGTTTTTTATTCTAAATAACAAAAAGAAAAAAGAGGGTACAGAAGGTTGTGCCTTCTAGTTTCGTCCATCTCGTGTTCATCAAAGTGAATCCACTAACAAGGTTGATCAAGTCTTGTTAACAAACTCCTTCCGAATAACACGGAACCAGAGAAATTTCGAATAACACTAAGTTACCTCAACGGGGATATGAAAATCCCCAACAATAAGAATATCATACTTTTTCTTGATAGTAGGGTGAGGAAATTCAAAACCACCAAAAATGATAGTTGGAACTTTTTCAATAGAATTGATGCTATGAACTTGAGATTGTTTCCTCGGAAAGTGTACCGTATGCTCATTACCATTAACATGAAAAGTGAAATTGCCTTTATTGCAATCAATAACAGCCCCTGCAGTATTAAGAAAAGGTGTACCAAGGATAATAGACATACTATCGTTCTCGGGAATATCAAGAATAACAAAGTCTGTTAAAATAGTGACATTTGCAACCACAACAGGCACATCCTCACAAATACCGACATGTATAGCAGTTGATTTATCAGCCATTTGCAAAGATATTTCAGTAGGTGTCAACTCATTCAATTCAAGTCAACGATATAAAGAGAGAGGCATAACACTAACACCGGCTCCAAGATCACGTAAAGCAGTTCTAACATAACTTCTTTTAATGCAGCATGGTATAGTTGGTACACCCAGATCTCCAAGTTTCTTTGGTATTCAACCCTTAAAAGTGTAATTAGCAAGCATGGTGGAAATTTCATCTTCCGGTATCTTTCTTTTATTTGTGATGATATCCTTCATATATTTAGCATAAGGATTTGCTTTAAGCATATCAGTTAAGCGCATACGTAAGAAAATAGGTCTAATCATTTCAGCAAAACGCTCAAAATCCTCATCATCCTTTGACTTGGATGGTTTAGGAGGAAAGGGCATGGGTTTCTGAACCCATGGTTCTCTTTCTTTACCGTGCTTCCTAGCAACAAAATCTCTCTTATCATAACGTTGATTCTTTGATTGTGGGTTATCAAGATCAGCAGCGGGTTCAATCTCTACATCATTGTCTTTGCTAGGTTGAGCATCAACATGCACATTATCATTAACATTATCATTAGGTTCATGTTCATCACCTAATTGCGTTTCAGCATCAGAAATAGAAATATCATTGGGATTCTCAGGTGTGTCTGCAATAGGTTCACTCGAAGTTTGCAAAGTCCTATCATTCTTCTTTTTCTTCTTCTTAGAAGAACTATGAACATCTAGATTATTTCTCTGAGAATCTTGTTCAATTCTCTTAGGGTGGCCTTCAGGATACAAAGGTTCCTGAGTCATTCTACCAGTTCTAGTAGCCACTCTAACATCAAAGTCATTTTTATTATTCAATTCATCAAGAAAATCATTTTGAGCTTTGAGTACTTGCTCAGCTTGAGTAGCAACCATAGAAGCATATTTGCTAACGCGATGAAGTTCATCTTTAACTCTATCCAGATTATCATCTACGCGTCCTATCTCGAAAGCATTATTCTTTAACTCTCTACCAACATAAGCATTAAAACTCTCTTGTCTAGCCATAAATTCATCAAATTCATCTAAGCATGGGCTATGAAATTTAGTAGAGGGTATTTCAACTTTATCGTATCTATAGAGAGAATTTACCTTCACTACCTGTGTCGGGTTATCAAGACAATGTAGTTCTTCAGGCGGTATATTCACACCATGTATTTCTTCAATAGGTGGTAAATTCTTAACATCTTCAGCTTTAATACCTTTTTCTTTCATTGATTTCTTTGCCTCTTGCATATCTTCAGCACTGAGAAATAAAACACCTCTCTTCTTCGGAGTGGGTTTAGGAATAGGCTCAGGAGTTGGCTCAATTGGTTCAGGAATTACTTCAGGAACTGGCTCGGGAAGAGTCCAATTATTTTCATTAGTCAACATATTATTCAATATTATTTTAGCTTCGTTGACTGTTCTTTCCCTGAAAACACAACCAGCACAACTATCCAAGTGGTCCTTGGAAGCATCGGTTAGTCCATTATAAAAGATATCAAGTATTTCATTTTTCTTAAGATGATGATCAGGCAAAGAATAAAGCAACCGGAGAAGCCTCCCCCAAGCTCGTGGGAGACTCTCTTCTTTGATTTGCACAAAATTATATATTTCCCGCAAGGCAGCTTGTTTCTTATGAGCAGGGAAATATTTAGCAGAGAAGTAATAAATCATATCCTGGGGACTACGCACACAACCAGGAGCAAGAGAATTATACCAAGTCTTAGCATCACCCTTTAATGAGAATGGAAATATCTTAAGGATATATAAATAGCAAGACTTCTCATCATGAGTAAATAGAGTGGCTATATCATTCAACTTGGTAAGATGTGCCACAAGAGTTTCAGATTCAAGGCCATAAAAAGGATCATATTCAACTAAAGTAATAATATCAGGATCAACAGAGAATTCATAATCCTTATCAGTAACACAGATAGGTGAAGTAGCAAAAGTAGGATCGGGTTTCATTCTAGCATTAAGAGATTGCTGCTTCCATTTAGTTAATAATTTCTTAAGATCAGATCTATCATTGCAGGCAAGAATAGCTTCAGCAGCTTCTTTGTTCATAACATAACCCTTAGGAACAACAGGTAAAACATAATCATTGGGGGAACGTTCATCATCACTATCATCAATAGCATCTTCAATATTTCCATTCCCCCTAACTCTAGCAAGTTGTTCATCAAGAAATTCACCTAATGGCAAAGTAGTATCACGCACAGAAGTAGTTTCATCATAAGTATCATGCAAAGAAGAAGTGGCATCATCGATAACATGCGACATATCAGAATTCATAGCAGTAGCAGGTTTAGGTGTCGCAAGCTTACTAATAACGGAAGAAGAATCTAGTGCAGAGCTAGATGGCAGTTCCTTACCTCCCCTCGTAGTTGAAGGAAAAATCTTGGTCTTAGCGTCTTTCAAGTTCTTCATAGTGATCAACAGATATAAATCCCAAGTGACTCAGAGAATAGAGCTATGCTCCCCGGAAACGGCGCCAGAAATTAGTCTTGATAACCCACAAGTGTAGGGGATCGCAACAGCTTTCGAGGGTGAAGTACAACCCAAATTTATTGATTCGACACAAGGGGAGCCAAAGAATATTCTTGAGTATTAGCAGTTGAGTTGTCAATTCAACCACACCTGGATAACTTAGTATCTGCAGCAAAGTATTTAGTAGCAAGAGTGGTATGATAGTAATAGTAACAATAGCAACAGAAAAGGTAAATGTTTTGGGGTTTTGGTAGTAGTTGTAACAGTAGCAACGAAAAAGTAATTAAGCGAAGAACAATATGTGAAAAGCTCATAGGCAATGGATCAGTGATGGATAATTATGCCGGATGCGATTCCTCATGCAATAGTTATAACATAGGGTGATATAGAACTAGCTCCAATTCGTCAATGTAATGTAGGCATGTATTCCGTAAATAGTCATACGTGCTTATGGAAAAGAACTTGTATGACATCTTTTGTCCTACCGTCCCGTGGCAGCAGGGTCCTAGTGGAAACTAAGGGATATTAAGGCGTCCCTTTAATCGAGAACCGGACCAAAGCATTAACACATAGTGAATACATGAACTCCTCAAACTACGATCATCACCAAGAAGTATCCTGATTATTGTCACTTCGGGATTGTCGGATCATAACACATAATAGGTGACTATAGACTTGCAAGATAGGATCAAGAACACACATATATTCATGAAAACATAATAGGTTCAGATTTGAAATCATGGCACTCGGGCCCTAGTGACAAGCATTCAGCATAGCAAAGTCATAGCAACATCAATCTCAAAACATAGTGGATACTAGGGATCAAACCCTAACAAAACTAACTTGATTACATGGTAAATCTCATTCAACCCATCACCGTCCAGCAAGCCTATGATGGAATTACTCACGCACGGCGGTGATCATGAAATTGGTGATGGAGGATGGTTGATGATGACGACGGCGATGAATCCCCCTCTCCGGAGCCCCGAACGGACTCCAGATCAGCCCTCCTGAGAGAGATTAGGGCTTGGCGGCGGCTCCTTGTCGTGAAACGCGATGAAAATTTCTCCTTGATTTTTTTCTCCCCGAGACGGTATATATGGAGTTGGAGTTGAGGTCGGAGGGCGCGCCCCTTAGGGGGGGCGCCCCCTGTCTCGTGGACAGCCCGTGGGCCCCCTGGCCTTGATTCTTTCACCAAAAATTCTTATTTATTCTAAAAAGTGCCTCCGTGGATTTCCAGGACATTCCGAGGACTTTTCTTTTCTACACATAAAACAACATCATGGTAGTTCTGCTGAAAACAGCGTCAGTCCGGGTTAGTTTCATTCAAATCATGCAAGTTAGAGTCCAAAACAAGGGAAAAAGTGTTTGGAAAAGTAGATACCGTTGAGACGTATCAAATGTCCTTACCTTCCAAGTCATTGGGATCCTTAGCATCCAGGTTTTTTGCATGCAAGTCCACACCATCCTTGCCTTCCAAGTCATTGGGATTCTCAGCATCCAAGTTTTTTGCATGCAAGTCCTTAGCATCCTTACCTTCCAAGTCATTGGGATCCTCAGCATCCAAGTTTTTGCATGCAAGTCCTTAGCATCCTTACCTTCCATGTCATTGGGATCCTTAGCATCCAATTTATTTGCATGCAAGAACTCAGCATCCTTACCTTCCTTACCTTGTAATTCTATAGCATCCCTGTCATATGGGACTTTATCATATGGGGCTTTGTGCAAAACTCCAAACACGACCAAAGCATCACACGCTACCCGGTCCATGACCTGCCAATTTGCCCCTTCGACAATCTGCCGCTTTACCTTTGGAAACATCACAGCTGTATAAATATAAGAGGCAGTAATCTCCAGAGGGTCTGCATTCAGCTTAGTGAAGGGTATCGTATGTGTCACTACTACGTCTAATGCTGCTTTAATCATACGCATTATGGATACACAGTGCTCATCATGCTGCAACAAATCAGCAAGCTGCATCTTCCTGTTCAGGTGCACATGAAGCCATGAGTTGAGAGACTCACTCCTCTGATTACTCATCATGCATAGGAAATATCTACCCTTTGTGTACAAAGCAGCCCTCTTGTACATCCTATTAACCCATGATGACCTCTTCCCCGTTGGTTTTATTTTGAACCGAACCTTATAAGCCTCCCATATTTTCTCAAACTCGTCAACATTCCAACGACGGTAAATGAATTCCCTAAATTCCTCAAGCTTTTTCTTGCGGAGGTGCATCTCCATATTCTCCTTGATATGCCACGTGCACAAACGATGATCTGTTCCAGTCCAGACAGTAGCTATTGCTTTAGCCAGTGAACCGTCCCCATCGGTGATTGCTAAAATGGGTGCCTTCTGGGACATTGCCTCCAAAAATACATGAAGAAGCCACTGGTATGATGCAACTGTCTCGTCTGACACTAGACCGACCCCAAACAAAACTGTGCTGCGGTGATGGTTCAGACCAACAAATGGAACAAACGGAAGCCTGTACTTGTTAGACTGGTATGTACTGTCGAACACCACGACACCACCAAAGGCAACATAGTCAATCTGGGATTGTGAATCAGCCCAGAATATGTTCCTCAAATGGCCTTCTTTGTCTTTTGTGTATTTGAAAAAGAATTCAGGGTCTGTTTTTTTCTTTGCAATCATATAGGTGAGCAAATATCTAGCGTCACTGCCTTCTATCTTGCGCTTCTTCTGGATTGAAACATGGTTGTATAAGTCTTGATCTATAAATCCAAGCTTGTCGGGACCTCTGGCATTCTTCTCCATTACATTCATAATCTGATGTGTTCGAAGTCCACCAGCAGCATACTCGATGACATCGGCCTTTTGTGCGTCAGTCATTCTATGATGAGCCGCTAAGTAGGGAGTCAGGTCAGCAGGACAAACAAATGGTTATGCTTGTCCTCAAAATTCTTGACGAACCAGAGGCCACTGCTATCTTGTAGCTCAATTTGAAAAAGAGCGGGACACCCACACCGAGAAAGACCCCTCGGTGTTCTTTTTCTTTCAGCTCTGTTAAAGTGCTTAAGGGCCCGCCATCCTTGTTTGCAGCACTTGTATGTCCTTCTGTATGCATTTTGTTTCGGACCCGGACCCCTGTACTTCAGATCATCCTTTCTAACAGCAAACCCTTTTTTTTCTTGCAAAGCCTACGTAGAACATGTAGGCTTCTTCCTCAGTCCTGAAAGTCTTGTTCACAATCTCAATGTATTCCATACACTCATTCAGATCTGAACCATCGATGCCTTTATTATCAATTCCTTTACCTTGCATGTGTACATCATCCAGGTCTATGCCATCCTTGCCTGCATCCTCATTATCATTATCATCTGTGCACATACCATCCATTCCTTTGCATTTGTTTCATCTATCACCCATGTCCTTGTCATCCTTGCCTGTATTCCCCAAGTTTTTGCCATCGTTGCCTTTATCATCCATGTCGTTATGCTGCCAACAAAAACAGATAGTCAATGTTACGGATGGATAGCGTACATAATAATTATGCACTACTCTGCTTAAATAACTGATTTAATTTTTCATATCGGATTCATGTACCAAACCCAGTCCTTCAAAAGTTGTAAGTAAGTATAAAATATGCCCTGACTAAATCCAGAAATATTTAATTGATTGTACTTGCTGTAACTGATGATCTCCTAACTAAATCCAAAGTGCACGAATCTTTCAAGTCCCCTGATAGATCCACCCTGATAGATCAATTATCTCCAAACTCCATTCAAAATTGTGTCCTAACTAAATCCAAAATTATCACCTAACTAAATCCAAATTATCTCCTAACTAAATCAAAAATAACTCCAAACTCCATACAAAAATAATTATCTCCAAACTAAATCCAAAATATCTTGAAACTCAATTCAAAAGCATCTCCTAACTAAATCCAAAATAACTTTCTTTGAATCCAAATCTGCTGACAACTTTCTCATGCCACACAACCCTAACTAAGTCCTTCAATATGTCCTAGCTAAATCTGACTTACACTTCCTTTGAATCAAAATCTTGTCATAACTTTCTAAAACTATAAACCCTAACTAACTACATCAACATGTCCTATCTAAATCCAACTTATACCCCCTTTCAATCGAAATCTCGTCACAACTTTCTGAAACCATAAACCCTAAACCTCACATGACATATCCTAAACCCTAATCAAATCTGACCCTTATTGGTACTATATGCATAAGGGGCCAGCAAAGATTTGACATGGCTAGGCACTTACAGCGAAGATCCGGCGTGAAAAAGTTGATGCACGTCGATGAGGATGATGTGGCCTCTTGGGTCGGGGAAGGTGGCATCCGCTTGGGGAAGGAGGGGAGGCTCGTCGGAAGATCTGGCGCCGCGACCCGAGTGGGGTGACTTGCGATGGAAGGGGGGCGGGGGGAGTAGGAGCAGGAGGAAGTAGTGACACGGCGAGTGCGATCGGCGGCGATCGAGGGAGCCGAGGTCGATCGGCGGTGATCGAGGGCGCCGGAGGCGATCGGCGGCGATCGAGGGTGCCGAGATTAGGTCTTGAGAGGAGGAGAGAGGACGAACCGCCCGAACCGAAATTCAAAAGAGTATGCATGATGATTGGACCTCTATAATAAAGTGTTTTATTAATGTAACTAATTTAATCGAAAAATTTAGGACGGGAATACCCCTGGACTTAATTGGGCCGATTAAAGGTACAAAAACTTTTAGGTCAAAAATACCCTTGGGCTCAAAAAGGCCCAGTTATTCTCATCCGTTAGATCGCCCATATAATACACATGATCGGGTGTATTATAATGCACCGTAAAATTTTCTTGACAAAATATAAATGGGAGCGAGGTCAATATATACCATGGCCTACTATCCATACGTTCTTTAAAGGTCAATCACATCTCAGAGAAACTAGCTAGGGAGGGAAATGAAAGATGAACTGGTCATTCATTCGAACTCCCCAATGTCCTTCTTTCCGGCAAGGATCCTTGAGATCTGGAGGCCCCGGCTGAAGGCCTGGTTGAAGAGCAACCGTGTCTGGAACTCTGAGACAAAGGGAAACCACGACAAGAAGCCGATGGGAAGGAAGAGGATGAGACCCATGATGTTGTCATATGCCCTCCCTAGCTCCTGGATGGAGTCCCGCAGTATAGTCCTCTCGATCATTGGAGCGCATGCTTGCCCAATCTGCGAAGAAGGAAGGAAGGCTCAACATATGTATGCATACATGCTACTAGAGTTTGCTTCTGATCAATAATGAGCTTTTCAGTCCGTTAACTAGTAGAGAATTAATTAATTAATTAATTAATTAGTCAGTGTTGTTTTCTGGTTCTGTGCTTGTTCGCACGCTCATGAGCAGGTAGACATTTTTTTGTTGCATATACATACAAATTAAAGCTCAAAATTAATAGTAGATAAACAGAGGGTTTTACTCACCAGAAGAATACACCAACCAGTTGGTAGGAACCCGAGAGTACAAGCCAATACATCAGTAATTGTTAGGCCGCCTATAGCAAATAGGACCGCCATCACAGTGACAAAGCCAAGAAAGAGAATGCCCTTGATGATGCGGAACATAAGCTGAAGATCTGTCCCAAATTTCTGCCGTCCTATGGAAACCATCTGAAGAGAATTGAGGTACAACATCCAGATCCAAATGTTATGCGTCCATTGGAGACAGGTAACTGATCAAAATTAAACGAAATGCCAAAGCCTTACCTTCAATACTATTAGAACCGTCAGCATAACCAGCCATGACAACCCATACACCTAGAGGTGGATCCATAGGAAATGAAAAATACATCCATTAGGATACACTGCAACCAGGCTGTAATGAACTAGTACAAATTGATTAAAGCATATCTTAGTTATGTAGAGAAAGTACCAGAATGCTTGTGTTGTGGCGTGCAATTTTGAGATGATACACAATACCATACTGGTAGATCAAGAAACGAAGAGACATGAGGATTTCCAAGATGAGAGCACAAACACTGGTTTTCCTGAGGTGCGCCTGCTCACTTCTCCACCAAGCCTCCCAGCTTTGATCTCCAGACATACCGATACCCCCACGGTTACCCATCCACTTCCTCCAATCTGTCCAGTCATCAACCGTCTTCTGCCACTCAAAGCATGATGGATTGAAGATAAATGGTGCAAACAGCCAAGATGCCACCATGAACCATATGGAGAAGGTGACAAATAGGTACAAGCTCGAGTTGGTGCGGTACGACCTTCCATAGGCTAGATATACAACCAGAAGTATTAACAGCTCAAGTCCTTTAACAAAGTGGCTTCGGGAGTACATGCGATAATTTTCAGCAAACTTTGCATGGTACACAACAAACCCACGTCCTGTAGGTATGTATTTGGCGCCACCATGGAGAATTGTCCGCCCGTAGTAGTGTGTTTTGGTGCCAAGCTGGAATGTGAAGAACACAGAGGCCAGCTGAAGCTGCATGATGATGAACTCTCCTAATGCTGTGCGAAATCCCTTCTCTAAGCCCACTTCCACGACCATTGGGAGGACAAGCAGCAAACCAAGCTGGAAAACTGACTGTGAAGCGAGCACATTTTGAAGAGGCTCGATATTCTCCTGAATACGTGGATCCAGCAAAATAGACTTTTCCAGACCACTCAAGACGAGATATAACCTCCCATACAAAAATACATAGACTGTAAGTACAGAAGGAGGAACTATGGAGTCAGTATCCCAAAATACCTGTATGCAGAATGAACACATTAAGTGTTGTCCTGTTGAGAGTGACCATTTTAAGGAAATCGTATTAATGATATTAACTGAAATCCTGAGAGTGACCATTTTAAGGAAACCGTATTAATGATGCCAAACATTGTTGATTTTCATTCAAATGATGATATTGGTGCTTAACCATTTTAACATACTGGTGCATGATGATATAAATAGCTTGAACTTCGATCATCTCCACCAAATTCTCCTGTTTTCTTTCACAGAATTTTTTGATCTATAAATAACTCTCATAATTTGGATTTTAAATAAATATTCACCATGGTTCTCTCCTAGCTACCTACAGTCCACTAAAAAATGCATCAAAAAGGAGATAGACTAGGCATTATTTAGGGAAAATGTTCCTCCTTGATATCTTAAGTTAATTTATTCTTACCATGCTGCTGAAATAAAAGCCAACTGTAGTGAAGTAGAAAGATAGCATTCTGTAGAAGTCAAATCTGCGTCCAAGACGATAGATGTCACGACTCAATGTTTGTTCACCATTGCCATTGGCAACCTTAGCTTCAAAGCTTGAAATTTGATTCATTCCCACATCACGTCCTTTACCAACTTGCATATACTCATGATGTGTGATATTTCCTCCTCTCATTGTTGAATTAAAACCTAAGAAACATTAAATTCAGTAAATGCATTTTCAGTAAAGGATAACTGCAAAATGTTGGCAAGAGGTGTAGACTTACCTGAAAATATATCTTCACTTAAATTTATAGTCTTGGAAGCTTTACTTATGCCACCCCTAGTAATATGGAAGAGTCTATCAAAAGTATCAGGATGGCCATAATGGAACCGAACCCTGCAGTGGTACATCACAATGAGTTAGAGGGACACAAAGCCTCATGATCAAAAGAAAATGTGCATCCTGCATACATAAATAAACATACAAACATGAGAAAGGATTGAACAAAACTATTTAACAATATGACAAAAAGTTGAGTGATCCTTGCTTTCATCTCGTAATACTGTTAGTTGCCTTTGTACATAGTACGGTTGTCCAACATGGTCTGACATATTTGTGCAGCAATTTTCAAACGATCTTGAATTTCTTTCTTTTCCCACTCACTAAACCTTCATATTCCCTGAATTCATAATAGTCTAGTTGACATAAGTTGACGAGATCACAGCGAGTAAATCAAGATTACCAGGCTTCCCAGCAAATTATCAGGACTAGGTGGACCATCTTAGCAGCTACAAGTAAATCAAGATTCTAGAGTATCCCTGGCCACATACAAGTGTCACTTAATGAAAACATGGTTTTATTATAAATTTCAGCAAAGTTTCAAGTCGTGGTTAGAGCAAAAGTACATTTTAGCTACAAAGTGCCTGGAACTTGAATTGTTATGGCCTTAATAGGATACAAATCACATTTAGCTCTTCTCTTTTGTCTAACCATAAGTAGCAATGCTTTAACTCTTTTATATCAGACTTATGTTCTCCTTAAAGACAAATCCAAAGTTCTTGCCTTCTTTGTAGCACATTATACTATTCCTACTAGAGGACAACTGTATTTGACAAATTGCGAATTTAGTGTAAAGCATTAAGCATGTACATAATTTAATAAACTTTATTAATGTCTAAGACTTTAAGTATGTAAAGGAAGGTTTTTTGGCATGAATTCCTCGCAAGCTAAATCTGAAGTGAATTACAAATACTCCCATGGTCGTGGACTTGGTTTGACCAAAACGAGATAGTGGAACTGACAGCCAACTCAAATTTTTTCCCATTCTAACTAAAAAGCATTGGATTAATAGTTTCTCTACGAAAATGAAAATAATGTTACATACTTGAGAGGATTTGCCAGAACTCGCTGTCCAATCGTAACAAAGCTGGTCTCTTGATTTGACATAAACCAAGCAAGTGATGAAACACTAGATAAAAACAAAATGTTACTTACATAAAAATATATCATAAATGGATGAACAAGCATAATTGGACAGAACGTTGGATAGATGGATATACCTTCCAGTAAAAATATGCTCCCGGAGACCTAATATAGTGGGTTTGCTCTGTCCATATTTGGTACTCTCGAACTCCTCCAGCACATTTCTCATTTTAAATGCCTCTTCGAGGTAATTATCCTACTAGTAAAAAGGCAATAGTTACCATTAATTTATTAACATTGTCCTGTTAGTTCAGTATGTAAGAATAGTTTAGGACCTATAGGTTAGTTCTAACTGACTCCACATGGTTTCCCTATGACACCTACATGCATATATTGACCAGCTGGGCCACAATTCATATTATCGTTGTTTCTCTTTGCAGCTAGCATGGTATTGGTATTATAACCAGCATTGGGCTCAAGACTTAGATGTCACAATTTAAGAGATTGTTCTGTATGGTTGCATGTGAACATGACTTTTAGTGTTTTTGGGCAGAAAAGAGTGTGCGGCAGCAAATGAACACGATCCAGTAGTACAACTGGATAGTGAGACTGTTTTGAGTGTGTTTGGACAATGTCGACCAAGTGTCGTTAGCTGTACCCAGTTTCTGCGCCGGCGCACCGGCCCAACGGTTGGGCCGGTCAAGCCCGAGCCGTCCGATCTGGCCCCCCTGAGCCGTCAGATCCCTTCGTTCCCCACCTCCCATCTTCAACCTCTCGCACGGAAAAAGGGGGAGGTCTGCCTCGCACATGGGTCGACGCCTCCGCGCACGCCAACCGCCTCGCCTCCTCACCGCCGGTCGCCCTCACCGCCGGTCGCCGCCCTCGCCGCTGGTCGCCGTCCACACATATGTCGCCTTTGTGCGTTTCTCACCTCCGTTGATGCAGCAGTGTGCGCCCATGGATGCAGCCCTGTAGCTCCGGTGCCACCGCTCGCAATTCCAGTGCACGACGGCCACGCTCCGGTGGCGACGGTTCGCCGGAAAACAGCGCTGCGATGGTTGCAACTTCTCTGATTGTGCAGAGTCTAGCTTTCCCTCTCAAAGGTTGAAGCTTTTTTCCTCTACGGTAGAAGCTTTTCTGTAAACGATTGAAACTTTTTTCGCACATACGATTCAAAGCTTTCTCTGTCGAATGGTTGCAACTTCTCTGATTGTGCAGAGTCTAGCTTTCTCTCTCAAAGGTTGAAGCTTTTTTCCTCTACGGTTGAAGCTTTTCTGTAAACGATTGAAACTTTTTTTGCACATACGATTTCAAAACTTTCTTTGTCGAACGGTTGCAACTTCACTGATTGTGCAGAGTCTGGTGGTAGCTTTCTCTCTCAAAGGTTGAAGCTTTTTTCCTCTACGATAGAAGCTTTTCTGTAAACGATTGAATTTTTTTTCGTTTTGAGCAGCGCCTGGGTGAAAGCTTCCTTTATTGTTCGATTGAAGCATTTTTCGTCAAAGATTGTAGCATTTCCTGTAAATGGTTGTAGCTTTCCTCGATAGCACTGAAGGTTTGCAGCTTTCTGTATATACGGTTGAAGCTTTTCGTATAGAGGTTGAAGCTTTTTTTAGCGGTTGCAGCACACGGGGTCTGTAGCAGGTTCTACAATGCCTCGCTTGCAGGTTCGCTGGGATACGACACCCCCAACAGCGGCGACCATGGGTGCCAGGACTGCAACATCGCCGTGCACTCCCCAAAAACAGCACTCGCTCGTACCAAGGCGACACCATGGTCGCTACGCAGCTACTAGGATCACCGGCGAGCTCCGAGCAGATGTGTGACAGCGGCGGCCGTGTGGCTGCACGGCAGGGGATGGAGCGGCCGCTCACGGCCGTGGCCGAGGCCTGCGAGGAGCTGGCGCCTGGGATGGAGGCCGACTGCGGCGAGCTCCGCTTTTTGCCCTTCGGCGACACCTGTGAGCTGCGTGAGGAGGTTGTGGAGGAGCAGAGCCGCGGTGGCTGGAGGTGGAAGAAAGGAGCAGAGGAGAATGAAGAGAAAGGGATAAGTCATGATATTTGGTTCGCACGTGGTGGGTCCACTGTCCTTACGTGTCGCAAACTGAAAGGCTGGAGCGCTGCGTGCGTGGACGCGTCCGGCCGAATTTCGGCCGGTGCGCCGCACCCAAGCGTTCCCAATTCACAAATGGCTGATGGATCCGAGTGAAGATGCCAAGGACTCATAGGAGTGAACCAAGTCACAGCTGCAGACCACATAAGCCTAAATTGTTGGCCTGGTTGGGCCTTCTTCGACAAACAAAGCTGATAAACTGGTTGACGCATGAAACTGAATACACACAATGTGAAAATGGAAACTGTACCTGATTCATATCAATGACCTGGAGTGCTTCTCCCCTGGTGAATATTATGGCATGATTTTGATTTTCAGGTTTTCCCTCCCCAATATTTGTGGGTTTGCCAGGAAGCTTGATGCGGTAAATTTCCTAAATCAAGTTTAGCACAAAAATATAAAAATGTCACTGAAATAAAGATGCATATGCAACAGATGGCCAGTTGCTGCTTTACATGAGTTTCTGTCTGTATACAACAATCGGTGAGTAAAATATGATGAGAAACTACTACCCACATACAAGTGTAATTTTTGTTTAAAAATATTATCTAGAAAAGGAACATAATAAATGAAGTATTCTACCTTTAATTAGAAAATTGGGGTAAAGATTTTGTGCAAATGATGTTAAGTGAAAATATTTATCTTTATATTCAGTAAGTACCTCATCATACTTGGCACCCACTCCTTTGACAAGAACAGAATAATAAGTCTTCTCTGTATTCGGAGCTTCTACCTCGTCAATATAAGCAATCCGCAATGACGGGTACCTGTGCATTTTAAATATCAGATGGATTGTAGTAACCTTAATATTTAAGAGAAATGAATGCGTTAGATTTTGTACATCATCATGAGGTTAAGGATGTTCAGATAGCGAGCTTTCTCTTTGGGATCCTTGGATACTTTTTGCATGCCATAGACTTGACAAGAGACAACATAGGTGAATTTGATATCAACAATGGCCAGGTCCATATCTGCAATGGATTCACCATCTTGATAGGATGAATTTGTTCTCTGGTGATCCAATTTAGTTCTCTGGCGATCCAATTTAGTTCTCTGGCGATCCAATTTAGCTGCAACATACTAATGGACTCAAAAACATATGCAGATTTGCAAAGAATGGAACAAAAATCATGGGCGTATTTGGAAAAAATGAAAAATAAATCATGGAGAAACAAAAGTTAATCTAACCAATGCCATTTTTATCTTGACTACATTGAATCTCAAGCGCCCTCCTGTAGTACATCATTCCTCTCACTAGCACAATAAAACAAAGTTAGATAACAAGATAGATGTTCGTTCATTCAACACAAGAGAGTTAGTGACTTTACCAGTTCTGGTGAGTGTTTGTCCCCTATAAGATGCCCAGAGTGAGATCTCCTCCATCATTGATTTAAGGGACTCCTCATCCTTAGGTTTTATGCGCTCAAACAAATTCTTCCATTCATCTGTTAGCATGTAGTTCATTGTGAGAATTTACTGACAGCAGAAGATAATCAACCTACACAAATGTGAGATACATGACCTGGATATATTTTCTGTAAATAGAAAAGGATGGATATCCCATCCTCATTTTTTTTATGAAGATCTTCTGTCGAAAAGAGCACCTCCTCTTTGAAGTACGGAGTTAGAACACTGATGTGAAAACAGAAATGCTGTTAATTGGATATTCTCCAGCAAAAAATAATCTTAGAGCAGTACGATCAAAGTGCCAGAAAAAACAAAACTAGCAGAGAAATCTATAGGTGAGTTCACCTAACAGTTCAAAAGGGAATTAACTACGTGCCAAGAAACAAAAAAGGATTGGTGAAAGAATAAGGTGGAGGGCTAGCAAGTTGGGTCTCTTACCTGAAGGACATCATGCTGCTGACCTGTGGAGCCTTTGGCATCTTCATAAATAGTGAGTTTGCAAAGAATGTCATCCTGCGTCGAGCTTCCAAGTTTATTGGTACATAAATTGCAGATTCTGTAGTTGTCAGCAACAATCAAAGCCTAACACACTGTGAACACAGAATTCCAATAGATAATGAGGACACTACTATTTGAAAACTTATAGAAATTACTGGTATTGAAATAAGTTGCTAAAAAGATAAACGACCTTTTCCCTCCGAGCTTCATCCTTTATTGAGTCCAGATTTATATTTGCAAACAGTTGACTCTCTCTGTTCTCATCCTTCAAAATATTGGGATTTGCAAGAAAGTTGGTTGTCAAAACTTATTCCTGAAGGTGCACATTTCGGCAATCAGCATAGGTCTTACCCTTTTCCGTTCTTCATGATATCTTGTGTGATGATTTCCATTGTATCTTGTAATAGATTGGCAATCTGTGTCATTATTGTAGTGTCATTCCCCTCTTGCTCAATTTCCTGTAAATCGATTGAACAGTTTTTGTAGTGTTGAAATGGAAATATTGTATGAAAAATATCTCTTGCTAAGAAATCAAAAGAACGTTACTTATCAGTACCAATAGTAGACTTAGCAGCTTATTGAATTTATCGCTTAGCAGATGAAGTTCATCCAATCGGAAATCTCTCACAAGTGACAGGTTGCGTATGCTCTCTTCAAGACTCTCACGTATTTGATCAAGAACTCTGTATCCATGAAACAATGGAATAGTAAATCAATTAGTTAGCGACATAAGCACATACTAAATTAGTTTTTTAGAAGAAACACGTTATGCCTTACTTCATATCACTTGTTTCTGCTATAAGGCTGTACAGAATATCTAACAATGTCTCGTAACACTCTATTACGGCATAATAGGTGTATGGATCCTGTTTTATCCTCCTTAGTAGTTCTTCATCCCTTTTCTTGACACTCTTTGCGATATCAAGTGCCATTGGAATCTAAGACATCATAGTCATGAGCATTATGGTATTACCTCAGACAAAATCGAGTGGTAAACAAGTGAATAATTAAATGAGCGTACCTTGCGAGCGAGAAGGAAAGGAGGCCACTGAGTAACGCTAGTGTCACCCACAGATGAGGGAACAACCAATAAATCTCTCTCGCTTAGAAGCAAACGACAAACAATTTTAGAAGCATGTTAACAAAAAGAAAAGAAAGAGACCAACATCAACAACAAAAGCATGTTAACAAAAAGAAAACACTAACAACAACAACAAACCTATTGCTTATTAAGTCTTCCTCTCGCAAAGAGATGATGAATGCATTCCATATGTCAGAGAACTTCTTTTCCATACGCGAAGTCCAGTCATCCTGGTGAAAAGATTTCACACAAATATTAGACGAGACAATTAATCAGCTACTGTGTCAGCCAAAAAGAATGTCGGAAAGACGATTTCTGACAAATTTCAGAAAATTT
This sequence comes from Triticum dicoccoides, assembly GCF_002162155.2. Classification (NCBI taxonomy): domain Eukaryota; kingdom Viridiplantae; phylum Streptophyta; class Magnoliopsida; order Poales; family Poaceae; genus Triticum; species Triticum dicoccoides. The sequence continues at coordinate 801,109,099 of NC_041383.1, forward strand.
GGACCTACTCATGTCTCTTTGGTTCACTACGATGTGTAGGCACAAGATTTTTACCAAAAGCTTTTGGGATTGCCTCGAATCTTGATCTTAACATCCCAAGGGTTCGGATCTGCAGGAAGGTAAACGTTCTGCAAGCTTTACTAGCAGTAGCTAAAACATCAACACTCCCAAGGGTAAAAATAGACATGGTACGAACCTCTCCCAAGCGGCTGAAGGCACCATTTACTCCGCCACATACTGTGGAAAAAATAGCATACCATATTTGCGTATCCATGAAGTATACCTATATGAAAAATTAAAATTATCAGCCTGGTATTTACCCCACCCCCCTTTCCCACACACACAACACATGAATTGATACATACCATGACAACTGGTGCCCATATAGTAAAAACAACACCTAAATTATGCTGCACTGTGAAAAAGTAGCATCCTATCAGTGTTTGAAACCTTATGTAATGAATTACATTTGATAAAGCACCACTACAACATAATCTTACAGTATGGAAAGAATTCGTGCCAGATGTATCTCCCCCGTCCCAAAAACATAATTGTCTTGGTAGGTCCAACTAGAGGAGAAATCTGCCAACAGTGATCACAACACAAAATAATATCAGTACACTTTCAGTATTTCAAGCTGCTTAAGAGGAAAAAAAAAATCGAGGTCACTCGGGGACAAGAAGGAAATAAGCAACTGAAGGCGTTTAGGATTTGCACTTAATTGATACAGCCCAACATGGGTATATATAGAACACGGAGGAGGGCAACATATGCCAAAAGCCAAAGATTACAATACATATGAATCATGATACATTAATCAAGTTGGTTAGCATCCGTGTTGCCGACTGTAGGAGATGTCCGTGCATGTCCCATGCACTATGATGTCTAACACCTCCCTACCCCACTCCAGTCGGAGCGGGAGTAGTATGGGAAATGATTTTTAATTGAATATCCAATGGACCAATTTCTATCTAACCATTCTTGAGTTTTTTAATTAGTTAGTGTTCAAAGATAAAAAGGTTGACTGCTGACTTTCTATAAGAGGACATCTATTTTGAAACGGATGGAACACAAATTTGAGTAAAGTGCAAAACAAACTAGAAACTGCTGGATTATTTTGAGCAAATACTAGCCATTACATCATAAATTTGCTTAGCAAACAATCATAAATCCATGGTGATACTTGAACTAGTAAAAATGTTATTATACTGGCTAGATTATACCAACCTCAACATAATAACTGAAGGCGAGCTTGCATATGAGCAATAGAACCCAGAATGTAGTGTACCTATTTTACGAAGAAAAGTGTTTAGTTTTAGGCAAAGGTGGTAAGAGGGAGAGGAAGAGGGAGGGGGACAGAGAGGGACAGAGAGTTACTTAAGAAGTGAACATGTGTCCTCATACATGCCTCGGGCAACATATAATTTTGGCTGATTAGTAAAAAACATGTCAGAACCGAGCACTACAATCAGTTCGACTAAGAAGTCAAGTAGATAGATCTAATCAAATATACCTGCGTCCACCACAAAAGAAATCTAATAACGTGAGCATTTGAATGCTCCAGTTTCCTTCGAATTGGTAGAAATATGAAAAACAAGGCACTGAAAATGTTCGGCAACATGTAAAGAGCAACTGCAACATTATAAATTGATTGACTCTGGAAATTGCCGATCCAGTTGCTGAAGAACTTGATAAGGCCTGTGGGATTTTGAATAGAACTTGTGTACGTCACTGGAAGAATTATCAACCAGCCAATCGCTACAACAAATTTCAGAATATGCCGTATCATCTGCGAGCAAACTAGGCTCCTCCAAGCCTTCCAGTTAAGAACTATCTCAAGTGTGGCTGAAAAAAGTTTAAGAGACCAGTTATACAAACCGTGCAGCATCTGAATACAGAATAAAAGCCAGAGTAGTTTCGAATTCTGTTCAGAAGCCAAAAGGAAATTAAGCAAGGGCCGCTTAAAATTAAAATAAAACAACTAAGCAAGGTTACGAGATTCACAAAGGTCCGGAGATTCAAAGTGCATCTGTACCTTGAAGGAAGTTTAGAAACGCAGCTGTCACGAATATTGTCATAACATTTCTGAAAACAGCTGGTTCGAATATAGCAGAAAGTGATCCAGAAGGGCTCCATGCAATAATTACCATGGCCTAAAAGGAAGAAAAAACATGATATGGCAAATAAAGAAACGTAACAACTTTTAATTCAATGATCAAGTCCATACCTGGAAAGCTAATAATAAGAAAGCCCACATTCTATCAAAACTTCTGAAGACATGCAAAAATGTACGAACTTCAACAAAATTTGTTTTGGACATCCTCCACCTGCTAATCAAATGATCATGTCGCTGCATATTGGAGACATCTAAAGTTAGTTCTCAAATGTACTTAATTTGATCATATTTTTTTCAGAAAAACACATACGAACCATTGAATGCAAATGCATACATGTCCCATAGGACATCTAGATTACATGCTGACTGTTAGGGCGTCCGGCTGGGCGACCAGGGAAACGGACATGCCTGGTGGCTGACCGACGGATTCGTGGCTGCTTTTGGGCTGTCACAGCTTCTGATTCCAGCGGCGAGTCAGATGATGAAGACGACGACGCCTGGGCGGCGGAGGAGGTTGCATCACCCACAATTTCGGACATGTTTTGCGATTCCCTCGCCATCGGTTACTCGGTGGAGGAGGTGGCCGCGTGCATTGACACCATCGTACACTGGTGAACGACGAGGACAGGGCTAACTGATGATAATCAGATCGAGGTGTTTCGGCGGATTATGCACCCATCAGTAGAAAAAGGGTCTAATGTGGAACTCATTAGTCCCGGTTTGCAATTGAACCAGAACTAATATGACCATTAGTGCCGGTTCCAACGGCCAGGCGGGCGGCGCTCATTAGTACCGGTTCGTGGTGAACCTTTAGTACCGGTTCGCGCCATGAACCGGTACTAAAGAGGTGGTGGCCTAGTGCCGGTTGGAGCTACCAACCGGTACTAAAGGTGGTGGCCTTTAGTACGGGTTGGTGGCTCCAACCGGTACTAAAGACCCTTTAGTACGGGTTGGTGGCTCCAACCGGTACTAAAGACCCCCCCCCCTAGTACCGCCTGGGGCCACCAACGGGTACTAAAGGTGGTGCACTGCCACCTGCAGTGCACAATGTTTAGTCCCACCTCGCTAGATGAGAGGAGCTCGCACTGGTTTATAAGCCCCGCCGCGCCTACCGTGTCGAGCTCCTCTCTAAGCAGGCCTCTGTGGGCCTATTGCAAGTCTTCTGCCCTGTGGGGCCTACTAGGCCGTACCGGCCTGCATCCTGGCCCAAATAGAGATTGGGTTTCTAGTCGTATGCAGGTCGTGCCGGCCCAGTACGCGGGCTGTTTTTTCTTTATTTCAAAAAATAAATAAATAAAATCCTTACCAACCGGCTCTAAAGGTCCCCCGGACCACGGCGCGCCTCGTGCCACGTGGTGGGCCTTTGGTCCCGGTTCATGTTGAACCGGGACTAAAGAGGGGGGACCTTTAGTCCCCACTCTTTAGTGCCGGTTCCAGAACCGATACTAAAGGTCCTTACGAACCGGTACTAAAAGTCGTTTTTCTACTAGTGACCGGTGAACAGAAGCGGTGGTGGTCCTTTCCACAATGTAAGTTTGCCGGATATAAATTTGCAAGATTATTTCAATGTTGGTAATTGGAACATGGTGACCAACAGGAGAAGAAGGTCGGCCGTGGCAATGACGGCGAGGCTGCCGGTGGTGGAGATGACGGCGATCGAGGCGGATATGTGGTCTCATTGAATTCGTTGTTTCGATCGACTGGGCTGGACACTGGAAATTTGGATCTGGCCCAGTAGGCCCAAGAGGATGTGGAGGCCGGTTGGGGTATCGGAGCATGTGGCTCAGCCCACCCGTCCTATGCGTTGTGTTTTCAGGAGCAAATAATCAAGGAGTATACCACTTGGCGCGTTCTCAGCAGCTGCCACGTGTCGCGTGCTCGGCGCTTCCTTCGTATTTTTTTCTATACGTGTTTTCAGGTTTTAGATGTTTTTTTGGTCTGTTTTCACTAGGTTTGGATAAAAAATTTCAAATAAACAAGTTTGAGCGACTTTTTTTTGCGTCGCCAGAGGCATAAGTTTGTTTCTTGTGGACAGGCCTGGCCCTGAGGGGGGTAGGGGGGGGGGCAGCCGCCCCGGGCCCCCCTCCCGATATGTTGTACGCTGGTGGCGAGAGCTCCTCAGTGGCGCCTTATGCGCCAGGTTACCGAACGAGCGCCCACGCGCCTGGGTACCTGGGCCGGCCCAAGAATACTGCGAAGAGATCGCTCACGACGCTTCCCCCGGCTTCCCTGATCAAGAGGTTTGTGATTGACCGGTCAACCTTTGACGGGGTAAAACATTGACCTTTAGAATTAATAATTTGAAAAAAAAGAATTCCAGAAATAATAATCACAGATTATAAAGAGTTCATCAATTTTTTTGGGAAAAAGTTCAAAAAATTGAAAACATTTCATTGACTTTGAGAAAAAAGTTCATTGATTTTTCTAAAAGTTCACAAATTTGAAAAAGGGAAAAAATAAAACAAAAGGAATAGAAAATAAGAACGAAAACGAAAAGGAACTAAAAAGGAAAACGAGAAAAGAAAAAAAGAAAAAGAAAAGGAAGAAACAGAAAAAAACAATTTGGGGCCCGAGTAAAGAAGGTTTATATAGATATGAAGTTTCATGAAGAGGTGGTTGGTACATCTTGAATCGAGCCTCTACGTCGCGGGGGAAAGACGCAGCAGGATAGGCAAGTACACCATATGCTGTCTCAAAAAATAAATAAATAGTACACCATATGCAGGAAATCACGTCATCCAATCAGTACGATCGTGACTCGTGAGGCATGAGATCGCATCCCCAATTCACTACCCCTATTTGCTTCTCTATTCCCCCACGCCGACCTCCTGATCACAATTCGCAGGCCGCCGGCAGATAGTACTCGCACGCACATCGCCAGGCCTGACAGCGCCGAGCGCCGCCGGCCAGTATCCACTTTCCATGCCATGGGTGTGCGATGTGGACTGTAGCTAGGCGGGAACATGTTCGTCGCCAAGTGCCTCGTTGCTGAGCGTTTAATCAAGGACGCCGATGCGATTGGTATGACCTATACCATTGTACTATTACCTATTCCCCAATCCTTGTATGTACGTTGCTAATTAATTAATTTACCTCCGCATACATATATGATGCATATCTTGTATGGTTAAATGGTTGGGCAATATTATGCATCTACAAGAAACTGTTGTTTTTTTAGAAAATGAGGTCCCGGCCTCTGCATCGAAACGATGCATGCAGCCATTTTATTAATTATTCACAAGGACCATACAAGGTATTACATCAATTAGCCTGAAGCCATCATCTTGGCAACGCCTGTTGCTACTCCTATCCTGTTGATGAAGGGGTGCCGAATGTTCGGGCCTAATACCAAACAGACATCGCACCAAAGCCTAACATCTAAAGGCGGATGCCCCATACAAGTCAGTACCTAGACTGGGTCACACATCGGACCGGCACATTCCCAGTGAGCACCGCACGCTGCAAGGGCCATCACCTCCATCTTTCATCGATCCATCCTCAGAGCATAACTAACACACCGACCTTGCCAGTCCACTTTGCCATCGACGCCACCACGCTGCTAGACAACATCCTCCTCCTGCGTGTGTCCATCGCCACACATTGAACGCCGAGCCTCCACTGGTCCACGCCGCCGAGACCCGCCGCCATGGATATGTAGAGAGAGACACTGCTCCACCGAAGAGGTTGACCGCTAGTCCCTCGAGGCCGAGTGCACCTCCAAGAATGCCCCACCCCAGGGGGTAACGACACATGATTGTCGCCAACATCCGATCAACTGATCTAGGGTTTCCCTCGGAGGTATTGAGTGGAGTTGGGAGCTTCACCTCGATGATGCCTTCATGAAGGAAACAATGATAAGGGCATCATCATCACAATCTCCGGCCATCGACTGAAGACCAGGTTTTCATCCGGATCCGTCCCAAGTAATCCATCCGACAACATGTGCATCGTGTCGACCGCACTCAAAGCCCCAGATCTAGCCGCCTAGATCCGGCGACCAACCACAACAGCAGTGCCACCGTAGGAGCCCTGGCGCACCGGCCACTGCCTGAGTGTGCCACCACTGGAGCCTAGGAGGAGGGCTCCCACCCCGCCTCGCCAAGTCGCGAAAGCCGCCGAGATGGATCCCACGCGCTCGTCACCGTCTCTGATCCGAACCAATCCGTAGATCAGATCGCCGTCACAGATCTGCCTTGGACAGGGGCTGCACCAAGCCATGCTGCCGCGGGAAGCCCTAGCTTCACCAGACGCCACCATCCAGGGCCGCCGCCCCGGGATCCAGAAAGAACATTGCCGCTGCCACCAGCCATGTTCCGCAGCCGATCGGCCAAGCCGCCAGCCACTGTGACCTATGCCGCCATGACCATGCAAGCCCACCGAGCAGCTTGCGCCACTAGATCTTCCACGAAGCCCGCAGCTCCGCCGCCTCCTCCCATCACCACGCCGCCACCTTGCGCCGTCGCTAGACGAACGGCTGCACCGCCGCGACACAGATTAGGGAGGAGGGCCCTTGAGCCACGAGTGACCCGCCTCACCCAATGCAATGCGGGAGGAAAGGGAGCCGCCACCGCCGCCGTCAGCCGCCCGGGGCTTCGCCCGGCGACCTCCTCCAACGGCGGCGTAGGGGAGGGAGAGGTTGGTTGTGCCCGGCGGCGGTGGGGATTATTGTTCCGCCCAAGCCGCCCTAGCGGGGGGCGACGCTGGTGGCTACGCACAGGAGTGTACGCTGTGATCTATTATGTCATGTCACAAGAAACTGTTGTATAATGATGTCGACCCTACCATAAGTGAATTTGCGTTCTTCCGGATGTAGAGGCCGGGGTCATCCTTATTTTCTAAAAAGAAAAATGAATTTGCATCGAGAATTATTTGAAGAAACTCAAACCTATATATCTACTTATTGTCCTTTGACTTTGCTTGGTAGTTTTGTAGTCAGGTTTTTCGATGTTTTCTAGGATCAGCGAATGTCTAACATTGGTTTTTCGATGTTTTCTAGGATCAGCGAATGTCTAACATTGGTTTTTCGATGTTTTCTAGGATCAGCGAATGTCTAATGTTTGGAGTTTTCGTTAATGCACATATATGTCCTCGATAGAAGAACGACAATGATAAATCCCGAACGTTCGGATTTTAAGCATGGCAATCCGAACGTTTTTATGGCAACTTTAGTTCACGTGAGCTTGGCAAACATTGCAATTTTCTGACAAAAAACAAACTGGGACAAAGTTGCCATGTCTTAATAACTAAAGTTGCCACCTCGCGTCAACTAAAGTTGCCATGTAAAAACGTTCGGGATGAAATGCTTAAAATCTGAAAGTTCGAATTTTATCGGGGTCATAGAAGAATGAGTCAGCCCGTGTCATTTGTTCCGGTTGGCAAGCGGGGTGTTAGAAGACACTTTTAAGTTATATAATACCTAAAATATTAGATGTAAATATTAAAAGGGTCTCTATATCGCATCTAGATGTGAGACCTCACATCTAAGTATGATTTTAGAATTGTTTGTGATATTTTTTGTTTTTTTGTTTATCTCTGATCTTTTTATTGGGGAAATCAAAGTTAAAGCGTGCGCACAGCCGCGTTCCGGTGCGGTGGGCCCATGCGCAAGCATTCCCGCTACCGTCGCTACCCCGCTACAATATTTCGCTACAGTATGAATACTGCCATACTGGTGGTACAGTGAGCATCGGTCAGATCAGCGTGTGGTAACGCTCAGCGAGCATGCGCTGGTGGTACGCCATCGTAGACGTTGTTTTTCAGCAAGCCTACAACGTTGTTCATTAGAGTGGTCGGTTATAGTGATGCTTTTAGAAGTTTGCTAGGCTTTTGCAACTAGCATCATCGTCTATCTACCGAACAATGTCGATTGCATGTTATGTTTATTAAAAAAATCATAAAAATAAAATAAAACAAAATTGAAAAAAACGACTTGAAAATGTTTGCAATTTGAAAAAAAATCATGGAAATGAAAAAGGTTCATGAAGTTAAAAAAATCTTTAATTTCCAAAATATAACGAATATGAAAAAAATCGCGAGTTGGGAAAGCTCATAATTTGAGGGGAAATCACGAAAATGGAAAACAATCATGATTTTTTTTAAAGTTCACAAGTTTTCAAACTTTTTTCATAAATTTGAAAAAAGGTTCTTGAAACTTGGCAAAAGTTCCCGAATTAAAATTTCGAAAAATAAAATAAGAATAACAAGAAAAGAAGAGGAGAAAATCGGTGAACTTGCAAAGTCGATGATGTACTTGCAACTAAAACAAAACAAACAAAAAACTATGGATCCAGATGTGAGTCGAGGGTGGACTTGCAAGTAGAAAAAAACTACAAATCCAATTGCGAATGAAGGGTGGACATGCAACTGGCAAAACATAAAAACCGTGGGACCTAGTTGCAAGTCAAGTGTGGATTTGTAAGTAAGATGAAAACTAAACTACTAGCCCAGTTGTGAGTCGAGTGAGCTTGCAACTGGGACAAAGACAACTACATGCTCAGTTGTGAGTCGAAGGTGGTCTTGCAACTGGGATAATGAAAAAAAGGGTAAGTTGCGAGTTGAGGTGGGCTTGCAAGCCTAGTTGTGAGTGACGGTGGGCTTGCAACTAGGACAAAAACAATTATACGCCTAGTTGGGAGTCATGGATGGACTTGCACCTGGGACAAAAACCAAATTATGTGGTCCAGTTGCGAGTCAAGGATGGACTTGCAACATGGACAAAAAATAGCTACTGGGTTCAGTTGTGAGTCGAGGGTGGGCTTGCAACCAGGTAAAAAAACAACTATCAGATCCTATTTTGAGTCAATGGTGGACTTGTAACTGAGATGAAAAATAAACTACAGGCCCAGTGCAAGTCGAGGGTGAGCTTCCAATTAGAAGAAGAACAGTTAAATACCCAGTTGCGAGTCAAGGGTGAGCTTACAACTGGGACAAGAACAATTACATACCTAACTGCGAGTGGAGGGTGGACTTGCAACTCGATAATGAAAAATGGGGCCAGTTACGAGTTGAGGGT
>NC_041383.1:801118964-801125019 GCF_002162155.2 Triticum dicoccoides
GGCTTGCAAGTGAGGCGAAAACAACTACAGGCCCAGTTGTGAGTCAAGGGTGGGCTATCAACTAGAACAAAAATAACTACATGCTCAATTGCGAGTGGAAGGTGGACTTGTAACTCGCATGAAAACAAAACTATGGGGTCCAGTTACGAGTCGAGGGTGGGCTTGCAACTGTGACAAAAAACCACTACCGGGTTCGGTTGTGATTCGAGGGTAGGCCTGTAACGGGATAAAAACAACTATGGGGCTCAGGTGAGTCTAAGTTAACCTTACAAATGGAATGGAACAAAATATAGGCCTAGTTGCGGGTTGAAGCTGGATGGCCAACTAGGACTAAAAAAATTATGCTAACTATGAGTCGAAGGTGGACCTGTAATTGACACAAAAACAAAAATACATGACCGATTGCGAGTCGAGGTGTGGCTTCCGACCGGAATGAAAACAAGTAGTGGCGCAATTGTGAGTCGAGTGTGAACTTGCGTGCAACTGAGATGATAAAATAGATGTGAGTCGAGTTTGGGCTTGCAACTAGGGCATCAACCGTTGTGAGACCAGGGTGGACCTGCAACTTGGATAAAAAAATATGGGGCCAGTTACGAGTCGACGGTGAACTTGTAACTATGACAAAAACAACTAGGGGGTCCAATTGCGAGTCGAGGGTGAACTTGCAACTAGGATGACAAAAATAGTTGTGAGTCGAGGGTGACCTTGTAACTAGGGTGACAACGGTTGCAAGTTAAGGGTAGAATTGCAACTGGGATAGCACCCATGAAAATGGATGTGGCCAATTGCGAGTTGAGGGGTTAGCTTGCAACTACGGCAAGAACAACTACGGGGCCCAATTCCATGTCGAAAGGCAAGCTTGTAACTGGAACTATAGAAATAGCAGCGACTCGAGGGTGGGCTTGAAAATGGGGCAACAGAAAAAAAAACAGTTGCAAAGTTGAGGGTGGGCTCGCAAATGGTCGCCGACAAAAACTATGGGTTTGGTTGCAAGTCGGGAATGAGCTCGCAACTAGGAAAACACCCAAGAAAATAGACTGTGCCAATTGCGAGTTGACGGGTTATCTTGCAACTACCACCAGAAACAACTACGGAGCCCAATTTCGAGTCAAAAGGTGAGCTTGTAACTGGAACTACAAAAACAATTGCAACTCGAGGGTGGGCTTGCAATTGGGCGAAAAAAAATAGTTGCAAAGTTCAGATGGACTTGCAACTGGCCGCCGACAAAAACTATCGGCCTGGTTGCAAGTCAGGAATGAGCTTGCAACTTGGACGAAAACAACAGTGGGCCTCACTTGTGGATCAAAAATGCGCTTGCAATTGGGAGAACAAACTCAACTACGACCATAGGTTGCGCGTCAGGGGTGTGGGACAAAAACACAACTACAGACCCTGTTACGAGTCAAGGGTGGATTTGCAATTGGGACTACAACAACAAAAACTGTTGGTCCAGGTGCGAGTTGAGGATGACCATGCAAGTGAAACGAAAACAAACCACGACCCAGTTGCAAGTCTATAATAGGCCTGCAAATGGGATGAAAACAACTACGAGAGCAAGTTGCGAGTCGATGATGGACATAGAATTGGCCGTGTGTTTTTCCTTTCAAAAATCACGGTTGAAAAATATTTTTTTAATTTCCTAATGTGTTTTGCTTGTGTGGTCGAATAACGCAAAAAAGACTAGTGGTAAAAAGGACAAGTTTCAAATTGTCGGGCTCTTAGTGATTTTAGACTCTGGTATTATGAAAGATTTTTTAGATAGAAATTGACAAAAATATAATATAAAGGATGGGTCTAGTGGAAAAGGCAAAGAATAGATACTTGAAAAGAAAAAGACGCACATAGATGTGCCTGCACAATAAACAAACATGAGAAAAGTTCCAGGAAAAGAAATACGAGACAAGTCAAAGAAAACAAGAGATATAAATTTTAAAGGTTGCACATAGTGGCCACTGTGCCTCTCGCTGGGCACCATGTCCTGCAAAAAAATTTGGCCAGATCGCTCGATTGCGCATGTGCATGCTAAAGCGAAAACACGAATCGTAATGCTTGAATCCAACGGCTAGAAATTTAGACGTGAGATAGTATATTGCATCTAAGTGTGAAATAACAATGCTGATGTTTTTATTTGTTTGTCGCCCACAAAAAAATCACGCGTCCACTGTGTCGCAACTCAGACAAAAAAAGTCGGACACCAGTTGCGAGTTGAGGGTGGACTTGTAATTGGGACAAAAATCTCGAGCCCGGGTTGCGAGTTGAGGATGGACTTGCAATTGGGGCAAAAAGAAGGTCGGGCCCTAGTTGCAAGTTGAGGGTGGGATTGCATCTGAGACCAAAAAAAGGTCGGGCCCGTGTTGCAAGTCGAGTGTGGGCTTGCAACTGGAAAAAAGATCGGGCCCCAGTTGCGAGACGATGATGGACTTGCAACTGGGACAAAAAAAGATCGAGGCTCAGTTGCGAGTCAAAGATGAACTTGTATTCGGACAAAAAAAGATTGCGCCCCAGTTGTGAGTCGAAGGTGGATTTTCAACTAGGACAAAAAATATTAGACCTAGCTGCGTGTCGAGTGTGGAATTGCAACTGGGACAAAAAAAGTCGGCCCCCAGTTGCGATTCAAGGTTGGACTTGTAACTGGGACAAAAAATGTTGGTCCCAGTTGCGAGTCGACGGTAGACTTGCAATTGGGACACAACATTGTCGCCAGTTGTGAGTCGAGGTTGAACTATCAACTGGGACTTGCAACTGGGACAAAAAAGCCAGGCACCAGTTGCGAGTTGAGGATGGACTTGCAACTAGGACTAAAAAATATCAGGCTCAAGTTGCGGGTCGAGGATGAACTTGCAACTGGGATAAAAAATTAGGTCTCAGTTGTAAGTCGAGGGTGGACTTAAAACTGGGACAAAAAAGTTTCGGGCCTGAGTTGCGATTCGGATGTGAATTTGCAACCGAGACAAAAAATGTCAAAGTCCAATTACAAGTCGAGGGTGAAATTGCAACTGTGCCAAAAGAAGGCCCGGTCCCAGTTACAAGTTGAGGGTAGACATGAACTTGGATGAAATTGTCTCAAAAAGAAAATGAACTTGGATGAAAAAGAGAACCCCTGTTTGATGGTGGAGAGACAACTAACAGCGATGGAAAAAGTTCATGAACTTGAAAAAACAAAAAGAGAAAAAGAAAATAAAAAATCATGATTTTAAAAATTTACGAATTTGAAACAAATAAATTAAAAAATAAGAAAAGGAAAAAGACACAAAAAAGAATTGAAAAAAATCCCTTGTGGCCATAACAGCCAACGAGGCAACGCACTAGATCAATCGATAAAAAGTGGCCTACTGCCACGGCCCCCGCATGGTTGACGGGTACAGAAACAAGCAACGGCTCAAGAAAATTGAAAAAGAAGCAAAGAATACTAATCTTAATATCTAAATCATGTGGCTAGAAAGTTAGATGAATCTAAATCATGTGGCTAGAAAGTTAGATGCGAGATAAATATTTCACATCTACATGTGAAATAGCAAATCCATACCAATAAACACTCAAGTGCACCCAATTTTAATATGGTACATATATTATGTTATGACCCTTATATTAGGGGCCCGTGATTTTTTTGTTTGGCCATGGGGCCTCGAAACTTCACGACCGTCCCTGCTTATGGGGACGCATGTTTGCTTCTCATGGAGGAATATGTTTGCTTTTGTGAGAGGCACAAGCTGTTGTGCCTTTTAGAAAAGGAAAAGAGAATATGTTTTTTTGTTCCACGATAGGCACATGTTAGCTTCTTGTGGAGGCATATTTTTGTTTTCGTGAGAGGCATAGTTAAAAATACATTTTTATTTTTGTGCTTCCGTGGGAGGCACAGATTAGCTTCTTATGCAGGCAAAGGCTTGCTTTCGCAAGAGCAGCTGACCCTATTAGAAAAGAAAAAAAATACATATTCTTTTTGCTTCCGCGAGAGGCAGAAGTTGGCTTCTCGTGGAGGAACAACTGTGCCTCTCAGAAAATGAATAAAAAATGCATTTCCTTTTCCTTCCGTCAGAGGCACAAGTTTGCTTCTTGTGGAGGCACAAGTTTCGTTTCACGAATTGTGCCTCTTGAAAGGTGAAAAACATGCTTTCGGCTATGAGACGGGAGGGGCGATTTGGTGCTCGAGCTCAGCTGCACCTGATATCTCGGGCGTTGAAAAGTGCGTTGGGATCTAGAGCAGTGTGTCAGACGGAACGGAGATAGTTCGATGGAAAAATAAAATACGGATGCAATAGGGTGTGGTACAGTTCAGGTCGTAGGGGCGGCCATAGACGGCGGGGTCTTAGCGCGTGACGGCGGAGACCTGAGCGTCGCACAGGTCGTCCCCCGCTGAGATGAGAGCCATGGCATAGTGCGTTCCAGTCCAGACTGTCTCATTGACGACCAAGTCGTACCAGGCTGTTTAGATCCATGGAGGCGGCGGCGATTGGATCCAACCACGGCGAGACCACGGAGGCGGCGGCGATTGGATCCAACCACGGCGAGACCATGGAGGCCGACAGCTTGGAATTCCTGTTGGATCCAGTCGACAGGTGCTCAAAAAAGCTCAGCTTGGTCCTCGTTTGTGTTATGTTTTGGTCATGGTAAACTGATTTGGAGATGATTTGGTACTAGATTTCCACTGCGAGTTTGCAGGACAATCTGGAGCATCCAGATCCGGTGCCCCTTGTCGTGCTTGCCGCGCGGCGGAGCAATTCCGGGCATGGAAAGTGGCTCGAAGTGTGCATGCAGCGACGCCCGGGAGGTTGGTGACTGCAGCCCGCAAAGAAGTGGGTGCCAGGCCAGGTGACGGAAGAACGCAAACACGGAAGAACAGCTCGCCAAGGGAGTCCGCCCATAACCGGGAAAGTAAACCCGGATGCTCGAGGGTGGACGAAAAGGTTAGCGCCTGTTGTTAATTACGGCTTCTTGATTCAAAAGGCTAGTTGTCAGCAAATTAATTTGGGGTGCATGCTTATAAATTTAATTGATGTAATGCTTTAGTATCCCTTGAGTATTCTGAAGTTGATAATTCTCGGGTGTGTGGCCGTCGGAAAAATGATTGTGGATGTCAAATTAGCTTTCCTGGTTGGAATGGGCAGAGGAGAAAAATTATCTGAATTCATTTGTTTGTTTTGAACGTTTGAAATGTAGGTACAGTTTAGCCAGAAATTTGGACGTAGACTTGCATGATTTGACGAACGCTGTCAAATTATTTCAGGCTACGGCTGGGCAGTGCTCCACCTGACAGAATACCCTGCCCATTGCGAATAAGTGCGTTATCACGGTCAATCAGGAAGTTCGCAGAACAGCCAAAATAAGAGTGTGATTAAGCCTGAGCTGAGATTAAGCTTTGACTCGTTATCTGAAGCCTATGAATTTTACAACCTATATTGCCGGGATGTAGGATTTGGCACTAGGTATGATAAGAGTAGAATGAACGCTGAACGGACGAAGTCGATGCAGGAGATCGTCTGTGGCTGTTCGGTGAGTATAATTTCCCCCTTATTTAGTGCAGTTCTGAGCTATTCATGCACCCGTCATTGTATGTACTGATGGTCTGATGCATTGAAACACTTGAATGTCATGGTGTAGGGTAACCTGAGGCAGAGAACAGTCAATCGTGCCACTGTGAGTGCCCATCGTTGATTAGACTGCTTCAGGCAGCAGATTATAGTTCGTACATAACAGTGCATCGTGAAAATCATAACCACTCTATGTAGTTAAAAATTGGGAAGGTACACTGGTCATCCCACAAACACATATGTGCACATGGGCATGCTTTGCCGCCACGTTCTCAGGGTATGCTGTTGGTCAAGTGTGTTTTAATTCGTAATGTCTTTAATGGAGGAACTCTGGGGATGGTCTTTGTGTTCTGAATTGGAAAGAAAAGTGCCTGACTCATGTTCGATGATTTCCTTCAGGTAATGGATGTCCTCGACGTGGAAGAGATACCGGCAGCACATGTTATGAAAAGTTGGACTAGAGATGCCAGGGACATACTGCCAGGGCATCTCGCCCATTACCAGAAGGATCAATCGATCAATCAGTC
>NC_041383.1:801247550-801264168 GCF_002162155.2 Triticum dicoccoides
TCATTAAGTTTTTTAGGTATAGAAACTTCCAAATTAAGTTTTTCATCATAAGATTGCATCAAGGCATCAACGATATGTTTGGTAAAATCTTTATTTTGACTATAAGCATGACGAGAATTAACAACAGATTGCAACAAGGAAATACAACCTTCTAAAGAACAATTATCATAATCAAATTCCTTGAAATCCGAGATAGTGGGTTCAATACTATTTAAAGTCATGACCTCTCCAATCCCACTTTTACCAAATTTAGCATCAAGATCTAAAAACTCCGAATTATTGGGATGCCTTCTAAATAAAATTGACTCATCTCCAGTCCCATTATTATTAAGATTCATATTGCAAAACAAATATCTAATAGGAGACAAATCAATAACTTTAAGATCATCATCTTTATTTTCATGGAAACTAGAAGAACACGCCTTTACAAAGCAATCTTTCTTAGCACGCAATCTAGCGGTTCTTTCCTTGGACTCGTTAATGGAAATTCTCATTTCTTTGAGAGACTCATTGATATCATGCTTAGGAGGATTAGATCTAAGTTTAAGAGAATCATCATCAAGCGAAAGTCTATTAACATTCCTAGCCAAATCATCCACTTTGAGCAATTTTTCTTCAAGCAAGGCATTAAAATTCTTTTGATAAATCATAAATTCTTTCACACTATTCTCAAAATCAGAGGGCATATTATTAAAATTACCATATGAATTATTGTAGTAATTTCCATAATTATTAGAGGATTTACTAGGGAACGATCTAGAATTAAAGTTTCCTCTATAAGCATTGTTACCGAAACTATTCCTACCAACAAAATTCACATTCATAGATTCATTATTATTCTCAATCAAAGTAGACAAAGGCATATCATTGGGATCAAGAGGAGTATTTCTAGTAGCAAACAACTTCATAAGTTCATCCATCTTTCCTCTCAAAACATTGATTTCTTCTACAGCATGCACTTTTTTACTAGCAGATCTTTCGGTGTGCCATTGAGAATAATTAGCCATAATATTATCAAGAAGTTTTGTAGCATATCCTAACGTGATTTCCATAAACGTGCCTCCCGTGCCCGAATCCAAAAGATTTCTAGAAGCAAAATTCAAACCGGCATAAAAAATTTGTATGATCATCCATAAATTCAAACCATGAGTAGGGCAATTGTGAATCATCAATTTCATTCTTTCCCAAGATTGGGCAACATGCTCATGATCGAGTTGTTTAAAATTCATAATATCGTTCATAATTTCATTCTTTGCACTTGTTGCAGGAATCAATACTATTTTTAGGCAAAGACGAAAACCAAACTTTAGCACGACCTCTAAGTTAAAACGGAAATAACTTCAATTTAACAATATCATTATCCGTATCTTTCTTCTTTTGCATATCACACAAATCAACAAAGTTGTTTAGAGTAGTAGCGGCATCTTCACTAGGAAGGCCGACGAATTTATCTTTCATAACAAGATTCAGCAAAGCAGTATTGATTTCACAAGACTCAACATCAGTAAGAGGAGCAATCGGAGTACTAAGGAAATCATTATTATTGGTATTGGATAAATCACAAAATTTGGTATTGTCTTGCGCCATGGCAACAAGTAATCCAACACACAAGCAAACAGAAAAAGGCAAGCAAAAAGAGAGAGAGATTGGGAAAGAGAGGCCAAATAAAACAGCAAGGGTGAAGTAGGGGAGAGGAAAACGAGAGGAAAATGGAAAATAATGTAAATGCGAGGGAGATGGGTTTGTGATGGGTACTTGGCATGTCTTGACTTGAGCGAAGACCTCCCCGGCAACGGCGCCAAAAATCCTTCTTGCTACATCTTGAGCTTGCATTGGTTTTCCTTGAAGAGGAAAGGGTGATGCAGCAATAGTAGCATAAGTATTTCCCTCGGTTTTTTGAGAACCAAGGTATCAATCCAGTAGGAGGCTTCTCGAAAGTCCCACGCACCTACACAAACAAACAAAGAACTCGCAACCAACGCAATAAAGGGGTTGTCAATCCCTTCATGGCCACTTGCAAAAGTGGGATCTGATAAAGATAGTATGATAAGATAACTATATTTTTGGTATTTTATATTATAGAGGAAAAAAGTAAAGATGCAAATAAAAGTAGATTGAAAGCAAATATGATAAAAGATAGACCCGGGGGCCATAGGTTTCACTAGAGGCTTCTCTCAAGATAGCATAAATATTACGGTGGGTGAACAAATTACTGTCGAGCAATTGATAGAATAGCAAATAATTATAACATTATCTAGGCATGATCATGTATATAGGCATCACGTCCGCAACAAGTAGACCGACTCCTTCCTGCATCTACTACTATTACTCCACACATCGACCGACTCCTGCCTGCATCTAGAGTATTAAGTTCATAAAGAACAGAGTAACGCATTAAGCAAGATGACATGATGTAGAGGGATAAACTCATGCAATATTATATAAACCCCATCTTTTTATCCTCGATGGCAACAATACAATACGTGCCTTGCAACCCTTTCTGTCACTGGGTAAGGCCACCACAAGATTGAACCCAAAGCTAAGCACTTCTCCCATGGCAAGAAAGATCAATCTAGTAGGCCAAACCGAACTGATAATTCGAATAGACTTGCAAAGATAACTCAATCATACATAAAGAATTCAGAGGAGATTCAAATATTTCCCATAGAGAAACTTGATCATAAACCTACAATTCATCGGATCTCGACAAACACACCACAAAAAGAGTTTACATCGAATAGATCTCCACAAGAGAGGGGGAGGACATTGTATTGAGATCCAAAAAGAGAGAAGAAGCCATCTAGCTAATAACTATGGACCCGAAGGTCTGTGGTAAACTACTCACAACTCATCGGAGGGGCTATGGTGTTTATGTACAAGCCCTCCGTGGTCGATTCCCCCTACGGCGGAGCGCCGGCAAAGGCTCCAAGATGAGATCTCGCGGATACAGAAGGTTACGGTGGTGGAAATTGTGCTTCGGTTGCTCCCTGGATGTTTTCGGGGTACGTAGGCTTATATAGGAGGAAGAAGTACGTCGGCGGCTGCTCGAGGGGCCCAGGAGACAAGGGGCGCGCCCAAGAGGGGTGGGCGCGCCCTCCTATCTCCCGGCCACCTCATTTGCTTCTTGACTTGCACTCCAAGTTCTCCGGATCATGCTTGTTGCTTGACTTGGACTCCACTCCTGTCTCCTGGCCGCCTTGTTTGTTGCTTGACTTGCACTCCAAGTTCTCCGGATCACGCTTGTTGCTTGACTTGCACTCCAAGTTCATTCCGTTTGGAATCCGTTTGATATTCCTTTTCTTCGAAATACTGAAATAGGCAAAAAAATAGCAATACGGGTTGGGCCTACGGTTAGTAGGTTAGTCCCAAAAATGATATAAATGTGTAAAATAAAGCCCATAAACATCCAAAAGGGGTAATATAATAGCATGGACCAATCAAAAATTATAGATACGTTGGAGACGTATCACTCGTCGACATAGCCTTCACTATGCTATCATCTTGCTTAACGGATGCTATCAAGTACTTTTTCTCCCTGGAAAATGACCCCCCCCCACTACTAGATATAGAAAAAGTATTTTCACAGGTGCATACACATGTTTTGGTTTGTTGGGATAGTTTGAAGACTATGTATTTGATGATGCTTAGTTATTAAAAACTAAAAAGGCGAACACAGAAGCAGTCCATGAGGAAATTTGTAATGATGGAATGAGGATCAGTTATAGTTTCATGTATTACTCGATGGTAGTATGATGATTAGTGCATATTTTGAAGGATTCGTCAAGTATAGACTACTCTTGATTGGTTCATGTTTTTGATGATATGAGCACACATGTAATATTTTTGGTTGGTGCATATTTTTGATGATTGTTGTTACTGCTTACTTGAATTATGTTAGCCTATCTCCAAGATATGGTATGGGCTTGTTAGGGTCAATGAAAATTTGCTGTGAGCTAGTAGTTCACATTGCAACAAATTCCTCACTATTGGATTTTCTGCCATTATACTTCATACTCATGATTTTACTTGTTGGTATGGGTAGTAATGAGTAAATAAATAGCAAGTATACAAAAGGGTGACTGTTGGTCAGCATACCTTGCTCGTTCTCATAGCCTTCACTATGCTGTCATCTTGACTAAGAGATTCTATCGTGTCCTTATTCTCACTAGAAATTGGAAAATTAACCTCCACAGCTACCTCTAAAAATCTTATATACATCATAAAATGCATTATTTGTTTTGTTGGGACAATTTAAAGACTTTATATTTATTACCTGATGGTACCACACAACAACCCATCAGGAAATTTGCAGTGATCAAAGGCAGATCAGTTATAGTTTCACGTATTACTCGATGAGAGGAGTCAATCATGGTTCATTTTTACATGGCTACTAATTGGTTGGTTACCATGTTTTCTTGTCCAGCTCACATAAATTTGCCAATATTTGTCAATGCCAACATTGCTAGCAAGCCAATCATGATCTATCAGCATGAATGGTTCGATGCCAAAATTTGGCGTGCCAATATCTGGCAAAATGCCAGATGTTCGCTACTGATTGGTTGGCACCCAACTATTTATGCCAATGTCACAAAAGTATGGAAATAAAATTGTAACTTTGAAATATCCTAGTTGGTTTTGTCTGCCCAGTGATTATGTGTCTAACCACTAGTCTTGACTAGTCGTGTGAATAGTTCTCGACTAGCTTTTCCGTGTAGATGTTTATATATGAACTACGTACTTAGCAAGAAGTATGTGAAAAGATTATTCACATTGTATATGGTGCTAACAAGTCCTAATGGAAGACTGATTTCATATATCAATAACTAACATTTGTTCATTGCAATGCATGCAACAGGTTTGAATGGCAAGGGAAACCATCCTCATCAGCAGTGAAGAGAGTGATCAGCGGACCACCTCAGATGATGCTTCAGATGGCACTTCACATGGGATGACGGCTATAGGGGTGATGACGACACCTCTAGCAACTATGACACTGATGATAGTTCTGATGGAGATGGATATGTGGACCACGATCCTATATTGGCACTACGGGGTAAAGTTCTATATGGCTGGTCAGATATTAAATGAGCCGTGAAATATCTAAAGTTGATGTTTGAGCGACACTTGATTACCACACATTACTTTGTTTGGGTTCTAGATGACCTTCCAAATCAACATTGACTGAACTAGAGCTTGCATAGAGCAGTGTTTAATTGTTAGTTTAAATAAATCAAATATTCAATTTGCCCATGTTTCTACGAGATATTGCTGGGTGGATGTGATTGGGTTATCTATGTCCTTCATTTCTTGATCATTGGAGTAGGCATTGATCATCAACCCAGTGCTGACGTTCTAGATCTTACATATGAAATTATTTACTACTCTGTCATCTTACTTTTTTTGATATAGGTCCGGGATACCTGGTGAGAAGAGGAACTTTCAAGGATCGCATCTTCTACGGCAACCATGTATTGCTAAACCAGGATCGGTGGGACTGTCGCAAATCCATAGTAAAGCAGTGCTAACCTCCCATACCACACTATGTCAGCACCATCACTCACTCGACAGTCATCAGAGGGAAGAGCAAGATGGTAAAAACTTGGACTTTTCTTTTGGCAAATCATACTTCACAAGTGAAAATGCCATCATGTAGAGACAGAGAGGAGGATGGGCGTGGTTATGCAAATCATACTTACTTTTTTTGTGCAAATCATACTTAATTTTTTATGCACCATTATTTATTTCCCTGTGCAATCAGTGCTTATCAAAGGATTATAGTCAGGCCTACCTCAAAGATTATCTGTGAAAGCCCATGGTTGTGCGTGTCACCAACGAACATTTTGAAGGTAATAAAAAGGTCTTGTTCAAGATGGGCAAGAAGGACGGGCGTGTGATCATGACGAAGAACTGGAGAGAAGTCGTTGAGGGCGCCAAAATGAAAGAAGATCAAATGGCTATCTTCAGGTTCATGGAAAGAAGTGGATCGGAGGTGGGCTTAGGGTGAACATGGCCAGTGGCATGAGGATTCGTTGACCCATGGCAGTAGTTTGACGGTAGTTTTATAATCTGTATGTACTAGCCAGTAACTGGAAGTTGGTAGTATCAGCTTTTGGGTCCAGTAAGTGCAACTTACTAGTAATTGGTACTTGGTAGTAACTGGTACTTTGGTGGTATAACTTTTGGGTCCGGCTGGATATGAAGATTGTCTAGTAAGTGGAACATGGCAGTAACTTGGTGGTAGTATGAACCCTGGTGTAATGTACTTGCTATGCAAGTCTCTATATATAACGCACCCTAGTACCCTTGATATAATTACCTTTATGGACTGCAATTCTATTTCCTTTTTTTCCACAGTGATGCTAGTATTTTTAAAATCAAATCTAACCGGGTTTCAAATGGATTAGACGCTACTTTCATTTTTAACGAGGTTTTTGTGTTGGCTAGTACGAGTTCTTTTGAAAATGCGGTTTGTATGTGTTGCACAAAAAAGTGCAATGCAAAAACAAAAACTTGCGGGTCGAATTGCAATGCAAAAAATGATGTTTCTGTTATTTTCGAAATTGGCATGCTATTTTCAAAAACAGAGCAAACCAGCATGTTTTTTTAATTTCAAAAATAGTACACTAAAAACATGTTATCTTTAAAAAAGCGTACTTTAAAAAAAATCATGTTTTCAAAATCAGCATGCTGCTTTCAAAACAACATATTTAAAAAAGCATGTAATTTTTGAAATCAACATGCTATTTTAAAAACAACGTTATATTTTTAAAAACAACATTATATTTTTAGAATGAGGTTGTTATTTTGAAATCAGCATGCTAGTTTTAAAAACAACATATTCAAAACAACATGTTTTTTTTAAATCAGCATGCTATTTTAAAAGTAGCATATTGAAAAGAGCCTTATATTTTAAAAATAAGCATGCTATTTTTACAATTAGCATGCTATTTTTGAAATCAGCATGCTATTTTAAAAATAGATTATTGAAAAGAGCATTATATTTTTAAAAGTAGCATGCTATTTTTGAAATCAGCATTTTTTAAATCATATTTTTAAAATCGGCATGCTATTTTTAAAATCAGCATGCTATTTTTAAAATAGCATGATATTTTAAAAACAACATATTCAAAGCAGAATCCACATATTCATTCTATTTTATTTTCAATTAAACATGCTTTTTACAAATGAGCATGCTATTTTTAAAATATCAGTATGCTTATTTTCTATTTCAAAATAAACGTTTTTCAAGGTTTTTTGAAAACGAGGTTTCTATTTTGACTTCAAGTATGTTTCTCAGGAAATCCAACGTTTTACTTTCATATATATATAAATTTTTGGTTTCTATTTTATATTTAAAGTATGAAATTTGACTACACTTTGAACAAATATCAGAAATATATTATGTAAAAAAATGAAAAAAATACAGAAAACTAACTTCACTAAAAATGCATTGTATGATCGATGTTGATAAATCACAACTAGCCTACTATGTCGACCCGTCCATAATAAAATGAGGGTGTACCAATCAAATGAGAAATTCAGAAAAATAGTGGCAGTCCATCAAATAGGTCTAATACATCAGAAACAAGGTGGATCACGGCATGGCAAACTGTCTACTTTAGTTTGTTCTCAATTTTTTGACCCCAGAAATCCTTTTGTTTTCTCTGCTTGACCCTGTGCATCTAAACATCATGTCTCGACTTCACTTTAGCTTTCCTGCATGAAACAACGTTTGTTAATAGGATAACAAAGAAGATTTGAGCATGTATAGTACACTATAACACAAAAAACACTAACTTCACAGATTTTCTCTTCATGGCTACAGAAGCTAACTTGACAGCTCTTATTCGCTCAGCCTGTGGTACATTCCTTGCATGCCTTTTTGTCTTCATCACCCATTTGGCTTGTTCTTTACCGCCCTTCCTAGAGTATTTCTTGGAAAAGTTAAGAAACGTCAACATAGTACTAGCAAATACCCGACTTGTAGACACTAACTTCACTGGTTTTCCTCGCGCACCCTTGTCATCATTCTTTTTCTTCCTCTCAGCTTTGACATTTGGAGCGCCCTTGCGTTTCCTGCAAAAAATGAAATAGATGAATCTGCAGCCAGCATTCAAAAACATGTTGAAGTACACACACTTGTGGTAATTCCCACTTGTTTGGTTTTGCGTAATCCTCTTCTGCAACCTCCAATGATATCTTCCTATCCCTCCTCAGCACACCATCTTCTGCATATGAATCTTCCTCTTCTTCTGCATCTGAATCTTCCTCTACTTATGCATCTGAATCTTCCTCTACTTTTGCATCTGAATCTCCCTCTTCTTCTGCATCTGAATCTTCCTCTTCTTCTGTACCCGAATCTTCCTCTTCTGTTGTATCTGCCTCTGTCTCTTCTTCTGTATCTTCCTCTATCTCTTCTTCTGTATCTGACTTTGTCTCTTCTTTTTGCTTCTTCCTCCTTGTGACCTTTGATTTCCTCGAATTTTTTCCTGTGTAAATTGAAGAAAAACATGTGAACACTCTCCGGGAGAACATATTAACACTATAAGCATGTATGGAAATGAACAATGAGATTAACATGTGCACTAACTTCATTGCTTTTTTTGAATCTTCCTCTTCTTCTGTATCTGACTCTATGTCTTCTTCTGTCTATGAATCTTTCTCTTTTCTCTTCTTCCTCCTTGTGACCTTTGATTTCCCCGATTTGTTCCTACGTAAATAGAAGAAAAACATGTCAACACTCTCCCAGAGAACATATTAACATTGTAAGCATGTATGGAAATGAACAATGAGATAAACATGTGCACTAACTTTGTTGCTTTTTTCCCTCTCATCCGCCCGCGCCTGGATTTAATCCTCTTGTTCGATTCTTCGGTAGTTGGTCTCCCTTTTGGAACTATTTTGATGGGATTTTCTATGTCATCAGTGCAGCATTCGCGAGCAGCAGAGAAGTATGCCGGCAAAGGAACAAATGATTTATGGCCTTCATCCAAATCAGTTTTTTCTCCATCAACCAATATACTCCGGAGGAGCTCCATCACCTCTTCTGACTATGAATAGCTAGCTGCGGTTGTGAATAAAGCGTCACTAGTCATGCTGCATAGTTGATGATAATTATTCATGTGATCAGACCATACATGAGTATTCGTAGTCCTTGAAGAAGGGAACGTTGGCTTGGCATGCGTTGTCCATCTTTTCTTGACAATTTTTTTTGGAATGTGCATACACCAAGATGATCCAGAACGCAGAATATATGTGCGCATGGGTTATCCTGAATTTCCAACTTTTTACATTTACAAGATGCATCATCCAGTCTTGCTCCTGTAAATAGACAAGTCACGCGATATATAAAATCCACATGCTTATCATCCATGCCTTGTGCATCCAACTTTTTTTCATCCAACTCCTCACTGTTGATAACCCACAAGTGTAATGGATCGCAACAGCTTTGGAGGGTGAATTACAACCCAAATTTATTGATTCGACACAAGGGGAGCCAAAGAATATTCTTGAGTATTAGCAATTGAGTCGTCAATTCAACCACACCTGGATGACTTAGTATCTGCAGCAAAGTATTTAGTAGCAAGAGTGGTATGATAGTAATAGTAACAATAGCAACAGAAAAGGTAAATGTTTTTGGGTTTTTGGTAGTAGTTGTAACAGTAGCAACGGAAAAGTAAATAAGCGAAGAACAATATGTGAAAAGCTCGTAGGCAATGGATCAGTGATGGATAATTATGCCGGATGCGATTCCTCATGCAATAGTTATAACATAGGGTGATATAGAACTAGCTCCAATTCATCAATGTAATGTAGGCATGTATTCCGTAAATAGTCATACGTGCTTATGGAAAAGAACTTGCAAGACATCTTTGTCCTACCCTCCCGTGGCAGCGGGGTCCTAGTGGAAACTAAGGGATATTAAGGCCTCCTTTTAATAGAGAACCGGACCAAAGCATTAACACATAGTGAATGCATGAACTCCTCAAACTACGGTCATCACCGAGAACTATCCCGATTATTGTCACTTTGGGGTTATCGGATCATAACACATAATAGGTGACTATAGACTTGCAAGATAGGATCAAGAACACACATATATTCATGAAAACATAATAGGTTCAGATCTGAAATCATGGCACTCGGGCCCTAGTGACAAGCATTAAGCATAGCAAAGTTATAGCAACATCAATCTCAGAACATAGTGGATACTAGGGATCAAACCCTAACAAAACTAACTTGATTACATGGTAAATCTCATCCAACCCATCACCGTCCAGCAAGCCTACGATGGAATTACTCACGCACGGTGGTGGGCATCATGAAATTGGTGAAGGAGGATGGTTGATGATGACGACGGCGATGAATGCCCCTCTCCTAAGCCCCGAACGGACTCTAGATCAGCCCTCCCGAGAGAGATTAGGGCTTGGCGGCGGCTCCGTGTCGTGAAACGCGATGAAACTTTCTCCTTAATTTTTTTCTCCCCGAGACGGTATATATGGAGTTAGAGTTGAGGTCGAAGGAGGTCCCGGGGGCCCACGAGATAGGAGGGCGCGCCCCTAGGGGGGCCGCGCCCCCTGTCTCGTGGACCGCCCGTGGGCCCGTGGCCTTGATTCTTTCGCCAAAAATTATTATTTATTCTGAAAAGTGCCTCCATGGATTCCAGGACATTCCGAGAACTTTTCTTTTCTACACATAAAAAAACATCATGGTAGTTCTGCTGGAAACAACGTCAGTCCGGGTTAGTTTCATTCAAATCATGCAAGTTAGAGTCCACAACAAGGGCAAAAGTGTTTGGAAAAGTAGATACGTTGGAGATTTATCAACTGCCCCAAGCTTAAACCTTTGCTTGTCCTCAAGCAATTCAGTTGACAAACTGAAAGTGATAAAGAAAAACTTTTCCAAACTCTGTTTGCTCTTGTTGTTGTAACATGAAAAGCCAGCATTCAAGTTTCAGCAAATATTATGAACTAACCATACTCACAATAACACATACACTACTAGGGAAAACCTTATACATAGAACTTTAGCAGTAGCGAGGGTCAAAAAAGCACGCTGGTGCTAAGTAGTAGTAGCGCGCCTGAGAAAACCGCGCTGCGGATAAAGTTCTAGCAGTAGCGCGTCTTGCTCTAAACACGTTACTACTAAAATTCCCACGGCTTACCCGATAGGCTACACATAGTAGTAGCGACCTATAATGAACCGCGCTACCGCTACTTTATTTGTAGCAGCGCGTTTTAATCTAAACTCGCTACTGTTAAAGGATATAAAATTAAATGGAAAGAAAATAGAAAGGTAATTGAAAATGAAAGAAATAGAATAAGGTGAAAGGAAAAAAATAAAATGTGTAGAAAACTAAATGAAAAAGGGGAAAAAGAGAAAGGAGTAGCAGTAGCGTGTATCCCAGAACGCGTTGTAGCTAACGTAGCAGCAGCGCTCTTCCTGGAACATGCTACTGCTACTTCTGACTTAAGCACGGGGTTCGTCCTTCCCCACGGCCACTTCCCCCAAATCCAACTCTCCACTCTCGCCGCCGCCGTCGCCCGTCGGCCGGCGCGCTCTCTCCGCACACCCTCTATGCCACCCCGACCCTAGATTCAACGCCGCCCCTGCCCCCGACCTCAACACCGCCCTGGAAGCCACCCCCGACCCCGACCTTGACGCCGCCATCTGCCGCGCGCCCGAGCCCCGACGCTGACCTCGATGCCACCCTGCCCCTCCCTCGTCGCAGGCACCCGAGGTGAGCACGCCTGCTCCTCCGTCTCCCCTACCTCTGCCTAGGGTTTCTTTATATTTTAGTTGCACCAAACTAGTTAGGGTTCATGTAAGAGTGGAAACAAATCGGATGCGGATGCGGCTCAAATGAGTTAGGGTTCATGTTAGGGTGGAAACGAATCAAATTTCTAAGATGAATCATAAAACGAGTAAAATTTGACCACTTATTTCACTTTATAGTTGGATAATTGGAATATCCGCTACCACGTTGCACCCCTATAGGTTCATCAAATTAGATGGTAATTAGGGCAGTAGTTCCTAGGTACTAATTAGTTAGTAAGAACTAGGTACTAATTAGGTACTAGAATATTTTTATTTATAGTAAGTTTATTTTTAGTAAGAACTAGTTGAATTAATAAAACTAGTTAGTAAGAACTTGTTGTTATTTTTTAGTTAAAGCAATTTTTCCCGCCTCGACGTGGACGATGCCTATCCCGCATCCTCGTCATCGAGTCGGTGGAGGACGACGCCTGCTTGACTAGATGGGCCATGTCCGTGACTGGGCTCCGCCGGGGTGGTACTGGGCTCTGCCCGCGCCGATACCCGTCGTGTGCTAGGGTTTTAGTTGTATTAGTGATGTTATATGTGTGACACTATTCGTGATGTATTAGTGATAATATCCAACGATGTACGGACGCATGAGATGATTTACTTTTGCTTATTGAATGCATGCTAATTTGAGTCCTATAAGATATTTTGAAATGTATATCTTGTGTTGCTCAATATCCAAGTGGCCGGTCATGTTTGCAGGTTACACCTCCGAGTGGCCTATGTTTTGCCGGAGTGTTGATTCATTTCCGTTCCGGCAAATTTCAGGCGCTCGATATGTCCTATTTTTGCAAAGGTCGTGCCGGATTTTTCCATGAATTTTGGCATGACTTGTGCCAGAATATTTAGGAAATATCGAGTGCCCCGTATTTGTGTGTTGAGTATCCTGGTAGTTGTCTTCGATCGATTTTCAATTAATGTTTTAACTATGAACATAGGAAATGTCTGACCACGAAAAGGATTTCGGTATTTGCAAATACTGCGAAGACGAGTGTGGCCTGTGCGACGGAATCTTCCTAGATGATGATAGGCGCTTCAGCATCAAGCTGGACGAGAACTTCGAAGTGGATACAGTAAGTCACAACGACAAGTCTTTTTTCATAATTAAGCATGACATTTGCTTCAACTTATAATTTAAGCATGACATTAAGCATGACAAGTCTTTTTTTTACTATTCTACTAGCGTATCCCCTGCCATGCAAGAGTTTTTGTATTGGATAAGATAGGTTTCAGTGATACTATGGAGGAAAAGAAATTTTACTTAAAGACCGAGCATGGTTATATTTTCAACGTAAAATTATACAATGCAGACGACTACACCTATTTTGGATGCAAAACATGGCGAGCACTATGCAATACTTATGCATTTGAGCCTGATATGGTTATCACCTTTGATATTCGTCCGGAAGATGATATTGAAGGTAATACCGACATCTGGGTCAATGTGCAGACACCTCCAGTTATACCATTATGTAAGTTTCTCAACCATATTTATGTCTTTGATATTGTTTATTCAAAAATAGTTAACAACTAATTTGTATTCTCAGCTTATTTCAGTGCAAGAAAACATGTCCAGCGCTTGATAGACAGGACCATATACTGTGCCGGGGCTGAACTCAACTGCGAGGAGCTCAGTCATTATGTTTCATGGCTTGCGGATCTTGATACTGTCAAGACAAATTTTCTTCCTGCATTTAGAAATGTTAGTACTGAAAATGTGCGACCAATAGTGTTCGTAATGAACTACGGTCACATCTATTTAGGAAGGATGGTAAGATTTTTACTATTTGTCCTCAGTGCATCTTTTCCATATTATTTTTGAAGCTAAACTTCATTGCTAAGTATGTTACCATACGATGTTCTTCAACAGGGACTCCTGATGAATGTTGTGCCTTATGGGATCGAGACTAAAGGTACCATGAGTATTATTAGCTTACCGCCAAGATATCCTACAGATTACTCTAGTGCATTCAAGATTAGCGACGGATGCTTAGTAGTGCAAGACTGGACCAAATATGTGATGGGGGAGCGCAGACAAGTACTAGGGGACAACAAGCAGAAGCGGAGCCCACGATTAGGAGATAGGTTCATCTGCATGCTCTAACTTGATCAAGGAGGAGAGCTACACATGTTTTATGTTATTCTACCTGAGAGAGAGCAGCAGGAGTGATTAGCTAGCTAGAAATGAGTTTGAAGATGATGATGTGCTACACTATTACTATGATGATAAAATAGCTAGTGTTGGTGGTAATGACTATGTAATGACTATGATGATTATTATTAGCTAGTGTTAGTGGTGATTAAATAAATACTGTTGGTGGTAATGACTATGATGATGATTAAATAGCTTGTGCTAGCGGATTAGATTCAAGTGGAGGCAACATGTGGTGCACATCGAAAGTACTACTAGTCCAAACTAGATCAAGTTTGGATTAGTAGTAAACTTTTGACATGCACCACATATTGCCTCCACTTGAACCTGATCCACCTTCATTTGACACACTGTTATGGACATAATGATATAAACCTCATAACTGGTATTGTACCAATATTTGTACGATAGCACATAAATACACTAAAAATAAAAAAATAAAAAAAAGAATACTAGTAGCGATGGAGAGAAAACACGCTGCCAGTAGTTACATTAGCAGTAGCGTGGGATTGAACAAATGCTGCAGCTATTTGTCCTAGCAGTAGCGCATGCGGGCACGCGTTACTGCTAAGCAATAGTTGTAGCGCCTTATTAGTAGCATGCCTACCCGCGCTACTAGTGAGCACAAAACCAGCGCTACTGCTAGGGTTTTCCCTAGTAGTGATAGGTCTCACTCATATCAATAGCATAATCAGCTAGCAAGTCATAATAATAAAACTCGGATGACAACACTTTCTCAAAATAATCATAACATGATATAACAAAATGGTATCTCGCTAGCCCTTTCTGAGACCGCAAAACATAAATGCAGAGCACCTTTAAAGATCAAGGAATGACTAAACATTGCAATTCATGGTAAAAGAGATCCAGTCAAGTCATACCCAATATAAACTAGTAATAATGAATGCAAATGACAGTGTGCTCTCCAACGGGTGCTTTTAATAAGAAGGATGATGACTCAACATGAAAGTAAATAGATAGACCCTTCGCAGAGGGTAGCAGGGATTTGTAGAGGTGCCGAAGCTTGATTTTAAAATAGAGATCAAATAACATTTTGAGCGGCATAATTTCACTGTCAACGCAACAACTATGAGATGGATGTATCTTCCATACTACATGCATTATAGGCAGTTCCCAAATAGAATGGTAAAGGTTTATACTCCCCCAACCACCAACAAGCATCAATCCATGGCTTGCTCGAAACACGAGTGCCTCCAACATACAACAACCCTGGGGGAGTTTTGTTTAATTATTTTGATTTTCTTTGATCTTTTTGGATCACGGGACTGGGCATCCCGGTTACCGGCCCTTTCTCGTGGAAGAGGAGCGGAGTCCACTCCTCTAAGAATAACCCACCTAGCATGGAAGATATAGGCAGCCCTAGTTGAAACATGAGCTGCTCAAGCAAACAAAACAGAATTTCATTTGAAGGTTTCGAGTTTGGCACATGCAAATTTACTTGGAACGGCAGGTAGATACCGCATATA
This sequence comes from Triticum dicoccoides, assembly GCF_002162155.2. NCBI lineage: Eukaryota > Viridiplantae > Streptophyta > Magnoliopsida > Poales > Poaceae > Triticum > Triticum dicoccoides. The sequence goes on from NC_041383.1 coordinate 801,263,013, forward strand.
GGAAGGTATAGTGGACTCATATGGAACAACTTTGGGGTTTAAGGAGTTTGGATGCACAAGCAGTATTCCCTCTTAGTACAGGTGAAGGCTAGCAAAAGACTGGGAAGCGACCAACTGAGAGAGCGACAACAGTCATAAGCATGCATTAAAATTAATTCACACCGGATACATGCATGAGTAAGATATAATCCACCATGAACATAAATATCGTGAAGGCTATGTTGATTTGATTCAACTACATGCGTGAACATGTGCCAAGTTGAGTCACTCAATTCATTCAAAGGAGGATACCATCCCATCATATCACATCATAATCATTCTAATAGCATGTTGGCACGCAAGGTAAACCATTATAACTCATAGAAAATCAAGCATGACACAAGCAACTATAATCTCTAAGTGTCATTGCAAATATGTTTATTTCATAATAGCTGACTCAGGAACGATGAATCATCATATTTACAAAAACAAGAGAGGTCGAGTTCATACCAGCTTTTCTCATCCCAATAAGTCCATCATATATCGTCATTATTGCCTTTCACTTGCACGACCGAACGAAGTGTATAATAATAAGAGTGCACGTGCACTGGACTAAGCTGGAATCTGCAAGCATTCAACTCAAGAGAGAAGACAAGTAACATGGGCTCTAAATATAAATAATCAATCATGCATATGAGATCCACTAAGAATTTTCAATATGGTCTTCTCGACCCTCAAAATAAAGAAAATAAAATAAAACTATTTACATGGGAAAGCTCCCAACAAGTAAAAGAAGAACGAGAAATCTTTTTGGGTTTTCATTTTAATTTCTACTACAAGCAAAGAAATTAAACTAACTAATTTTTTTGGTTTTTCTTAAGGTTTATCAAACACACAAGAAGAAAACTAGAAAAGAAATTTAAACTAGCATGGATAATACAATGAAAGAGAATGAGCACCGACGACTAGTGTGTGAACATGAATGTAAAGTTGGTGAGAAATACATACTCCCCCAAGCTTAGGCTTTTGGCCTAAGTTGGTTTAATACCAAGGACCGCCGCTACTCTCTCCGGTGTAAGGAGAGGTATAATTAGGATAATAATGGATGGTCATCTCCGGATCCCACTGGACAGATGATGCGCGATAAGGGTCTAGTCCAGGTTCCGGATCAGGTTCA
>NC_041383.1:801264178-801268432 GCF_002162155.2 Triticum dicoccoides
TGACACTATTCGTGATGTATTAGTGATAATATCCAACGATGTACGGACGCATGAGATGATTTACTTTTGCTTATTGAATGCATGCTAATTTGAGTCCTATAAGATATTTTGAAATGTATATCTTGTGTTGCTCAATATCCAAGTGGCCGGTCATGTTTGCAGGTTACACCTCCGAGTGGCCTATGTTTTGCCGGAGTGTTGATTCATTTCCGTTCCGGCAAATTTCAGGCGCTCGATATGTCCTATTTTTGCAAAGGTCGTGCCGGATTTTTCCATGAATTTTGGCATGACTTGTGCCAGAATATTTAGGAAATATCGAGTGCCCCGTATTTGTGTGTTGAGTATCCTGGTAGTTGTCTTCGATCGATTTTCAATTAATGTTTTAACTATGAACATAGGAAATGTCTGACCACGAAAAGGATTTCGGTATTTGCAAATACTGCGAAGACGAGTGTGGCCTGTGCGACGGAATCTTCCTATATGATGATAGGCGCTTCAGCATCAAGCTGGACGAGAACTTCGAAGTGGATACAGTAAGTCACAACGACAAGTCTTTTTTCATAATTAAGCATGACATTTGCTTCAACTTATAATTTAAGCATGACATTAAGCATGACAAGTCTTTTTTTTACTATTCTACTAGCGTATCCCCTGCCATGCAAGAGTTTTTGTATTGGATAAGATAGGTTTCAGTGATACTATGGAGGAAAAGAAATTTTACTTAAAGACCGAGCATGGTTATATTTTCAACGTAAAATTATACAATGCAGACGACTACACCTATTTTGGATGCAAAACATGGCGAGCACTATGCAATACTTATGCATTTGAGCCTGATATGGTTATCACCTTTGATATTCGTCCGGAAGATGATATTGAAGGTAATACCGACATCTGGGTCAATGTGCAGACACCTCCAGTTATACCATTATGTAAGTTTCTCAACCATATTTATGTCTTTGATATTGTTTATTCAAAAATAGTTAACAACTAATTTGTATTCTCAGCTTATTTCAGTGCAAGAAAACATGTCCAGCGCTTGATAGACAGGACCATATACTGTGCCGGGGCTGAACTCAACTGCGAGGAGCTCAGTCATTATGTTTCATGGCTTGCGGATCTTGATACTGTCAAGACAAATTTTCTTCCTGCATTTAGAAATGTTAGTACTGAAAATGTGCGACCAATAGTGTTCGTAATGAACTACGGTCACATCTATTTAGGAAGGATGGTAAGATTTTTACTATTTGTCCTCAGTGCATCTTTTCCATACTATTTTTGAAGCTAAACTTCATTGCTAAGTATGTTACCATACGATGTTCTTCAACAGGGACTCCTGATGAATGTTGTGCCTTATGGGATCGAGACTAAAGGTACCATGAGTATTATTAGCTTACCGCCAAGATATCCTACAGATTACTCTAGTGCATTCAAGATTAGCGACGGATGCTTAGTAGTGCAAGACTGGACCAAATATGTGATGGGGGAGCGCAGACAAGTACTAGGGGACAACAAGCAGAAGCGGAGCCCACGATTAGGAGATAGGTTCATCTGCATGCTCTAACTTGATCAAGGAGGAGAGCTACACATGTTTTATGTTATTCTACCTGAGAGAGAGCAGCAGGAGTGATTAGCTAGCTAGAAATGAGTTTGAAGATGATGATGTGCTACACTATTACTATGATGATAAAATAGCTAGTGTTGGTGGTAGTGACTATGTAATGACTATGATGATTATTATTAGCTAGTGTTAGTGGTGATTAAATAAATACTGTTGGTGGTAATGACTATGATGATGATTAAATAGCTTGTGCTAGCGGATTAGATTCAAGTGGAGGCAACATGTGGTGCACATCGAAAGTACTACTAGTCCAAACTAGATCAAGTTTGGATTAGTAGTATACTTTTGACATGCACCACATATTGCCTCCACTTGAACCTGATCCACCTTCATTTGACACACTGTTATGGACATAATGATATAAACCTCATAACTGGTATTGTACCAATATTTGTACGATAGCGCATAAATACACTAAAAATAAAAAAATAAAAAAAGAATACTAGTAGCGATGGAGAGAAAACACGCTGCCAGTAGTTACATTAGCAGTAGCGTGGGATTGAACAAATGCTGCAGCTATTTGTCCTAGCAGTAGCGCATGCGGGCACGCGTTACTGCTAAGCAATAGTTGTAGCGCCTTATTAGTAGCATGCCTACCCGCGCTACTAGTGAGCACAAAACCAGCGCTACTGCTAGGGTTTTCCCTAGTAGTGATAGGTCTCACTCATATCAATAGCATAATCAGCTAGCAAGTCATAATAATAAAACTCGGATGACAACACTTTCTCAAAATAATCATAACATGATATAACAAAATGGTATCTCGCTAGCCCTTTCTGAGACCGCAAAACATAAATGCAGAGCACCTTTAAAGATCAAGGAATGACTAAACATTGCAATTCATGGTAAAAGAGATCCAGTCAAGTCATACCCAATATAAACTAGTAATAATGAATGCAAATGACAGTGTGCTCTCCAACGGGTGCTTTTAATAAGAAGGATGATGACTCAACATGAAAGTAAATAGATAGACCCTTCGCAGAGGGTAGCAGGGATTTGTAGAGGTGCCGAAGCTTGATTTTAAAATAGAGATCAAATAACATTTTGAGCGGCATAATTTCACTGTCAACGCAACAACTATGAGATGGATGTATCTTCCATACTACATGCATTATAGGCAGTTCCCAAATAGAATGGTAAAGGTTTATACTCCCCCAACCACCAACAAGCATCAATCCATGGCTTGCTCGAAACACGAGTGCCTCCAACATACAACAACCCTGGGGGAGTTTTGTTTAATTATTTTGATTTTCTTTGATCTTTTTGGATCACGGGACTGGGCATCCCGGTTACCGGCCCTTTCTCGTGGAAGAGGAGCGGAGTCCACTCCTCTAAGAATAACCCACCTAGCATGGAAGATATAGGCAGCCCTAGTTGAAACATGAGCTGCTCAAGCAAACAAAACAGAATTTCATTTGAAGGTTTCGAGTTTGGCACATGCAAATTTACTTGGAACGGCAGGTAGATACCGCATATAGGAAGGTATAGTGGACTCATATGGAACAACTTTGGGGTTTAAGGAGTTTGGATGCACAAGCAGTATTCCCTCTTAGTACAGGTGAAGGCTAGCAAAAGACTGGGAAGCGACCAACTGAGAGAGCGACAACAGTCATAAGCATGCATTAAAATTAATTCACACCGGATACATGCATGAGTAAGATATAATCCACCATGAACATAAATATCGTGAAGGCTATGTTGATTTGATTCAACTACATGCGTGAACATGTGCCAAGTTGAGTCACTCAATTCATTCAAAGGAGGATACCATCCCATCATATCACATCATAATCATTCTAATAGCATGTTGGCACGCAAGGTAAACCATTATAACTCATAGAAAATCAAGCATGACACAAGCAACTATAATCTCTAAGTGTCATTGCAAATATGTTTATTTCATAATAGCTGACTCAGGAACGATGAATCATCATATTTACAAAAACAAGAGAGGTCGAGTTCATACCAGCTTTTCTCATCCCAATAAGTCCATCATATATCGTCATTATTGCCTTTCACTTGCACGACCGAACGAAGTGTATAATAATAAGAGTGCACGTGCACTGGACTAAGCTGGAATCTGCAAGCATTCAACTCAAGAGAGAAGACAAGTAACATGGGCTCTAAATATAAATAATCAATCATGCATATGAGATCCACTAAGAATTTTCAATATGGTCTTCTCGACCCTCAAAATAAAGAAAATAAAATAAAACTATTTACATGGGAAAGCTCCCAACAAGTAAAAGAAGAACGAGAAATCTTTTTGGGTTTTCATTTTAATTTCTACTACAAGCAAAGAAATTAAACTAACTAATTTTTTTGGTTTTTCTTAAGGTTTATCAAACACACAAGAAGAAAACTAGAAAAGAAATTTAAACTAGCATGGATAATACAATGAAAGAGAATGAGCACCGACGACTAGTGTGTGAACATGAATGTAAAGTTGGTGAGAAATACATACTCCCCCAAGCTTAGGCTTTTGGCCTAAGTTGGTTTAATACCAAGGACCGCCGCTACTCTCTCCGGTGTAAGGAGAGGTATAATTAGGATAATAATGGATGGTCATCTCCGGATCCCACTGGACAGATGATGCGCGATAAGGGTCTAGTCCAGGTTCCGGATCAGGTTCA
>NC_041383.1:801268655-801269357 GCF_002162155.2 Triticum dicoccoides
GTTCTGGAGTAAAAGCTTGAGCTAGATGATTGTTCACCGCCTCCGGTGTAATGAGAAATTTTTCTGCAAGCAAATCAAACAACAGAGGCGCAGGCAAAATAATAATCTCAAAGTGTTTCTTATTGAATCTAAGTTTATACAAGAGCATCCTATCTTCGTTGTCAACCATAAACTTATGTGCTACCATGCTCTTGTAATCTAGAATGTGAGGAGACAATATTTACTCTTTTTCCTCATGGTGCCTAATGGGTATCTGAAAATGTCTAGCAAGACGTGCAGCATAGATACCTCCAAATATGGGGCCTTTTGTACGATTCAGGGCTAGCCGTTTAGCAACGACGACTCCCATATTAAAACTATTTTCTCCAAGCAAAGCATGTTGAAGCATGATAATATCAGGAACACTTAAGTTTCCACTATTCCCACAACCAATTAAGCACCTACTAGCAAATATGGTAAAGTAGCGTAAAACAGAAAAGTGTATGCTAAAGACTTTTGCTTCGGAACCCTTCTTTGGCTCCTCTACAGCGATAATATCAACAAAGCCAGCCACATCTTCACGATGGGGTTCCTCTAGTTCTCCCTCATAAGGTATCCTACATACCGTGCAAAAATGACGTAAAGATATTTCTTTGAACTCGTCATATAAATGAAATGATACTGCAGACGGTGACTTCTTAGGATAATAATGAAAGTTTTGCA
>NC_041383.1:801270180-801277755 GCF_002162155.2 Triticum dicoccoides
CAGAAAAAATCATACTAAATTTGCAGGGCATTTGGAGCACTTTTATTTTCGGACTATTTTTTATTGCACGGATAAATCAGAAAATAGACAGATAATACTATAAGTTTTTTATTCTAAATAACAGAAAGTAAAAAGAGGGTACAGAAGGTTGTGCCTTCTAGTTTCATCCATCTCGTGTTCATCAAAATGAATCCACTAACAAGGTTGATCAAGTCTTGTTAACAAACTCATTCCGAATAACACGGAACCAGAGAAATTTCGAATAACACTAAGTTACCTCAACGGGGATATGAAAATCCCCAACAATAAGAATATCATACTTTTTCTTGACAGTAGGGAGAGGAAATTCAAAACCACCAAAAATGATAGTTGGAACTTTTTCAATAGAATTGATGCTATGAACTTGAGATTGTTTCCTCGGAAAGTGTACCGTATGCTCATTACCATTAACATGAAAAGTGAAATTGCCTTTATTGCAATCAATAACAGCCCCTGCAGTATTAAGAAAAGGTCTACCAAGGATAATATACATACTATCGTTCTCGGGAATATCAAGAATAACAAAGTCCGTTAAAATAGTGACATTTGCAACCACAAGAGGCACATCCTCACAAATACCGACAGGTATAGCAGTTGATTTATCAGCCATTTGCAAAGATATTTTAGTAGGTGTCAACTTATTCAATTCAAGTCAACGATATAAAGAGAGAGGCATAACACTAACACCGGCTCCAAGATCACGTAAAGCAGTTCTAACATAACTTCTTTTAATGGAGCATGGTATAGTTGGTACACCCAGATCTCCAAGTTTCTTTGGTTTTCCACCCTTAAAAGTGTAATTAGCAAGCATGGTGGAAATTTCAGCTTCCGGTATCTTTCTTTTATTTGTGATGATATCCTTCATATATTTAGCATAAGGATTTGCTTTAAGCATATCAGTTAAGCGCATACGTAAGAAAATAGGTCTAATCATTTCAACAAAATGCTCAAAATCCTCATCATCCTTTGACTTGGATGGTTTAGGAGGAAAGGGCATGGGTTTCTGAACCCATGGTTCTCTTTCTTTACCGTGCTTCCTAGCAACAAAATCTCTCTTATCATAACGTTGATTCTTTGATTGTGGGTTATCAAGATCAGCAGCGGGTTCAATCTCTACATCATTGTCTTTGCTAGGTTGAGCATCAACATGCACATTATCATTAACATTATCATTAGGTTCATGTTCATCACCTAATTGCGTTTCAGCATCAGAAATAGAAATATCATTGGGATTCTCAGGTGTGTCTGCAATAGGTTCACTCGAAGTTTGCAAAGTCCTATCATTCTTCTTTTTCTTCTTCTTAGAAGAACTAGGAACATCTAGATTATTTCTCTGAGAATCTTGTTCAATTCTCTTAGGGTGGCCTTCAGGATACAAAGGTTCCTGAGTCATTCTACCAGTTCTAGTAGCCACTCTAACATTAAAGTCATTTTTATTATTCAATTCATCAAGCAAATCATTTTGAGCTTTGAGTACTTGCTCAGCTTGAGTAGCAACCATAGAAGCATATTTGCTAACGCGATGAAGTTCATCTTTAACTCTAGCCAGATTATCACCTACGCGTCCTATCTCGAAAGCATTATTCTTTAACTCTCTACCAACATAAGCATTAAAACTTTCTTATCCAGCCATAAAGTCATCAAATTCATCTAAGCATGGGCTATGAAATTTAGTAGAGGGTATTTCAACTTTATCGTATCTATAGAGAGAATTTACCTTCACTACCTGTGTCGGGTTATCAAGACAATGTAGTTCTTCAGGCGGTATATTCAGACCATGTATTTCTTCAATAGGTGGTAAATTCTTAACATCTTCAGCTTTAATACCTTTTTCTTTCATTGATTTCTTTGCCTCTTGCATATCTTCAGCACTGAGAAATAAAACACCTCTCTTCTTCGGAGTGGGTTTAGGAATAGGCTCAGGAGTTGGCTCAATTGGTTCAGGAATTACTTCAGGAACTGGCTCGGGAAGATTCCAATTATTTTCATTAGTCAACATATTATTCAATATTATTTTAGCTTCGTCGACTGTTCTTTCCCTAAAAACACAACCAGCACAACTATCCAAGTGGTCCTTGGAAGCATCGGTTAGTCCATTATAAAAGATATCAAGTATTTCATTTTTCTTAAGATGATGATCAGGCAAAGAATAAAGCAACCGGAGAAGCCTCCCCGAAGCTCGTGGGAGACTCTCTTCTTTGATTTGCACAAAATTATGTATTTCCCGCAAGGCAGCTTGTTTCTTATGAGCAGGGAAATATTTAGCAGAGAAGTAATAAATCATATCCTGGGGACTACGCACACAACCAGGAGCAAGAGAATTATACCAAGTCTTAGCATCACCCTTTAATGAGAACGGAAATATCTTAAGGATATATAAATAGCAAGACTTCTCATCATGAGTAAATAGAGTGGCTATATCATTCAACTTGGTAAGATGTGCCACAAGAGTTTCAGATTCAAGGCCATAAAAAGGATCATATTCAACTAAAGTAATAATATCAGGATCAACAGAGAATTCATAATCGTTATCAGTAACACAGATAGGTGAAGTAGAAAAAGTAGGATCGGGTTTCATTCTAGCATTAAGAGATTGCTGCTTCCATTTAGTTAATAATTTCTTAAGATCAGATCTATCATTGCAGGCAAGAATAGCTTCAGCAGCTTCTTTGTTCATAACATAACCCTTAGGAACAACAGGTAAAACATAATCATTGGGGGAGCGTTCATCATCACTATCATCAATAGCATCTTCAATATTTTCATTCCCCCTAACTCTAGCAAGTTGTTCATCAAGAAATTCACCTAATGGCAAAGTAGTATCATCATAAGTATCATGCAAAGAAGAAGTGGCATCATCGATAACATGCGACATATCAGAATTCATAGCAGTAGCAGGTTTAGGTGTCGCAAGCTTACTAATAACGGAAGAAGAATCTAGTGCAGAGCTAGATGGCAGTTCCTTACCTCCCCTCGTAGTTGAAGGCAAAATCTTGGTCTTAGCGTCTTTCAAGTTCTTCATAGTGATCAACAGATATAAATCCCAAGTGACTCAGAGAATAGAGCTATGCTCGCCGGCAATGGCGCGACAAATTAGTCTTGATAACCCACAAGTGTAGGGGATCGCAACAGCTTTCGAGGTTGAAGTACAACCCAAATTTATTGATTCGACACAAGGGGAGCCAAAGAATATTCTTGAGTATTAGCAGTTGAGTTGTCAGTTCAACCACACCTGGATAACTTAGTATCTGCAGCAAAGTATTTAGTAGCAAGAGTGGTATGATAGCAATAGTAACAATAGCAACAGAAAAGGTAAATGTTTTTGGGTTTTTGGTAGTAGTTGTAACCGTAGCAACGAAAAAGTAAATAAGCGAAGAACAATATGTGAAAAGCTCGTAGGCAATGGATCAGTGATGGATAATTATGCCGGATGCGATTCCTCATGCAATAGTTATAACATAGGGTGATATAGAACTAGCTCCAATTCATCAATGTAATGTAGGCATGTATTCCGTAAATAGTCATACGTGCTTATGGAAAAGAACTTGTATGACATCTTTTGTCCTACCGTCTCGTGGCAGCGGGGTCCTAGTGGAAACTAAGGGATATTAAGGCCTCCTTTTAATCGAGAACCGGACCAAAGCATTAACACATAGTGAATACATGAACTCCTCAAACTACGATCATCACCAAGAAGTATCCTGATTATTGTCACTTCGGGATTGTCGGATCATAACACATAATAGGTGACTATAGACTTGCAAGATAGGATCAAGAACACACATATATTCATGAAAACATAATAGGTTCAGATTTGAAATCATGGCACTCGGGCCCTAGTGACAAGCATTCAGCATAGCAAAGTCATAGCAACATCAATCTCAAAACATAGTGGATACTAGGGATCAAACCCTAACAAAACTAACTTGATTACATGGTAAATCTCATCCAACCCATCACCGTCCAGCAAGCCTACGATGGAATTACTCACGCACGGCGGTGAGCATCATGAAATTGGTGATGGAGGATGGTTGATGATGACGACGGCGATGAATCCCCCTCTCCGGAGCCCCGAACGGACTCCAGATCAGCCCTCCCGAGAGAGATTAGGGCTTGGCGGCGGCTCCGTGTCGTGAAACGCGATGAAACTTTCTCCTTGATTTTTTTCTCCCCGAGACGGTATATATGGAGTTGGAGTTGAGGTCGGAGGGCGCGCCCCTTATGGGGGCGCCCCCCTATCTCGTGGACAGCCCGTGGGCCCCCTGGCCTTGATTCTTTCGCCAAAAATTCTTATTTATTCTGAAAAGTGCCTCCGTGGATTTCCAGGACATTCCGAGAACTTTTCTTTTCTACACATAAAACAACATCATGGTAGTTCTGCTGAAAACAGCGTCAGTCCGGGTTAGTTTCATTCAAAATCATGCAAGTTAGAGTCCAAAACAAGGGAAAAAGTGTTTGGAAAAGTAGATACGTTGGAGACGTATCAACTGTCCTTACCTTCCAAGTCATTGAGATCCTTAGCATCCAGGTTTTTTGCATGCAAGTCCACACCATCCTTGCCTTCCAAGTCATTGGGATTCTCAGCATCCAAGTTTTTTGCATGCAAGTCCTTAGCATCCTTACCTTCCAAGTCATTGGGATCCTCAGCATCCAAGTTTTTGCATGCAAGTCCTTAGCATCCTTACCTTCCATGTCATTGGGATCCTCAGCATCCAATTTATTTGCATGCAAGAACTCAGCATCCTTACCTTCCTTACCTTGTAATTCTATAGCATCCCTGTCATATGGGACTTTATCATATGGGGCTTTGCGCAAAACTCCAAACACGACCAAAGCATCACACGCTACCCGGTCCGTGACCTGCCAATTTGCCCCTTCGACAATCTGACGCTTTACCTTTGGAAACATCACAGTTGTATAAATATAAGAGGCAGTAATCTCCAGAGGGTGTGCATTCAGCTTAGTGAAGGGTATCGTATGTGTCACTACTACGTCTAACGTTGCTTTAATCATACGCATTATGGATACACAGTGCTCATCATGCTGCAACAAATCAGCAAGCTGCATCTTCCTGTTCAGGTGCACATGAAGCCATGAGTTGAGAGACTCACTCCTCTGATTACTCATCATGCATAGGAAATATCTACCCTTTGTGTACAAAGCAGCCCATTTGTGTCGCAACTTGTACATCCTGTTAACCCATGACGACCTCTTCCCCGTTGGTTTTATTTTGAACCGAACCTTATAAGCCTCCCATATTTTCTCAAACTCGTCAACATCCCAACGACGGTAAATGAATTCCCTAAATTCCTCAAGCTTTTTCTTGCGGAGGTGCATCACCATATTCTCCTCGATATGCCACGTGCACAAACGATGATCTGTTCCAGTCCAGACAGTAGCTATTGCTTTAGCCAGTGAACCGTCCCCATCGGTGATTGCTAAAATGGGTCCCTTTTGGGACATTGCCTCCAAAAATACATGAAGAAGCCACTGGTGTGATGCAACTGTCTCGTCTGACACTAGACCGACCCCAAACAAAATTGTGCTGCGGTGATGGTTCAGACCAACAAATGGAACAAACGGAAGCCTGTACTTGTTAGACTGGTATGTACTGTCGAACACCACGACACCACCAAAGGCAACATAGTCAATCTGGGATTGTGAATCAGCCCAGAATATGTTCCTCAAATGGCCTTCTTTGTCTTTTGTGTATTTGAAAAAGAATTCAGGGTCTGCTTTTTTCTGTGCAATCATATAGGTGAGCAAATATCTAGCGTCACTGCCTTCTATCTTGCGCTTCTTCTGGATTGAAACATGGTTGTATAGGTCTTGATCTATAAATCCAAGCTTGTCGGGACCTCTGGCATTCTTCTCCATTACATTCATAATCTGATGTGTTCGAAGTCCACCAACAGCATACTCGATGACATCGGCCTTTTGTGCGTCAGTCATTCTACGATGAGCCGATAAGTAGGGAGTCAGGTCAGCAGGGACAAACAAATGGTTCTGCTTGTCCTCAAAATTCTTGACGAACCAGAGGCCACTGCTATCTTGTAGCTCAACTTGAAAAAGAGCGGGACACCCACACCGAGAAAGACCCCTCGGTGTTATTTTTCTTTCAGCTCTGTTAAAGTGCTTAAGGGTCCGCCATCCTTGTTTGCAGCACTTGTATGTCCTTCTGTATGCATTTTGTTTCAGACCCGGACCCCTGTACTTCAGATCATCCTTTCTAACAGCAAACCCTTTTTTTTCTTGCAAAGCCTACGTAGAACATGTAGGCTTCTTCCTCAGTCCTGAAAGTCTTGTTCACAATCTCAATGTATTCCATACACTCATTCAGATCTGAACCATCGATGCCTTTATTATCAATTCCTTTACCTTGCATGTGTACATCATCCAGGTCTATGCCATCCTTGCCTGCATCCTCATTATCATTATCATCCGTGCACATACCATCCATTCCTTTGCATTTGTTTCATCTATCACCCATGTCCTTGTCATCCTTGCCTGTATTCCCCAAGTTTTTGCCATCGTTGCCTTTATCATCCATGTCGTTATGCTGCCAACAAAAACAGATAGTCAATGTTACGGATGGATAGCGTACATAATAATTATGCACTACTCTGCTTAAATAACTGATTTAATTTTTCATATCGGATTCATGTACCAAACCCAGTCCTTCAAAAGTTGTACGTAAGTATAAAATATGCCCTGACTAAATCCAGAAATATTTAATTGATTGTACTTGCTGTAACTGATGATCTCCTAACTAAATCCAAAGCGCACGAATCTTTCAAGTCCCCTGATAGATCCACCCTGATAGATCAATTATCTCCAAACTCCATTCAAAATTGTGTCCTAACTAAATCCAAAATTATCACCTAACTAAATCCAAATTATCTCCTAACTAAATCAAAAATAACTCCAAACTCCATACAAAAATAATTATCTCCAAACTAAATCCAAAATATCTCGAAACTCAATTCAAAAGCATCTCCTAACTAAATCCAAAATAACTTTCTTTGAATCCAAATCTGCTGACAACTTTCTCATGCCACACAACCCTAACTAAGTCCTTCAATATGTCCTAGCTAAATCCGACTTACACTTCCTTTGAATCAAAATCTTGTCATAACTTTCTAAAACTATAAACCCTAACTAACTACATCAACATGTCCTATCTAAATCCAACTTATACCCCCTTTCAATCGAAATCTCGTCACAACTTTCTGAAACCATAAACCCTAAACCTCACATGACATATCCTAAACCCTAATCAAATCTGACCCTTATTGGTACTATATGCATAAGGGACCAGCAAAGATTTGAGATGGCTAGGCACTTACAGCGAAGATCCGGCGTGAAAAAGTTGATGCACGTCGATGAGGATGATGTGGCCTCTTGGGTCGGGGAAGGTGGCATCCGCTTGGGGAAGGAGGGGAGGCTCGTCGGAAGATCTGGCGCCGCGACCCGAGTGGGGTGACTTGCGATGGAAGGGGGGCGGGGGGAGTAGGAGCAGGAGGAAGGAGTGACACG
>NC_041383.1:801277765-801294460 GCF_002162155.2 Triticum dicoccoides
GGGGGCGCCCCCCTATCTCGTGGACAGCCCGTGGGCCCCCTGGCCTTGATTCTTTCGCCAAAAATTCTTATTTATTCTGAAAAGTGCCTCCGTGGATTTCCAGGACATTCCGAGAACTTTTCTTTTCTACACATAAAACAACATCATGGTAGTTCTGCTGAAAACAGCGTCAGTCCGGGTTAGTTTCATTCAAAATCATGCAAGTTAGAGTCCAAAACAAGGGAAAAAGTGTTTGGAAAAGTAGATACGTTGGAGACGTATCAACTGTCCTTACCTTCCAAGTCATTGAGATCCTTAGCATCCAGGTTTTTTGCATGCAAGTCCACACCATCCTTGCCTTCCAAGTCATTGGGATTCTCAGCATCCAAGTTTTTTGCATGCAAGTCCTTAGCATCCTTACCTTCCAAGTCATTGGGATCCTCAGCATCCAAGTTTTTGCATGCAAGTCCTTAGCATCCTTACCTTCCATGTCATTGGGATCCTCAGCATCCAATTTATTTGCATGCAAGAACTCAGCATCCTTACCTTCCTTACCTTGTAATTCTATAGCATCCCTGTCATATGGGACTTTATCATATGGGGCTTTGCGCAAAACTCCAAACACGACCAAAGCATCACACGCTACCCGGTCCGTGACCTGCCAATTTGCCCCTTCGACAATCTGACGCTTTACCTTTGGAAACATCACAGTTGTATAAATATAAGAGGCAGTAATCTCCAGAGGGTGTGCATTCAGCTTAGTGAAGGGTATCGTATGTGTCACTACTACGTCTAACGTTGCTTTAATCATACGCATTATGGATACACAGTGCTCATCATGCTGCAACAAATCAGCAAGCTGCATCTTCCTGTTCAGGTGCACATGAAGCCATGAGTTGAGAGACTCACTCCTCTGATTACTCATCATGCATAGGAAATATCTACCCTTTGTGTACAAAGCAGCCCATTTGTGTCGCAACTTGTACATCCTGTTAACCCATGACGACCTCTTCCCCGTTGGTTTTATTTTGAACCGAACCTTATAAGCCTCCCATATTTTCTCAAACTCGTCAACATCCCAACGACGGTAAATGAATTCCCTAAATTCCTCAAGCTTTTTCTTGCGGAGGTGCATCACCATATTCTCCTCGATATGCCACGTGCACAAACGATGATCTGTTCCAGTCCAGACAGTAGCTATTGCTTTAGCCAGTGAACCGTCCCCATCGGTGATTGCTAAAATGGGTCCCTTTTGGGACATTGCCTCCAAAAATACATGAAGAAGCCACTGGTGTGATGCAACTGTCTCGTCTGACACTAGACCGACCCCAAACAAAATTGTGCTGCGGTGATGGTTCAGACCAACAAATGGAACAAACGGAAGCCTGTACTTGTTAGACTGGTATGTACTGTCGAACACCACGACACCACCAAAGGCAACATAGTCAATCTGGGATTGTGAATCAGCCCAGAATATGTTCCTCAAATGGCCTTCTTTGTCTTTTGTGTATTTGAAAAAGAATTCAGGGTCTGCTTTTTTCTGTGCAATCATATAGGTGAGCAAATATCTAGCGTCACTGCCTTCTATCTTGCGCTTCTTCTGGATTGAAACATGGTTGTATAGGTCTTGATCTATAAATCCAAGCTTGTCGGGACCTCTGGCATTCTTCTCCATTACATTCATAATCTGATGTGTTCGAAGTCCACCAACAGCATACTCGATGACATCGGCCTTTTGTGCGTCAGTCATTCTACGATGAGCCGATAAGTAGGGAGTCAGGTCAGCAGGGACAAACAAATGGTTCTGCTTGTCCTCAAAATTCTTGACGAACCAGAGGCCACTGCTATCTTGTAGCTCAACTTGAAAAAGAGTGGGACACCCACACCGAGAAAGACCCCTCGGTGTTATTTTTCTTTCAGCTCTGTTAAAGTGCTTAAGGGTCCGCCATCCTTGTTTGCAGCACTTGTATGTCCTTCTGTATGCATTTTTTTTCAGACCCGGACCCCTGTACTTCAGATCATCCTTTCTAACAGCAAACCCTTTTTTTTCTTGCAAAGCCTACGTAGAACATGTAGGCTTCTTCCTCAGTCCTGAAAGTCTTGTTCACAATCTCAATGTATTCCATACACTCATTCAGATCTGAACCATCGATGCCTTTATTATCAATTCCTTTACCTTGCATGTGTACATCATCCAGGTCTATGCCATCCTTGCCTGCATCCTCATTACCATTATCATCCGTGCACATACCATCCATTCCTTTGCATTTGTTTCATCTATCACCCATGTCCTTGTCATCCTTGCCTGTATTCCCCAAGTTTTTGCCATCGTTGCCTTTATCATCCATGTCGTTATGCTGCCAACAAAAACAGATAGTCAATGTTACGGATGGATAGCGTACATAATAATTATGCACTACTCTGCTTAAATAACTGATTTAATTTTTCATATCGGATTCATGTACCAAACCCAGTCCTTCAAAAGTTGTCCGTAAGTATAAAATATGCCCTGACTAAATCCAGAAATATTTAATTGATTGTACTTGCTGTAACTGATGATCTCCTAACTAAATCCAAAGCGCACGAATCTTTCAAGTCCCCTGATAGATCCACCCTGATAGATCAATTATCTCCAAACTCCATTCAAAATTGTGTCCTAACTAAATCCAAAATTATCACCTAACTAAATCCAAATTATCTCCTAACTAAATCAAAAATAACTCCAAACTCCATACAAAAATAATTATCTCCAAACTAAATCCAAAATATCTCGAAACTCAATTCAAAAGCATCTCCTAACTAAATCCAAAATAACTTTCTTTGAATCCAAATCTGCTGACAACTTTCTCATGCCACACAACCCTAACTAAGTCCTTCAATATGTCCTAGCTAAATCCGACTTACACTTCCTTTGAATCAAAATCTTGTCATAACTTTCTAAAACTATAAACCCTAACTAACTACATCAACATGTCCTATCTAAATCCAACTTATACCCCCTTTCAATCGAAATCTCGTCACAACTTTCTGAAACCATAAACCCTAAACCTCACATGACATATCCTAAACCCTAATCAAATCTGACCCTTATTGGTACTATATGCATAAGGGACCAGCAAAGATTTGAGATGGCTAGGCACTTACAGCGAAGATCCGGCGTGAAAAAGTTGATGCACGTCGATGAGGATGATGTGGCCTCTTGGGTCGGGGAAGGTGGCATCCGCTTGGGGAAGGAGGGGAGGCTCGTCGGAAGATCTGGCGCCGCGACCCGAGTGGGGTGACTTGCGATGGAAGGGGGGCGGGGGGAGTAGGAGCAGGAGGAAGGAGTGACACGGCGAGTGCGATCGGCGGCGATCGAGGGAGCCGGGGTCGATCGGCGGCGATCGAGGGCGCCGGAGGCGATCGGCGGCGATCGAGGGTGCCGAGATTAGCTCTCGAGAGGAGGAGAGAGGACGAACCGCCCGAACCGAAATTCAAAAGAGTACGCATGATGATTGGACCTCTATAATAAAGTGTTTTATTAATGTAACTAATTTAATCGAAAAATTTAGGACGGGAATACCCCTGGACTTAATTGGGCCGATTAAAGGTGCAAAAACTTTTAGGTCAAAAATACCCTTGGGTTCAAAAAGGCCCAGTTATTCTCATCCGTTAGATCGCCCATATAATACACATGATCTGGTGTATTATAATGCACCGTAAAATTTTCTTGGCAAAATATAAATGGGAGCGAGGTCAATATATACCATGGCCTACTATCCATACGTTCTTTAAAGGTCAATGACATCTCAGAGAAACTAGCTAGGGAGGGAAATGAAAGATGAACTGGTCATTCATTCGAACTCCCCAATGTCCTTCTTTCCGGCAAGGATCCTTGAGATCTGGAGGCCCCGGCTGAAGGCCTGGTTGAAGAGCAACCGTGTCTGGAACTCTGAGACAAAGGGAAACCACGACAAGAAGCCGATGGGAAGGAAGAGGATGAGACCCATGATGTTGTCATATGCCCTCCCTAGCTCCTGGATGGAGTCCCACAGTATAGTCCTCTCGATCATTGGAGCGCATGCTTGCCCAATCTGCGAAGAAGGAAGGAAGGCTCAACATATGTATGCATACATGCTACTTGAGTTTGCTTCTGATCAATAATGAGCTTTTCAGTCCGTTAACTAGTAGAGAATTAATTAATTAATTAGTCAGTGTTGTTTTCTGGTTCTGTGCTTGTTCGCACGCTCATGAGCAGGTAGACATTTTTTTGTTGCATATACATACAAATTAAAGCTCAAAATTAATAGTAGATAAACAGAGGGTTTTACTCACCAGAAGAATACACCAACCAGTTGGTAGGAACCCGAGAGTACAAGCCAATACATCAGTAATTGTTAGGCCGCCTATAGCAAATAGGACCGCCATCACAGTGACAAAGCCAAGAAAGAGAATGCCCTTGATGATGCGGAACATAAGCTGAAGATCTGTCCCAAATTTCTGCCGTCCTATGGAAACCATCTGAAGAGAATTGAGGTACAACATCCAGATCCAAATGTTATGCGTCCATTGGAGACAGGTAACTGATCAAAATTAAACGAAATGCCAAAGCCTTACCTTCAATACTATTAGAACCGTCAGCATAACCAGCCATGACAACCCATACACCTAGAGGTGGATCCATAGGAAATGAAAAATACATCCATTAGGATACACTGCAACCAGGCTGTAATGAACTAGTACAAATTGATTAAAGCACATCTTAGTTATGTAGAGAAAGTACCAGAATGCTTGTGTTGTGGCGTGCAATTTTGAGATGATACACAATACCATACTGGTAGATCAAGAAACGAAGAGACATGAGGATTTCCAAGATGAGAGCACGAACACTGGTTTTCCTGAGGTGCGCCTGCTCACTTCTCCACCAAGCCTCCCAGCTTTGATCTCCAGACATACCGATACCCCCACGGTTACCCATCCACTTCCTCCAATCTGTCCAGTCATCAACCGTCTTCTGCCACTCAAAGCATGATGGATTGAAGATAAATGGTGCAAACAGCCAAGATGCCACCATGAACCATATGGAGAAGGTGACAAATAGGTACAAGCTCGAGTTGGTGCGGTACGACCTTCCATAGGCTAGATATACAACCAGAAGTATTAACAGCTCAAGTCCTTTAACAAAGTGGCTTCGGGAGTACATGCGATAATTTTCAGCAAACTTTGCATGGTACACAACAAACCCACGTCCTGTAGGTATGTATTTGGCGCCACCATGGAGAATTGTCCGCCCGTAGTAGTGTGTTTTGGTGCCAAGCTGGAATGTGAAGAACACAGAGGCCAGCTGAAGCTGCATGATGATGAACTCTCCTAATGCTGTGCGAAATCCCTTCTCTAAGCCCACTTCCACGACCATTGGGAGGACAAGCAGCAAACCAAGCTGGAAAACTGACTGTGAAGCGAGCACATTTTGAAGAGGCTCGATATTCTCCTGAATACGTGGATCCAGCAAAATAGACTTTTCCAGACCACTCAAGACGAGATATAACCTCCCATACAAAAATACATAGACTGTAAGTACAGTAACCTGAAAGGAGGAACTATGGAGTCAGTATCCCAAAATACCTGTATGCAGAATGAACACATAATAAGTGTTGTCCTGTTGAGAGTGACCATTTTAAGGAAATCGTATTAATGATATTAACTGAAATCCTGAGAGTGACCATTTTAAGGAAATCGTATTAATGATGCCAAACATTGTTGATTTTCATTCAAATGATGATATTGGTGCTTAACCATTTTAACATACTGGTGCATGATGATATAAATAGCTTGAACTTCGATCATCTCCACCAAATTCTCCTGTTTTCTTTCACAGGATTTTTTGATCTATAAATAACTCTCATAATTTGGATTTTAAATAAATATTCACCATGGTTCTCTCCTAGCTACCTACAGTCCACTAAAAAATGCATCAAAAAGGAGATAGCCTAGGCATTATTTACAGAAAATGTTCCTCCTTGATATCTGAAGTTAATTTATTCTTACCATGCTACTGAAATAAAAGCCAACTGTAGTGAAGTAGAAAGATAGCATTCTGTAGAAGTCAAATCTGCGTCCAAGACGATAGATGTCACGACTCAATGTTTGTTCACCATTGCCATTGGCAACCTTAGCTTCAAAGCTTGAAATTTGATTCATTCCCATATCACGTCCTTTACCAACTTGCATATACTCATGATGTGTGATATTTCCTCCTCTCATTGTTGAATTAAAACCTAAGAAACATTAAATTCAGTAAATGCATTTTCAGTAAAGGATAACTGCAAAATGTTGGCAAGAGGTGTAGACTTACCTGAAAATATATCTTCACTTAAATTTATAGTCTTGGAAGCTTTACTTATGCCACCCCTAGTAATATGGAAGAGTCTATCAAAAATATCAGGATGGCCATAATGGAACCGAACCCTGCAGTGGTACATCACAATGAGTTAGAGGGACACAAAGCCTCATGATCAAAAGAAAATGTGCATCTTGCATACATAAATAAACATACAAACATGAGAAAGGATTGAACAAAACTATTTAACAACATGACAAAAAGTTGAGTGATCCTTGCTTTCATCTCGTAATACTGTTAGTTGCCTTTGTACATAGTACGGTTGTCCAACATGGTCTGACATATTTGTGCAGCAATTTTCAAACGATCTTGAATTTCTTTATTTTCCCACTCACTAAACCTTCATATTCCCTGAATTCATAATAGTCTAGTTGACATAAGTTGACGAGATCACAGCGAGTAAATCAAGATTACCAGGCTTCCCAGCAAATTATCAGGACTAGGCGGACCATCTTAGCAGCTACAAGTAAATCAAGATTCTAGAGTATCCCTGGCCACATACAAGTGTCACTTAATGAAAACATGGTTTTATTATAAATTTCAGCAAAGTTTCAAGTCGTGGTTAGAGCAAAAGTACATTTTAGCTACAAAGTGCCTGGAACTTGAATTGTTATGGCCTTAAGAGGATACAAATCACAGTTAGCTCTTCTCTTTTGTCTAACCATAAGTAGCAATGCTTTAACTCTTTTATATCAGACTTATGTTCTCCTTAAAGACAAATCCAAAGTTCTTGCCTTCTTTGTAGCACATTATACTATTCTTACTAGAGGACAACTGTATTTGACAAATTGCGAATTTAGTGTAAAGCATTAAGCATGTACATAATTTAATAAACTTTATTAATGTCTAAGACTTTAAGTATGTAAAGGAAGTTTTTTTGGCATGAATTCCTCGCAAGCTAAATCTGAAGTGAATTACAAATACTCCCATGGTCGTGGACTTGGTTTGACCAAAACGAGATAGTGGAACTGACAGCCAACTCAAATTTTTTTCCCATTCTAACTAAAAAGCATTGGATTAATAGTTTCTCTACGAAAATGAAAATAATGTTACATACTTGAGAGGATTTGCCAGAACTCGCTGTCCAATCGTAACAAAGCTGGTCTCTTGATTTGACATAAACCAAGCAAGTGATGAAACACTAGATAAAAACAAAATGTTACTTACATAAAAATATATCATAAATGGATGAACAAGCATAATTGGACAGAACGTTGGATAGATGGATATACCTTCCAGTAAAAATATGCTCCCGGAGACCTAATATAGTGGGTTTGCTCTGTCCATATTTGGTACTCTCGAACTCCTCCAGCACATTTCTCATTTTAAATGCCTCTTCGAGGTAATTATCCTACTAGTAAAAAGGCAATAGTTACCATTAATTTATTAACATTGTCCTGTTAGTTCAGTATGTAAGAATAGTTTAGGACCTATAGGTTAGTTCTAACTGACTCCACATGGTTTCCCTATGACACCTACATGCATATATTGACCAGCTGGGCCACAATTCATATTATCGTTGTTTCTCTTTGCAGCTAGCATGGTATTGGTATTATAACCAGCATTGGGCTCAAGACTTAGATGTCACAATTTAAGAGATTGTTCTGTATGGTTGCATGTGAACATGACTTTTAGTGTTTTTGGGCAGAAAAGAGTGTGCGGCAGCAAATGAACACGATCCAGTAGTACAACTGGATAGTGAGACTGTTTTGAGTGTGTTTGGACAATGTCGACCAAGTGTCGTTAGCTGTACCCAGTTTTTGCGCCGGCGCACCGGCCCAACGGTTGGGCCGGTCAAGCCCGAGCCGTCCGATCTGGCCCCCCTGAGCCGTCAGATCCCTTCGTTCCCCACCTCCCATCTTCAACCTCTCGCACGGAAAAAGGGGGAGGTCTGCCTCGCACATGGGTCGACGCCTCCGCGCACGCCAACCGCCTCGCCTCCTCACCGCCGGTCGCCCTCACCGCCGGTCGCCGCCCTCGCCGCTGGTCGCCGTCCACACATATGTCGCCTTTGTGCGTTTCTCACCTCCGTTGATGCAGCAGTGTGCGCCCATGGATGCAGCCTTGTAGCTCCGGTGCCACCGCTCGCAATTCCAGTGCATGACGGCCACGCTCTGGTGGCGACGGTTCGCCGGAAAATAGCGCTGCGATGGTTGCAACTTCTCTGATTGTGCAGAGTCTAGCTTTCCCTCTCAAAGGTTGAAGCTTTTTTCCTCTACGGTAGAAGCTTTTCTGTAAACGATTGAAACTTTTTTCGCACATACGATTCAAAGCTTTCTCTGTCGAATGGTTGCAACTTCTCTGATTGTGCAGAGTCTAGCTTTCTCTCTCAAAGGTTGAAGCTTTTTTCCTCTACGGTTGAAGCTTTTCTGTAAACGATTGAAACTTTTTTTGCACATACGATTTCAAAACTTTCTTTGTCGAACGGTTGCAACTTCACTGATTGTGCAGAGTCTGGTTGTAGCTTTCTCTCTCAAAGGTTGAAGCTTTTTTCCTCTACGATAGAAGCTTTTCTGTAAACGATTGAACTTTTTTTCGTTTTGAGCAGCGCCTGGGTGAAAGCTTCCTTTATTGTTCGATTGAAGCTTTTTTCGTCAAAGATTGTAGCATTTCCTGTAAACGGTTGTAGCTTTCCTCGATAGCACTGAAGGTTTGCAGCTTTCTGTATATATGGTTGAAGCTTTTCGTATAGAGGTTGAAGCTTTTTTTTAGCAGTTGCAGCACACGGGTTCTGTAGCAGGTTCTACAATGCCTCGCTTGCAGGTTCGCCGGGATACGACACCCCCAACAGCGGCGACCATGGGTGCCAGGACTGCAACATCGCCGTGCACTCCCCAAAAACAGCACTCGCTCGTACCAAGGCGCCACCATGGTCGCTACGCAGCTACTAGGATCACCGGCGAGCTCCGAGCAGATGTGTGACAGCGGCGGCCGTGTGGCTGCACGGCAGGGGATGGAGCAGCCGCTCACGGCCGTGGCCGAGGCCTGCGAGGAGCTGGAGCCTGGGATGGAGGCCGACTGCGGCGAGCTCCGCTTTTTGCCCTTCGGCGACACCTGTGAGCTGCGTGAGGAGGTTGTGGAGGAGCAGAGCCGCGGTGGCTGGAGGTGGAAGAAAGGGGCAGAGGAGAATGAAGAGAAAGGGATAAGTCATGATATTTGGTTCGCACGTGGGTGGGTCCACTGTCCTTACGTGTCGCAAACTGAAAGGCTGGAGCGCTGCGTGCGTGGACGCGTCCGGCCGAATTTCGGCCGGTGCGCCGCACCCAAGCGTTCCCAATTCACAAATAGCTGATGGATCCGAGTGAAGATGCCAAGGACTCATAGGAGTGAACCAAGTCACAGCTGCAGACCACATAAGCCTAAATTGTTGGCCTGGTTGGGCCTTCTTCGACAAACAAAGCTGATAAACTGGTTGACGCATGAAACTGAATACACACAATGTGAAAATGGAAACTGTACCTGATTCATATCAATGAGCTGGAGTGCTTCTCCCCTGGTGAATATTATGGCATGATTTTGATTTTCAGGTTTTCCCTCCCCAATATTTGTGGGTTTGCCAGGAAGCTTGATGCGGTAAATTTCCTAAATCAAGTTTAGCACAAAATATAAAAATGTCACTGAAATAAAGATGCATATGCAACAGATGGCCAGTTGCTGCTTTACATGAGTTTCTGTCTGTATACAACAATCGGTGAGTAAAATATGATGAGAAACTACTACCCACATACAAGTGTAATTTTTGTTTTAAAAATATTATCTAGAAAAGGAACATAATAAATGAAGTATTCTACCTTTAATTAGAAAAATGGGGTAAAGATTTTGTGCAAATGATGTTAAGTGAAAATATTTATCTTTATATTCAGTAAGTACCTCATCATACTTGTCACCCACTCCTTTGACAAGAACAGAATAATAAGTCTTCTCTGTCATTCCATCTGTATTCGGAGCTTCTACCTCGTCAATATAAGCAATCCGCAATGACGGGTACCTGTGCATTTTAAATATCAGATGGATTGTAGTAACCTTAATATTTAAGAGAAATGAATGCGTTAGATTTTGTACATCATCATGAGGTTAAGGATGTTCAGATAGCGAGCTTTCTCTTTGGGATCCTTGGATACTTTTTGCATGCCATAGACTTGACAAGAGACAACATAGGTGAATTTGATATCAACAATGGCCAGGTCCATATCTGCAATGGATTCACCCTCTTGATAGGATGAATTTGTTCTCTGGTGATCCAATTTAGTTCTCTGGCGATCCAATTTAGTTCTCTGGCGATCCAATTTAGCTGCAACATACTAATGGACTCAAAAACATATGCAGATTTGCAAAGAATGGAACAAAAATCATGGGCGTATTTGGAAAAAATGAAAAATAAATCATGGAGAAACAAAAGTTAATCTAACCAATGCCATTTTTATCTTGACTACATTGAATCTCAAGCGCCCTCCTGTAGTACATCATTCCTCTCACTAGCACAATAAAACAAAGTTAGATAGCAAGATAGATGTTCGTTCATTCAACACAAGAGAGTTAGTGACTTTACCAGTTCTGGTGAGTGTTTGTCCCCTATAAGATGCCCAGAGTGAGATCTCCTCCATCATTGATTTACGGGACTCCTCATCCTTAGGTTTTATGCGCTCAAACAAATTCTTCCATTCATCTGTTAGCATGCAATAGTTCATTGTGAGCATTTACTGACAGCAGAAGATAATCAACCTACACAACTGTGAGATACATGACCTGGATATATTTTCTGTAAATAGAAAAGGATGGATATCCCATCCTCATTTTTTTTATGAAGATCTTCTGTCGAAAAGAGCACCTCCTCTTTGAAGTACGGAGTTAGAACACTGATGTGAAAACAGAAATGCTGTTAATTGGATATTCTCCAGCAAAAAATAATCTTAGAGCAGTACGATCAAAGTGTCAGAAAAAACAAAACTAGCAGAGAAATCTATAGGTGAGTTCACCTAACAGTTCAAAATTGAATTAACTACGTGCCAAGAAACAAAAAAGGATTGGTGAAAGAATAAGGTGGAGGGCTAGCAAGTTGGGTCTCTTACCTGAAGGACATCATGCTGCTGACCTGTGGAGCCTTTGGCATCTTCATAAATAGTGAGTTTGCAAAGAATGTCATCCTGCGTCGAGCTTCCAAGTTTATTGGTACATAAATTGCAGATTCTGTAGTTGTCAGCAACAATCGAAGCCTAACACACTGTGAACACAGAATTCCAATAGATAATGAGGACACTACTATTTGAAAACTTATAGAAATTACTGGTATTGAAATAAGTTGCTAAAAAGATAAATGACCTTTTCCCTCCGAGCTTCATCCTTTATTGAGTCCAGATTTATATTTGCAAATAGTTGACTCTCTCTGTTCTCATCCTTCAAAATACTGGGATTTGCAAGAAAGTTGGTTGTCAAAACTTATTCCTGAAGGTGCACATTTCGGCAATCAGCATAGGTCTTACCCTTTTCCGTTCTTCATGATATCTTGTGTGATGATTTCCATTGTATCTTGTAATAGATTGGCAATCTGTGTCATTATTGTAGTGTCATTCCCCTCTTGCTCAATTTCCTGTAAATCGATTGAACAGTTTTTGTAGTGTTGAAATGGAAATATTGTATGAAAAATATCTCTTGCTAAGAAATCAAAAGAACGTTACTTATCAGTACCAATAGTAGACTTAGCAGCTTATTGAATTTATCGCTTAGCAGATGAAGTTCATCCAATCGGAAATCTCTCACAAGTGACAGGTTGCGTATGCTCTCTTCAAGACTCTCACGTATTTGATCAAGAACTCTGTATCCATGAAACAATGGAATAGTAAATCAATTAGTTAGCGACATAAGCACATACTAAATTAGTTTTTTAGAAGAAACACGTTATGCCTTACTTCATATCACTTGTTTCTGCTATAAGGCTGTACAGAATATCTAACAATGTCTCGTAACACTCTATTACGGCATAATAGGTGTATGGATCCTGTTTTATCCTCCTTAGTAGTTCTTCATCCCTTTTCTTGACACTCTTTGCGATATCAAGTGCCATTGGAATCTAAGACATCATAGTCATGAGCATTATGGTATTACCTCAGACAAAATCGAGTGGTAAACAAGTGAATAATTAAATGAGCGTACCTTGCGAGCGAGAAGGAAAGGAGGCCACTGAGTAACGCTAGTGTCACCCACAGATGAGGGAACAACCAATAAATCTCTCTCGCTTAGAAGCAAACGCAAAACAATTTTAGAAGCATGTTAACAAAAAGAAAAGAAAGAGACCAACATCAACAACAAAAGTATGTTAACAAAAAGAAAACACTAACAGCAACAACAAACCTATTGCTTATTAAGTCTTCCTCTCGCAAAGAGATGATGAATGCATTCCATATGTCAGAGAACTTCTTTTCCATACGCGAAGTCCAGTCATCCTGGTGAAAAGATTTCACACAAATATTAGACGAGACAATTAACCAGCTACTGTGTCAGCCAAAAAGAATGTCGGAAAGACGATTTCTGACAAATTTCAGAAAATTTGGACCTGCTCATGTCTCTTTGGTTCACTACGATGTGTAGGCACAAGATTTTTACCAAAAGCTTTTGGGATTGCCTCGAATCTTGATCTTAACATCCCAAGGGTTCGGATCTGCACGAAGGTAAACGTTCTGCAAGCTTTACTAGCAGTAGCTAAAACATCAACACTCCCAAGGGTAAAAATAGACATGGTACGAACCTCTCCCAAGCGGCTGAAGGCACCATTTACTCCGCCACATACTGTGGAAAAAATAGCATACCATATTTGCGTATCGATGAAGTATACCTATATGAAAAATTAAAATTATCAGCCTGGTATTTACCCCACCCCCCTTTCCCACACACACAACACATGAATTGATACATACCATGACAACTGGTGCCCATATAGTAAAAACAACACCTAAATTATGCTGCACTGTGAAAAAGTAGCATCCTATCAGTGTTTGAAACCTTATGTAATGAATTACATTTGATAAAGCACCACTACAACATAATCTTACAGTATGGAAAGAATTCGTGCCAGATGTATCTCCCCCGTCCCAAAAACATAATTGTCTTGGTAGGTCCAACTAGAGGAGAAATCTGCCAACAGTGATCACAACACAAAATAATGTCAGTACACTTTCAGTATTTCAAGCTGCTTAAGAGGAAAAAAAAATTGAGGTCACTCGGGGACAAGAAGGAAATAAGCAACTGAAGGCGTTTAGGATTTGCACTTAATTGATACAGCCCAACATGGGTATATATAGAACACGGAGGAGGGCAACATATGCCAAAAGCCAAAGATTATAATACATATGAATCATGATACATTAATCAAGTTGGTTAGCATCCGTGTTGCCGACTGTAGGAGATGTCCGTGCATGTCCCATGCACTATGATGTCGAACACCTCCCTACCCCACTCCAGTCGGAGCGGGAGTAGTATGGGAAATGATTTTTAATTGAATATCCAATGGACCAATTTCTATCTAACCACTCTTGAGTTTTTTAATTAGTTAGTGTTCAAAGATAAAAAGGTTGACTGCTGACTTTCTATAAGAGGACATCTATTTTGAAACGGATGGAACACAAATTTGAGTAAAGTGCAAAACAAACTAGAAACTGCTGGATTATTTTGAGCAAATACTAGCCATTACATCATAAATTTCCTTAGCAAACAATCATAAATCCATGGTGATACTTGAACTAGTAAAAATGTTATTATACTGGCTAGATTATACCAACCTCAACATAATAACTGAAGGCGAGCTTGCATATGAGCAATAGAACCCAGAATGTAGTGTACCTATTTTACGAAGAAAAGTGTTTAGTTTTAGGCAAAGGTGGTAAGAGGGAGAGGAAGAGGGAGGGGGACAGAGAGGGACAGAGAGTTACTTAAGAAGTGAACATGTGTCCTCATACATGCCTCGGGCAACATATAATTTTGGCTGATTAGTAAAAAACATGTCAGAACCGAGCACTACAATCAGTTCGACTAAGAAGTCAAGTAGATAGATCTAATCAAATATACCTGCGTCCACCACAAAAGAAATCTAATAACGTGAGCATTTGAATGCTCCAGTTTCCTTCGAATTGGTAGAAATATGAAAAACAAGGCACTGAAAATGTTCGGCAACATGTAAAGAGCAACTGCAACATTATAAATTGATTGACACTGGAAATTGCCGATCCAGTTGCTGAAGAACTTGATAAGGCCTGTGGGATTTTGAATAGAACTTGTGTACGTCACTGGAAGAATTATCAACCAGCCAATCGCTACAACAAATTTCAGAATATGCCGTATCATCTGCGAGCAAACTAGGCTCCTCCAAGCCTTCCAGTTAAGAACTATCTCAAGTGTGGCTGAAAAAAGTTTAAGAGACCAGTTATACAAACCGTGCAGCATCTGAATACAGAATAAAAGCCAGAGTAGTTTCGAATTCTGTTCAGAAGCCAAAAGGAAAGTAAGCAAGGGCCGCTTAAAATTAAAATAAAACAACTAAGCAAGGTTACGAGATTCACAAAGGTCCGGAGACTCAAAGTGCATCTGTACCTTGAAGGAAGTTTAGAAACGCAGCTGTCACGAATATTGTCATAACATTTCTGAAAACAGCTGGTTCGAATATAGCAGAAAGTGATCCAGAAGGGCTCCATGCAATAATTACCATGGCCTAAAAGGAAGAAAAAACATGATATGGCAAATAAAGAAACGTAACATCTTTTAATTCAATGATCAAGTCCATACCTGGAAAGCTAATAATAAGAAAGCCCACATTCTATCAAAACTTCTGAAGACATGCAAAAATGTACGAACTTCAACAAAATTTGTTTTGGACATCCTCCGCCCGCTAATCAAATGATCATGTCGCTGCATATTGGAGACATCTAAAGTTAGTTCTCAAATGTACTTAATTTGATCATATTTTTTTCAGAAAAACACATACGAACCATTGAATGCAAATGCATACATGTCCCATAGGACATCTAGATTACATGCTGACTGTTAGGGCGTCCGGCTGGGCGACCAGGGAAACGGACATGCCCGGTGGCTGCCGACGGATTCGTGGCTGCTTTTGGGCTGTCACAGCTTCTGATTCCAGCGGCGAGTCAGATGATGAAGACGACGACGCCTGGGCGGCGAAGGAGGTTGCATCACCCACAACTTCGGACATGTTTTGCGATTCCCTCGCCATCGGTTACTCGGTGGAGGAGGTGGCCGCGTGCACTGACACCATCGTACACTGGTGAATGACGAGGACAGGGCTAACTGACGATAATCAGATCGAGGTGTTTCGGCGGATTATGCACCCATCAGTAGAAAAAGGGTCTAACGTGGAACTCATTAGTCCCGGTTTGCAATTGAACCAGAACTAATATGACCATTAGTGCCGGTTCCAACGGCCAGGCAGGCGGCGCTCATTAGTACCGGTTCGTGGTGAACCTTTAGTACCGGTTCGCGCCATGAACCAGTACTAAAGAGGTGGTGGCCTAGTACCGGTTGGAGCCACCAACCGGTACTAAAGGTGGTGGCCTTTAGTACGGGTTGGTGGCTCCAACCGGTACTAAAGACCCTTTAGTACGGGTTGGTGGCTCCAACCGGTACTAAAGACCCCCCCCCCCTAGTACCGCCTGGGGCCACCAACCGGTACTAAAGGTGGTGCACTGCCACCTGCAGTGCATAATGTTTAGTCCCACCTCGCTAGATGATAGGAGCTCGCACTGGTTTATAAGCCCCGCCGCGGCTACCGTGTCGAGCTCCTCTCTAAGCAGGCCTCTGTGGGCCTATTGCAAGTCTTCTGCCCTGTGGGGCCTACTAGGCCGTACGGGCCTGCATCCTGGCCCAAATAGAGATTGGGTTTCTAGTCGTATGCAGGTCGTGCCGGCCCAATACGCGGGCTGTTTTTGCTTTATTTCAAAAAATAAATAAATAAAATCCTTACCAACCGGGACTAAAGGTCCCCCGGACCACGGCGCGCCTCGTGCCACGTGGTGGGCCTTTGGTCCCGGTTCATGTTGAACCGGGACTAAAGAGGGGGGACCTTTAGTCCCCACTCTTTAGTGCTTGTTCCAGAATCGATACTAAAGGTCCTTACGAACCGGTACTAAAAGTCGTTTTTCTACTAGTGACCGGTGAACGGAAGCGGTGGTGGTCCTTTCCACAATGTAAGTTTGCCGGATATAAATTTGCAAGATTATTTCAATGTTGGTAATGGGAACATGGTGACCAAGAGGAGAAGAAGGTCGGCCGTGGCAATGACGGCGAGGCTGCCGGTGGTGGAGATGACGGCGATCGAGGCGGATCGGTGGTCT
>NC_041383.1:801294470-801411732 GCF_002162155.2 Triticum dicoccoides
TAAGCAAGGGCCGCTTAAAATTAAAATAAAACAACTAAGCAAGGTTACGAGATTCACAAAGGTCCGGAGACTCAAAGTGCATCTGTACCTTGAAGGAAGTTTAGAAACGCAGCTGTCACGAATATTGTCATAACATTTCTGAAAACAGCTGGTTCGAATATAGCAGAAAGTGATCCAGAAGGGCTCCATGCAATAATTACCATGGCCTAAAAGGAAGAAAAAACATGATATGGCAAATAAAGAAACGTAACATCTTTTAATTCAATGATCAAGTCCATACCTGGAAAGCTAATAATAAGAAAGCCCACATTCTATCAAAACTTCTGAAGACATGCAAAAATGTACGAACTTCAACAAAATTTGTTTTGGACATCCTCCGCCCGCTAATCAAATGATCATGTCGCTGCATATTGGAGACATCTAAAGTTAGTTCTCAAATGTACTTAATTTGATCATATTTTTTTCAGAAAAACACATACGAACCATTGAATGCAAATGCATACATGTCCCATAGGACATCTAGATTACATGCTGACTGTTAGGGCGTCCGGCTGGGCGACCAGGGAAACGGACATGCCCGGTGGCTGCCGACGGATTCGTGGCTGCTTTTGGGCTGTCACAGCTTCTGATTCCAGCGGCGAGTCAGATGATGAAGACGACGACGCCTGGGCGGCGAAGGAGGTTGCATCACCCACAACTTCGGACATGTTTTGCGATTCCCTCGCCATCGGTTACTCGGTGGAGGAGGTGGCCGCGTGCACTGACACCATCGTACACTGGTGAATGACGAGGACAGGGCTAACTGACGATAATCAGATCGAGGTGTTTCGGCGGATTATGCACCCATCAGTAGAAAAAGGGTCTAACGTGGAACTCATTAGTCCCGGTTTGCAATTGAACCAGAACTAATATGACCATTAGTGCCGGTTCCAACGGCCAGGCAAGCGGCGCTCATTAGTACCGGTTCGTGGTGAACCTTTAGTACCGGTTCGCGCCATGAACCAGTACTAAAGAGGTGGTGGCCTAGTACCGGTTGGAGCCACCAACCGGTACTAAAGGTGGTGGCCTTTAGTACGGGTTGGTGGCTCCAACCGGTACTAAAGACCCTTTAGTACGGGTTGGTGGCTCCAACCGGTACTAAAGACCCCCCCCCCTAGTACCGCCTGGGGCCACCAACCGGTACTAAAGGTGGTGCACTGCCACCTGCAGTGCATAATGTTTAGTCCCACCTCGCTAGATGATAGGAGCTCGCACTGGTTTATAAGCCCCGCCGCGGCTACCGTGTCGAGCTCCTCTCTAAGCAGGCCTCTGTGGGCCTATTGCAAGTCTTCTGCCCTGTGGGGCCTACTAGGCCGTACGGGCCTGCATCCTGGCCCAAATAGAGATTGGGTTTCTAGTCGTATGCAGGTCGTGCCGGCCCAATACGCGGGCTGTTTTTGCTTTATTTCAAAAAATAAATAAATAAAATCCTTACCAACCGGGACTAAAGGTCCCCCGGACCACGGCGCGCCTCGTGCCACGTGGTGGGCCTTTGGTCCCGGTTCATGTTGAACCGGGACTAAAGAGGGGGGACCTTTAGTCCCCACTCTTTAGTGCTTGTTCCAGAATCGATACTAAAGGTCCTTACGAACCGGTACTAAAAGTCGTTTTTCTACTAGTGACCGGTGAACGGAAGCGGTGGTGGTCCTTTCCACAATGTAAGTTTGCCGGATATAAATTTGCAAGATTATTTCAATGTTGGTAATGGGAACATGGTGACCAAGAGGAGAAGAAGGTCGGCCGTGGCAATGACGGCGAGGCTGCCGGTGGTGGAGATGACGGCGATCGAGGCGGATCGGTGGTCTCATTGAATTCGTTGTTTCGATCGACTGGGCTGGACACTGGAAATTTGGATCTGGCCCAGTAGGCCCAAGAGGATGTGGAGGCCGGTTGGGGTATCGGAGCATGTGGCTCAGCCCACCCGTCCTATGCTTTGTGTTTTCAGGAGCAAATAATCAAGGAGTATACCACTTGGCGTGTTCTCAGCAGCCGCCACGTGTCGCGTGCTGGGCGCTTCTTTCGTATTTTTTTCTATACGTGTTTTCGGGTTTTAGATGTTTTTTTGGTCTGCTTTCACTAGGTTTGGATAAAAAAATATCAAATAAACAAGTTTGAGCGACTTTTTTTTTTGCGTCGCCAGAGGCATAAGTTTGTTTCTTGTGGACAGGCCTGGCCCTGAGGGGGGTAGGGGGGGCGGCCGCCCCGGGCCCCCCTCCCGATATGTTGTACGCTGGTGGCGAGAGCTCCTCAGTGGCGCCTTATGCGCCAGGTTACCGAACCAGCGCCCACGCGCCTCGGTACCTGGGCCGGCCCAAGAATACTGCGAAGAGATCGCTCACGACGCTTCCCCCGGCTTCCCTGATCAAGAGGTTTGTGATTGACCGGTCAACCTTTGACGGGGTAAAACATTGAGCTTTAGAATTAATAATTCAAAAAAAAAGAATTCCAGAAATAATAATCACAGATTATAAAGAGTTCATCAATTTTTTTGGGAAAAAGTTCAAAAAATTGAAAACATTTCATTGACTTTGAGAAAAAAGTTCATTGATTTTTCTAAAAGTTCACAAATTTGAAAAAAGGAAAAAATAAAACAAAAGGAATAGAAAATAAGAACGAAAACGAAAAGGAACTAAAAAGGAAAACGAGAAAAGAAAAAAAGAAAAAGAAAAGGAAGAAACAGAAAAAAACAATTTGGGGCCCGAGTAAAGAAGGTTTATATAGATATGAAGTTTCATGAAGAGGTGGTTGGTACATCTTGAATCGAGCCTCTACGTCGCGGGGGAAAGACGCAGCAGTATAGGCAAGTACACCATATGCTGTCTCAAAAAATAAATAAATAGTACACCATATGCAGGAAATCACGTCATCCAATCAGTACGATCGTGACTCGTGAGGCATGAGATCGCATCCCCAATTCACTACCCCTATTTGCTTCTCTATTCCCCCACGCCGACCTCCTGATCACAATTCGCAGGCCGCCGGCAGATAGTACTCGCACGCACATCGCCAGGCCTGACAGCGCCGAGCGCCGCCGGCCAGTATCCACTTTCCATGCCATGGGTGTGCGATGTGGACTGTAGCTAGGCGGGAACATGTTCGTCGCCAAGTGCCTCGTTGCTGAGCGTTTAATCAAGGACGCCGATGCGATTGGTATGACCTATACCATTGTACTATTACCTATTCCCCAATCCTTGTATGTACGTTGCTAATTAATTAATTTACCTCCGCATACATATATGATGCATATCTTGTATGGTTAAATGGTTGGGCAATATTATGCATCTACAAGAAACTGTTGTTTTTTTAGAAAAGGAGGTCCCGGCCTCTGCATCGAAACGATGCATGCAGCCATTTTATTAATTATTCACAAGGACCATACAAGGTATTACATCAATTAGCCTGAAGCCATCATCTTGGCAACGCCTGTTGCTACTCCTATCCCGTTGATGAAGGGGTGCCGAATGTCCGGGCCTAATACTAAACAGACATCGCACCAAAGTCTAACATCTAAAGCCGGATGCCCCATACAAGTCAGTACCTAGAACTGGGTCACACATCGGACCGGCACATTCCCAGTGAGCACCGCACGCTGCAAGGGCCATCACCTCCATCTTTCATCGATCCATCCTCAGAGCATAACTAACACACCGACCTTGCCAGTCCACTTTGCCATCGACGCCACCACGCTGCTAGACAACATCCTCCTCCTGCGCGTGTCCATCGCCACACATTGAACGCCGAGCCTCCACTGGTCCACGCCGCCGAGACCCGCCGCCATGGATATGTAGAGAGAGACACTGCTCCACCGAAGAGGTTGACCGCTAGTCCCTCGTGGTCGAGTGCACCTCCAAGAATGCCCCACCCCAGGGGGTAACGACACATGATTGTCGCCAACATCCGATCAACTGATCTAGGGTTTCCCTCGGAGGTATTGAGTGGAGTTGGGATCTTCACCTCGATGATGCCTTCATGAAGGAAACAATGATAAGGGCATCATCATCACCATCTCCGGCCATCGACTGAAGACCAGGTTTTCATCCGGATCCGTCCCAAGTAATCCATCCGACAACATGTGCATCGTGTCGACCGCACTCAAAGCCCCAGATCTAGCCGCCTAGATCCGGCGACCAACCACAACAGCAGTGCCACCGTAGGAGCCCTGGCGCACCGGCCACTGCCTGAGTGTGCCACCACTGGAGCCTAGGAGGAGGGCTCCCACCCCGCCTCGCCAAGTCGCGAGATCCGCCGAGATGGATCCCACGCGCTCGTCACTGTCTCTGATCCGAACCAATCCGTAGATCAGATCGCCGTCACAGATCTGCCTTGGACAGGGGCTGCACCAAGCCATGCTGCCGCGGGAAGCCCTAGCTTCACCAGACGCCACCATCCAGGGCCGCCGCCCCGGGATCTAGAAAGAACATTGCCGCTGCCACCAGCCATGTTCCGCCGCCGATCGGCCAAGCTGCCGGCCACTGTGACCTCTGCCGCCATGACCATGCAAGCCCACCGAGCAGCTTGCGCCACTAGATCTTCCACGAAGCCCGCAGCTCCGCCGCCTCCTCCCATCACCACGCCGCCACCTTGCGCCGTCGCTAGGCGAACGGCTGCACCGCCGCGACACAGATTAGGGAGGAGGGCCCTTGCGCCACGGGTGACCCGCCTCACCCAATGCAATGCGGGAGGAAAGGGAGGTGCCACCGCCGCCGTCAGCCGCCCGGGGCTTCGCCCGCGACCTCCTCCAACGGCGGCGGAGGGGAGGGAGAGGTTGGTTGTGCCCGGCGGCGGTGGGGATTATTGTTCCGCCCAAGCCGCCCTAGCGGGGGGCGACGCTGGTGGCTACGCACAGGAGTGTACGCTGTGATCTATTATGTCATGTCACAAGAAACTGTTGTATAATGATGTCGACCCTACCATAAGTGAATTTGCGTTCTTCCGGATGTAGAGGCCGGGGTCATCCTTATTTTCTAAAAAGAAAAATGAATTTGCATCGAGAATTATTTGAAGAAACTCAAACCTATATATCTACTTATTGTCCTTTGACTTTGCTTGGTAGTTTTGTAGTCAGGTTTTTCGATGTTTTCTAGGATCAGCGAATGTCTAACATTGGTTTTTCGATGTTTTCTAGGATCAGCGAATGTCTAACATTGGTTTTTCGATGTTTTCTAGGATCAGCGAATGTCTAATGTTTGGAGTTTTCGTTAATGCACATATATGTCCTCGATAGAAGAACGACAATGATAAATCCCGAACGTTCGGATTTTAAGCATGGCAATCCGAACATTTTTATGGCAACTTTAGTTCACGTGAGGTTGGCAAACATTGCAATTTTCTGACAAAAAAACAAACTGGGACAAAGTTGCCATATCTTAATAACTAAAGTTGCCACCTCGCGTCAACTAAAGTTGCCATGTAAAAACGTTCGGGATGAAATGCTTAAAATCTGAAAGTTCGAATTTTATCGGGGTCATAGAAGAATGAGTCAGCCCGTGTCATTTGTTCCCGTTGGCAAGCGGGGTGTTAGAAGACACTTTTAAGTTATATAATACCTAAAATATTAGATGTAAATATTAAAAGGGTCTCTATATCGCATCTAGATGTGAGACCTCACATCTAAGTATGATTTTAGAATTGTTTGTGATATTTTTTGTTTTTTTGTTTATCTCTGATCTTTTTATTGGGGAAATCAAAGTTAAAGCGTGCGCACAGCCGCGTTCCGGTGCGGTGGGCCCATGCGCAAGCATTCCCGCTACCGTCGCTACCCCGCTACAATATTTCGCTACAGTATGAATACTGCCATACTGGTGGTACAGTGAGCATCGGTCAGATCAGCGTGTGGTAACGCTCAGCGAGCATGCGCTGGTGGTACGCCATCGTAGACGTTGTTTTTCAGCAAGCCTACAACGTTGTTCATTAGAGTGGTCGGTTATAGTGATGCTTTTAGAAGTTTGCTAGGCTTTTGCAACTAGCATCATCGTCTATCTACCGAACAATGTCGATTGCATGTTATGTTTATTAAAAAAATCATAAAAATAAAATAAAACAAAATTGAAAAAAACGACTTGAAAATGTTTGCAATTTGAAAAAAAATCATGGAAATGAAAAAGGTTCATGAAGTTAAAAAAATCTTTAATTTCCAAAATATAACGAATATGAAAAAAATCGCGAGTTGGGAAAGCTCATAATTTGAGGGGAAATCACGAAAATGGAAAACAATCATGATTTTTTTTAAAGTTCACAAGTTTTCAAACTTTTTTCATAAATTTGAAAAAAGGTTCTTGAAACTTGGCAAAAGTTCCCGAATTAAAATTTCGAAAAATAAAATAAGAATAACAAGAAAAGAAGAGGAGAAAATCGGTGAACTTGCAAAGTCGATGATGTACTTGCAACTAAAACAAAACAAACAAAAAACTATGGATCCAGATGTGAGTCGAGGGTGGACTTGCAAGTAGAAAAAAACTACAAATCCAATTACGAATGAAGGGTGGACATGCAACTGGGAAAACATAAAAACCGTGGGACCTAGTTGCAAGTCAAGTGTGGATTTGTAAGTAAGATGAAAACTAAACTACTAGCCCAGTTGTGAGTCTGAGTGAGCTTGCAACTGGGACAAAGACAACTACATGCTCAGTTGTGAGTCGAAGGTGGTCTTGCAACTGGGATAATGAAAAAAAGGGTAAGTTGCGAGTTGAGGTGGGCTTGCAAGCCTAGTTGTGAGTGACGGTGGGCTTGCAACTAGGACAAAAACAATTATACGCCTAGTTGGGAGTCATGGATGGACTTGCACCTGGGACAAAAACCAAATTACGTGGTCCAGTTGCGAGTCAAGGATGGACTTGCAGCATGGACAAAAAATAGCTACTGGGTTCAGTTGTGAGTCGAGGGTGGGCTTGCAACCAGGTAAAAAAACAACTATCAGATCCTGTTTTGAGTCAATGGTGGACTTGTAACTGAGATGAAAAATAAACTATAGGCCCAGTGCAAGTCGAGGGTGAGCTTGCAATTAGAAGAAGAACAGTTAAATACCCAGTTGCGAGTTAAGGGTGAGCTTACAACTGGGACAAGAACAATTACATACCTAACTGCGAGTGGAGGGTGGACTTGCAACTCGATAATGAAAAATGGGACCAGTTATGAGTTGAGGGTGGGCTTGCAAGTGAGGCGAAAACAACTACAGGCCCAGTTGTGAGTCGAGGGTGGGCTATCAACTAGAACAAAAATAACTACATGCTCAATTGCGAGTGGAAGGTGGACTTGTAACTCGCACGAAAACAAAACTATGGGGTCCAGTTGCGAGTCGAGGGTGGGCTTGCAACTGTGACAAAAAACCACTACCGGGTTCGGTTGTGATTCGAGGGTAGGCTTGTAACGGGATAAAAACAACTATGGGGCTCAGGTGTGAGTCTAAGTTAACCTTACAAATGGAATGGAACAAAATATAGGCCTAGTTGCGGGTTGAAGCTGGATGGCCAACTAGGACTAAAAAAACTATGCTAACTATGAGTCGAAGGTGGACTTGTAATTGACACAAAAACAAAAATACATGACCGATTGCGAGTCGAGGTGTGGCTTCCGACCGGAATGAAAACAAGTAGTGGCACAATTGTGAGTCGAGTGTGAACTTGCAAGCAACTGAGATGATAAAATAGATGTGAGTCGAGTTTGGGCTTGCAACTAGGGCATCAACCGTTGTGAGACCAGGGTGGACCTGCAACTTGGATAACGAAAAACATATGGGGCCAGTTACAAGTCGATGGTGAACTTGTAACTGTGACAAAAACAACTAGGGGGTGAACTTGCAACTAGGATGACAAAAATAGTTGTGAGTCGAGGGTGACCTTGTAACTAGGGTGACAACGGTTGCAAGTTAAGGGTAGAATTGCAACTGGGATAGCACCCATGAAAATGGATGTGGCCAATTGCGAGTTGAGGGGTTAGCTTGCAACTACGACAAGAACAACTACGGGGCCCAATTCCAAGTCGAAAGGCAAGCTTGTAACTTGAACTATAGAAATAGCAGCGACTCGAGGGTGGGCTTGCAAATGGGGCAACAGAAAAAAAAACAGTTGCAAAGTTGAGGGTGGGCTCGCAAATGGTCGCCGACAAAAACTATGGGTTTGGTTGCAAGTCGGGAATGAGCTCGCAACTAGGAAAACACCCAAGAAAATAGACTGTGCCAATTGCGAGTTGACGGGTTATCTTGCAACTACCACCAGAAACAACTACGGAGCCCAATTCCGAGTCAAAAGGTGAGCTTGTAACTGGAACTACAAAAACAATTGCAACTCGAGGGTGGGCTTGCAATTGGGCGACAAAAAAATAGTTGCAAAGTTCAGGTGGACTTGCAACTGGCCGCCGACAAAAACTATCGGCCTGGTTGCAAGTCAGGAATGAGCTTGCAACTTGGACGAAAACAACAGTGGGCCT
Organism: Triticum dicoccoides; assembly: GCF_002162155.2. Taxonomy (NCBI): domain Eukaryota; kingdom Viridiplantae; phylum Streptophyta; class Magnoliopsida; order Poales; family Poaceae; genus Triticum; species Triticum dicoccoides. The sequence continues at coordinate 801,302,934 of NC_041383.1, forward strand.
CACTTGTGGATCAAAAATGCGCTTGCAATTGGGAGAACAAACTCAACTACGACCATAGGTTGCGCGTCAGGGGTGTGGGACAAAAACACAACTACAAACCCTGTTACAGGTCAAGGGTGGATTTGCAATTGGGACTACAACAACAAAAACTGTTGGTCCAGGTGCGAGTTGAGGATGACCATGCAAGTGAAACGAAAACAAACCACGACCCAGTTGCAAGTCTATAATAGGCCTGCAAATGGAATGAAAACAACTACGAGAGCAAGTTGCGACTCGATGATGGACATAGAATTGGCCGTGTGTTTTTCCTTTCAAAAATCACGGTTGAAAAATATTTTTTAATTTCCTAATGTGTTTTGCTTGTGTGGTCGAATAACGCAAAAAAGACTAGTGGTAAAAAGGACAAGTTTCAAATTGTCGGGCTCTTAGTGATTTTAGACTCTGGTATTATGAAAGATTTTTTAGATAGAAATTGACAAAAATATAATATAAAGGATGGGTCTAGTGGAAAAGGCAAAGAATAGATACTTGAAAAGAAAAAGACGCACATAGATGTGCCTGCACAATAAACAAACATGAGAAAAGTTCCAGGAAAAGAAATACGAGACAAGTCAAAGAAAACAAGAGATATAAATTTTAAAGGTTGCACATAGTGGCCACTGTGCCTCTCGCTGGGCACCATGTCCTGCAAAAAAATTTGGCCAGATCGCTCGATTGCGCATGTGCATGCTAAAGCGAAAACACGAATCCTAATGCTTGAATCCAACGGCTAGAAATTTAGACGTGAGATAGTATATTGCATCTAAGTGTGAAATAACAATGCTGATGTTTTTATTTGTTTGTCGCGCGCAAAAAAATCACGCGTCCACTGTGTCGCAACTCAGACAAAAAAAGTCGGACACCAGTTGCAAGTTGAGGGTGGACTTGTAATTGGGACAAAAATCTCGAGCCCGGGTTGCGAGTTGAGGATGGACTTGCAATTGGGGCAAAAAGAAGGTCGGGCCCTAGTTGCAAGTTGAGGGTGGGATTGCATCTGAGACCAAAAAAAGGTCGGGCCCGTGTTGCAAGTCGAGTGTGGGCTTGCAACTGGAAAAAAGATCGGGCCCCAGTTGCGAGACGATGATGGACTTACAACTGGACAAAGAAAGATCGAGGCTCAGTTGCGAGTCAAAGATGAACTTGTAATTGGGACAAAAAAAGATTGCGCCCCAGTTGCGAGTCGAGGGTGGATTTTCAACTAGGACAAAAAATATTAGACCTAGCTGCGAGTCGAGTGTGGAATTGCAACTGGGACAAAAAAAGTCGGCCCCCAGTTGCGATTCAAGGTTGGACTTGTAACTGGGACAAAAAATGTTGGTCCCAGTTGCGAGTTGACGGTAGACTTGCAACTGGGACACAACATTGTCGCCAGTTGTGAGTCGAGGTTGAACTATCAACTGGGACTTGCAACTGGGACAAAAAAGCCAGGCACCAGTTACGAGTTGAGGATGGACTTGCAACTAGGACTAAAAAATATCAGGCTCAAGTTGCGGGTCGAGGATGAACTCGCAACTGGGATAAAAAATTAGGTTTCAGTTGCAAGTCGAGGGTGGACTTAAAAACTGGGACAAAAAAGTTTCGGGCCTGAGTTGCGATTCGGGGGTGAATTTGCAACCGAGACAAAAAATGTCAAAGTCCAGTTACATGTCGAGGGTGAAATTGCAACTGTGCCAAAAGAAGGCCCGGTCCCAGTTACAAGTTGAGGGTAGACATGAACTTGGATGAAATTGTCTCAAAAAGAAAATGAACTTGGATGAAAAAGAGAACCCCTGTTTGATGGTGGAGAGACAACTAACAGCGATGGAAAAAGTTCATGAACTTGAAAAAACAAAAAGAGAAAAGAAAATAAAAAATCATGATTTTAAAAAGTTTACGAATTTGAAACAAATAAATTAAAAAAGAAGAAAAGGAAAAAGACACAAAAAAGAATTGAAAAAAATCCCTTGTGGCCATAACAGCCAACGAGGCAACGCACTAGATCAATCGATAAAAAGTGGCCTACTGCCACGGCCCCCGCATGGTTGACGGGTACAGAAACAAGCAACGGCTCAAGAAAATTGAAAAAGAAGCAAAGAATACTAATCTTAATATCTAAATCATGTGGCTAGAAAGTTAGATGAATCTAAATCATGTGGCTAGAAAGTTAGATGTGAGATAAATATTTCACATCTACGTGTGAAATAGCAAATCCATACCAATAAACACTCAAGTGCACCCAATTTTAATATGGTATATATATTATGTTATGACCCTTATATTAGGGGCCCGTGATTTTTTTGTTTGGCCATGGGGCCTCGAAACTTCACGACCGTCCCTGCTTATGGGGACGCATGTTTGCTTCTCATGGAGGAATATGTTTGCTTTTGTGAGAGGCACAAGCTGTTGTGCCTCTTAGAAAAGGAAAAGAGAATATGTTTTTTTATTCCACGATAGGCACATGTTAGCTTCTTGTGGAGGCATATTTTCGTTTTCGTGAGAGGCATAGTTAAAAATACATTTTTATTTTTGTGCTTCCGTGAGAGGCACAGATTAGCTTCTTATGGAAGCAGAGGCTTGCTTTCGCAAGAGCAGCTGACCCTATTAGAAAAGAAAAAATATACATATTCTTTTTGCTTTCGCGAGAGGCAGAAGTTGGCTTCTCGTGGAGGAACAACTGTGCCTCTCAAAAAATGAATAAAAAATGCATTTCCTTTTCCTTCCGTCAGAGGCACAAGTTTGCTTCTTGTGGAGGGACAAGTTTCGTTTCACGAATTGTGCCTCTTGAAAGGTGAAAAACATGCTTTCGGCTATGAGACGGGAGGGGCGATTTGGTGCTCGAGCTCAGCTGCACCTGATATCTCGGGCGTTGAAAAGTGCGTTGGGATCTGGAGCAGTGTGTCAGACGGAACGGAGATAGTTCGATGGAAAAATAAAATACGGATGCAATAGGGTGTGGTACAGTTCGGGTCGTAGGGGCGGCCATAGACGGCGGGGTCTTAGTGCGTGACGGCGGAGACCTGAGCGTCGCACAGGTCGTCCCCCGCTGAGATGAGAGCCATGGCACAGTGCGTTCCAGTCTAGACTGTCTCATTGACGACCAAGTCGTACCAGGCTGTTTAGATCCATGGAGGCGGCGGCGATTGGATCCAACCACGGCGAGACCACGGAGGCGGCGGCGATTGGATCCAACCACGGCGAGACCATGGAGGCCGACAGCTTGGAATTCCTGTTGGATCCAGTCGACAGGTGCTCAAAAAAGCTCAGCTTGGTCCTCGTTTGTGTTATGTTTTGGTCATGGTAAACTGATTTGGAGATGATTTGGTACTAGATTTCCACTGCGAGTTTGCAGGACAATCTGGAGCATCCAGATCCGGTGCCCCTTGTGCCCCTTGTCGTGCTTGCCGCGCGGCGGAGCAATTCCGGGCATGGAAAGTGGCTCGAAGTGTGCATGCGGCGACGCCCGGGAGGTTGGTGACTGCAGCCCGCAAAGAAGTGGGTGCCAGGCCAGGTGACGGAAGAACGCAAACACGGAAGAACAGCTCGCCAAGGGAGTCCGCCCATAACCGGGAAAGTAAACCCGGATGCTCCAGGGTGGACGAAAAGGTTAGCGCCTGTTGTTAATTACGGCTTCTTGATTCAAAAGGCTAGTTGTCAGCAAATTAATTTGGGGTGCATGCTTATAAATTTAATTGATGTAATGCTTTAGTATCCCTTGAGTATTCTGAAGTTGATAATTCTCGGGTGTGTGGCCGTCGGAAAAATGATTGTGGATGTCAAATTAGCTTTCCTGGTTGGAATGGGCAGAGGAGAAAAACTATCTGAATTCATTTGTTTGTTTTGAACGTTTGAAATGTAGGTACAGTTTAGCCAGAAATTTGGACGTAGACTTGCATGATTTGACGAACGCTGTCAAATTATTTCAGGCTACGGCTGGGCAGTGCTCCACCTGACAGAATACCCTGCCCATTGCGAATAAGTGCGTTATCACGGTCAATCAGGAAGTTCGCAGAACAGCCAAAATAAGAGTGTGATTAAGCCTGAGCTGAGATTAAGCTTTGACTCGTTATCTGAAGCCTATGAATTTTACAACCTATATTGCCGGGATGTAGGATTTGGCACTAGGTATGATAAGAGTAGAATGAACGCTGAACGGACGAAGTCGATGCAGGAGATCGTCTGTGGCTGTTCGGTGAGTATAATTTCCCCCTTATTTAGTGCAGTTCTGAGCTATTCATGCACCCGTCATTGTATGTACTGATGGTCTGATGCATTGAAACACTTGAATGTCATGGTGTAGGGTAACCTGAGGCAGAGAACAGTCAATCGTGCCACTGTGAGTGCCCATCGTTGATTAGACTGCTTCAGGCAGCAGATTATAGTTCGTACATAACAGTGCATCGTGAAAATCATAACCACTCTATGTAGTTAAAAATTGGGAAGGTACACTGGTCATCCCACAAACACATATGTGCACATGGGCATGCTTTGCCGCCACGTTCTCAGGGTATGCTGTTGGTCAAGTGTGTTTTAATTCGTAATGTCTTTAATGGAGGAACTCTGGGGATGGTCTTTGTGTTCTGAATTGGAAAGAAAAGTGCCTGACTCATGTTCGATGATTTCCTTCAGGTAATGGATGTCCTCGACGTGGAAGAGATACCGGCAGCACATGTTATGAAAAGTTGGACTAGAGATGCCAGGGACATACTGCCAGGGCATCTCGCCCATTACCAGAAGGATCAATCGATCAATCAGTCATTCACTTGCAGGGACTCGACGCTGTAGAAGCAGGCAATGGAGGTTGTCAGGATGGGTTACGCTAGTGCGGAGGCGTATGAGCACATGTGTAAAGGTCTGAAGGCTCTTATGGTGAGCTGCGCACCATTTGCGGAAATGAGGGATGGTTTCGGGTTTGAAGACAGACGGATGATCGTCTCCGGAGGACGGGCTGATAGAAATGGTGATGTTGTCGTAGCTGCAGCAGCCGCTGTTGGTCGGGAAGGCAGTGCTGCCATGTCCGGAGGTGCAAATGTGCTGCATGGCCTAGCCGCGCCGGAGAAGAAACGGGGTGTCGGCAGGCCGATAAATAGCCCGGGAAATTCCTAGGCTGCTGGCTCATGCATAAGCTTATGAATTTTTAGTTTTGGTTGCTATGTGAGGGGAATGCGGTTGTGGATTTTCTGGTGTGTTCTGTGAGCCGTGCTCCACCATTGTTACTCCAGAATGTTATTGAATGTGTTTTATAATTTGAAATGGCTGTGTATTGAATGTGTTTTTTGAAAACTGCTGGAGGATAGGAAGCCCGTTTCTTTATAAGAAGAACTCAAGGGCAAGGCGCAGGGGTTTTTGAAATCGTCGCCAGGTAGTAACAGCTTCAGTCGTGCGAACGGCAGGTCCTTCATCTCAATGTGACGGCTCAGGATGGAACCCAGACCGTGGCCACCATCACGAGCCATCCAGCAATTGCTAGTGAGGCCTGCTTTAAATGTGTGATGGCCCACCTTTTATTTCTGCACATACGCTTCTCTATACAACTTAAAATACTGCTTGATGCACAGATCCACATGCGTCTGAATGGTGAAGATATCAAGTCCAGCTGAGCCTGAGCTCAGAAATGAATATTCCCTATGAGACCTAGTTTTGAATATCTGGACATGAGGAATCAAATGGTGTAAATGGTTCATAATTTGAACGCATGATTTAGATGATACAATTTTTTGAGTAAACAAATCTGGAAAAAGGAAAAAACTCCTACATTATGACAAATGCGCACTTGTAGACATGCATTGCGACACTTGTCGCAACCTGAGGAGGTGGTAGCGATGTTTGCAAAGAGTACTCTTTAATTACTGATTTCATGTGTTTTCCCGATCGTGGATGCTCGATCTAGTGGGTCCGGACTTAGGGTTCGGCCTGCAAGAGAAGTGCGGCTCGCGGCGCCTGATCGCGTTGTGGTTGGGCAAGCGGCCCTTCACCTAAAGTGCTTCGACATGCTAAGCTAGGGTTCGGGAGTGTTGGACGCGAACGTGCGACACACATTTGGGTTTTGTCGGCGTCTGTTGACTCCCGCAACTTCATCGCTATGGTCATGGAAAACAACCGTGACGGTCCTCTGCCTCCTCAGGTGCCGTCCACTCCAAGGCCGCCAGCGTTGGGGGCGCACACGGATGCGAGGGAGCACACAACATGCCGTGGAAGTGGGTCAAATGATGGTGGCCAGCGCGGCGGCTATCATGCCCAAGAGGACTTTGGTTCCGGCCAGGCACGGTTTGGTGCCGGACATGTCCTGCTTAGGGCATCTTCAATGGTTGTAAGATAGTTATTGGTAGACTTTGCCATATAGGATTTTTGATGATGTGTCATACAATAAATAAGGAAAAAGAGGAAGGTTGTTGTACATGAACAAACACCCTCTGCACAAGTACAATGTAGAATGAGAGATGACCTTATTTATTATCTCATATCCTGTTGGCAAACTAGATACAACCGATTGAAGGTGTTGTATGTTAAGGTGTTGGTTGATGACATGGCATATTTTACCAACAAGCTAACATACTAACTGTTGAAGATGCCCTTATTGGGATGTCGATGGCTATGGAGCCTATGCGATGACTGGTACTAGGGGTCTTCATCATCGACCGACGGGTGCGACAATTAAAGGAGCTTCGACGATGGATTGGGCTTCCGTTCTCCGGCCGGCGGCTTCATTGAAGGTTCCTCAGATCAGCGTCATGGGAATTGGATCCCGTCAATGGGGCCATCGAGGAGGTGGCCACAGTGGTTAGACCGGTCGTGGTCGTGGAAGAAACCCTCCACCGCGCAACATGCCTATGGCCACGCCTACTTCCACAAGGAACAATGCGCTGGTGGTGAATACGGGATCGGCTATGGCACCGGTGGCGGTGTTCTCCGTGGTGGCGGCAGCACCGATGGAGGATGTTGTAGAGCAAACCGATGTTTAGGAAAACTCTCGGGCGTTTTTAGGCAAATCATGATGGTAAAAATGCTAGAAAGGAGAAATTTTATTTAGATGTGCTTTAGCAAAACTGTGTGATTATTGTTCAAATCCGGGACACCCTTCAGATAAGTGCCTGCTTCTATCTGTGCCTAAGGCAATGGTCACGCATATGGGGTTTGCGATGATCGACTGCGTTTTTTTAGACTCAGTGCGCCAGCTCCAGCAGATCACGTCTCGTCAGCACTAGGACAGAGATTGTGCGAGTTATAGGTGGTTCCCGTGAAAATCTAATGAATTGGCCCTTTTGATAAAGTTCAACATAAAATGAACCCATTTCAGTTTTTTTTTACAAAATGACCCTTTTGCATGATGCCCGGGCCTGGGGCACCATGCTAGACAGCATGAGACGCTGGTCAAGGGCGCCATGCGTGTTAATGTTGACTTGGCCTAAGAAGCATGACGCCCTAGGAAGGGGCGCCATGAACAAGAGCGTGACGCCCCATACCAGGGCGCCATGCATGCACACATTTAGGCCTTGTTTGGATTACCGTTTTAGTCTCCGATACCTCTGTAGAAAAAATACAGACCTCTGTCCATCGTTTTGTTTCCGACTGGAAATCTAGTGGCCGGTAATTTACACGTGTAAAATAAATACGTCTGTATCTGATTACACCGATTCCAAGCGCGGCCTTAAGCTTTCAGGCATCAATCGAAGGAACCGGCGTCCTAGTTACCTAACTCTGTGTAGGGGGGGAGTTGGAAGGTGTGTGGAATGGTGTGTGTGAGCGAAGATGCCTGCCTTGCTAGCTAGCTATCGATCACCAGGGCACTAGGCTGGTATAGTAGCTAGAGTAGAAGGAGATCGGCCTAGCTAGTTACAAGGCAGCTGCTAATTCATTTGCAACGAGAGGAAGACGGCCTAGCTAGTTTCGTACGTGCATGCGCATGCATCAACCTCTTTCCTACAAGGATGAAGGACCTGCTACGCCTTGTGTTTCTCTCTCTCTCTCTCTCTCTCTCTCTCTCTCTCTCTATCTGACGTGCTCCCAGCTCATGCATGTCATTTCCTCACGTCAATCTGAATGCCACGCACACATGTTATCTAATTTCAATATGAAGCTCCACATCGCTGAAGGAGATCTATCCAAAAACCTCGGGCAAGCTGGCGACCAGACCTTGGAGTTTGGGCGTCGGGCCGCCTGATGACAACTCAATTTTGAGACATCCACCACCATGGCCCTTAGGGCGGTTTGGGCCCTCATAAGATACCAGCTGGACCCCGTGGAGGAGCAACCACTCCTAGGCCCTTAGCTTCGGCAGTTGCTGTCATGGTAAGCCTGGCCTGGAAGTGATCTGTAGTAAGCGCAACATGGACATCGTCTAGGTATGGACGACCTCGTGCACTCACGTCTGTGTCTTCACCCTGTCGCTCGATGGGTGAGGGTCGACGGCCCTTCCGCCCCGCGAATCCGACAGACGTGAACCTCACGTGGTCTGACGATCCTATCCCTCGCCCAAATCATAGAGAGGCCCTGCAAGCACCCATCGACCATGAGGTTGACTTACGGTACGCTAAGTGGATTCCTCTACCTCCATTAAGGAGGAGGCCACTCAGGTCCATCCCTTCTTTAGATGTGACCGTCCCGTATATGTCGGGATTTGAGGCGTTTACCTCGGAACTTCGACGGGTGTCTTGGCTTGCCAGATTTCAGCCCGACGTACTTAGGTATGATGGAGCCCAGGACCCTATCGAGTTCCTCCAATTACACGCAACGGCCATGCATGGTGCAGGAGGGGCGGAAAAGTTTATGGCCAACTGGCTTCCCTTGGTGCTAAAAGTGGCAGCGTAGTCCTGGCTCATGAATCTTCCTCCTGCGTCGGCAGTTTCCTGACCGGAACTATGTGAACAGCTTGTGGGTAATTTTCGAGGCAACTGCAAATGCACTGGTTTACAGGAAGATCTCTATGCAGTAGAACAAAGTTCATACGAGATGCTATGCCAGTATCACCCCTCAGGCAGAAATGATATCACTCATACTCAGAGTGTGGGACACCAAAATGAGGTCAAAGCTGGGCACTAATAACATCCAAAGCACCGCCGACTTTTTTGCCTACGCGGGCAAATGCACCAAGGTGGCAGAGGCGCAACCCAAGGTATATTTGCAGCATTGGGCCCTCTCATACGACTGATAAGGAAAAGAGGCGCCGAGTTGATGAAGTACTAGCAGTTGATCCATAGTTCGTGGTGGTAGTGGAAAACAAGGGGCCCAACCCTCCAAGCACCCCAAAGGAGATCAAAAAAATCAAAGAGCCCTTGGAGGAAGGCCATGTCAAGTGGTGTAAACTACATAACACCTGTCAGGATGTCCTCGAGGAATGTTGGGAGGTATAGGTAATGGCCGAGGAACATTGAACGGAGTGGCGTAGCTACCCCGAAGGACAGGACAACGAGCCACTTGCTCAGGATAATGATGGTAGGGTGTCCAAGAAGAACCGTGAAGACCGTGCCGGCGGTCGAGGTAGATGGAATTATCGTAATCACAGCCTAGATGGATGCAGAAGGAGGGCGGGGTACAATCCGGAACATCCGTCCCACCCCCTCTCCAATAAGCAAGGGGAAGAAGCACGCCCCGAGCACGACTTCTAGGTGTCCCAAGACGTCGCATGTGTCCAAGGGGGTACTTCTTTGGCTTTCTCCCACCACTAGTTCAAATTGATGACGAGAGAAGTTAACACTCTCGCCTTTTTGGGAGGACGTAGATTCTTGACCTGTCAGGTGGTCCGAGGTGGCCATCGGATTAGACCAACAGGATCATCCGAAGAGCATATCCACTGTACAATGGCTCCCCTGATAATTTTCCTGACGATTAGCAATATACGAGTATCCAAAATGCTAGTCGATGGGGGTGTTGGGTTAAACATACTCTCTTCGAAGGCATTGGAGAAGATATAGGTACCGCTATATAGGTTACAACTAATCCAACCATTCCACTGTGCGCCCCCCGGCCCGGTTACACCATGCGTTGGAACAAATCACTCAGACGGTCACTTTTAGGTACTACAATAACTACAAGACCAAACGACTAGACTTTGATATTGCAGAATTTGTACCGTACAATGGTATCCTTGGTTGACCAGCCGTTGCTAAATTCATGGTCGCCTCTCATTATGCTTATATAACTATCAAAATGCCTGCACCCAAGGGGCCTATGTGCATCTCAGCCGATATCCCCGACGTCGTGATATGTGCAAAAATGTTATATTTGGCGGTGGTTGCACGGGAAGGAATGGAGGAGGACTGTCAAGATCTCGCTGCCCCAACACTAGGAGGGCAAGAATCTTTACTAAAAGTGTAGTGTCAATGAAAACCACCGCCCCTGGGAGACGATCCCAATCGAGTCGTTAAAATAGGAGGACATCTTGATCCCAAAATAGGATAGCGCGTTCTTTGCCTTCATGCGAGCTAATGCTGATTTGTTTGCGTGGTAACCACTGGACATGCCCAGAGTGCACAGGAAGGTGATTGAGCACCACTTATGTGTGTGCCCCAGTGCATGACCCATTAAACAGAAAGTATGATGCCAGGTGCCGGACCACGAGCGATTCATCCAAGAAGAGGCGAAAAGACTCCAGAAGGCCGACTTTATGTGGGAAGTCCTCCTACTGGCTGGATCACAAATCCTGCTGTGCTCCCCAAGGCCAATGGGGATATGTGCCTATGCATTGATTTCTGCGACATCAACAAAGCGCGTCCCAAGGACCCACTCCCACTACCACGTATTGACCAAATCATTGAGTACACATCAGCATGTGATATACTATGTTTCCTCAACACATACTCTGGGCACCACCAGATTCATATGGCTGAAGTGGACGAGGAAAAAACTGCCTCTAACACCGGTAGGCACATTCTGTTGCGTATGCATGTCATTAGGTCTTAAGAATGCATGTTCCACTGACACACGAGCGATGCGAATCACACTAAGTCCTCAACTGGGTCGGGACATGGAAGCCTATGTCAACCACCTAGTGGGCAAAACTTGTAATCAAGCCACAATCCTGCAGGATTTCGCTGAAACTTTCAATAACCTTTGCATGTACGTATTTGGTGTCCCCTCGGGGAAGCTTTTGGGTTACTTGGTATATAGTTGAGAAATTGAGGTGAACCTAGAGAAGGTGACCGCCATCAAGCATATGAGGCCTCCAACAAATCTTAAAGATGTACAGAGGCTTGCCAGATGCATGGCGGCCATAGGACGAGTTGTATCTCGGTTTGCGAAAAAAGCCCTCCCCCTTTTTAACCTCCTCAAGAGGTCATTGCCATTTAACTGGACTTCAAAGGCCGGACAAGCACTACAAGAGATGAAGATATATCGTACTCCCCCACCATTATTATGGCGCCAGAACCTAACGAACCATTGCTTTTCTATTTGACCGCCACCTCACATGTTGTTAGTGTGGTGCTAGTGGTTGAAATGGAAGAAAAGATGTCAATAGAAAAGCCCCCGCCCGACCTCGGTGAGTTCGTCCCCCTCACAACAGCTGTCCAACGGCCGGTCTACTTTGTAAGTAAGATTCTACATGACGATGAAACACTGTACCCCAACATCCAGAAAATGTTGTACGCAATACTCGTTGTGCCCCGTAATCTACGATGCTACTTCCTAGCCCACCCGAGATCAGTTGTATCATCCTTCTCTTTGGTGCCAACTCTTCAGAATCGAGAGGCCACAGGGCGCATTGCAGAATGAGCTACAGAATTGGTAGAATTGGGGCTTAACTGTGTGAGTGCCCATGCCGTTAATAGCCGCACACTAGCCGACTTCATGGCCAGCTGGACCCCGGTCCCTATGGACACTGAAGAGCTAGAATCTGCTTCCCAAACACAAGGAGATGGACGGGATTGGATGCTCCATTTTGACAGATCCTTCACATTGGGTGGACCGGGTGCTGGAGTGCTCCTCATGTCCCCGGATGGGGAGAAGATACGCTATGCTATTCAACTGGCTTTTAATAGGGCATCTAACAAGATGGCCGAGTATGAGGGCATGTTGGTCGGCCAACAGGCTACATTTTCTCTAGGGATAAAACGTATGCTCGCACGAGGGAACTCCCAGCTTGTCAAACATCATGTCAACTAGAGGGACCAATGCCTCGACCCCCAAATGTTGGCCTACCAGTAAGAAGTCAGAAAGCTCGAGCGGAGTTTCTCTGTATTACAGTTCGGGCTGCCTCCTCCGAAATAAGTAAAGGTTATTTCCCGAATTGGGTAGCCATCTCCACCCCTAATCGCTCCCCTGGGAGAACCAAGGGGAGAGCACACGGCGCCAGAGGAAGTGACTGCCATAGACTCCCCTGACTTCCCTTGCACAACGAAAATCTAGGCATACCTCAGAAACAGTGAGCTCCTAGAAGAGGACACTAAAGCCAAAAGGATAGTACGACAATCATAATGGTACACCCTGGTGGATGCAAAGCTTTATTGGCGAGGACTTAATGAAGGGGAATGTGGCAACCATGCCGCCTACAGGACTCTAACAGGACAATTCTTTAGGCTAGGATTCTATTGGGCCACCATCCTACTAGACGCTAAGGAACTTGTGTGGATGTGTGAGCACTAACAATTCCATGCTAAACAAATTCAACAGCCCGCCCAAGCTCTTCAGAATATCCCCCTATCATGGTCCTTGGCAATATGGGGGCTAGATATCTTGGAACTCTTCCCTCGCACGGTCGGGGGATACAAATTCCTTTACATGGCAATAGATAAGTTTACTAAATGGGTTGAAGCCATGCTGATCGCCAAGGTCACCGCCCACACAGCTATGCAGTTCATCTGATGGATCGTGTCTAGGTTGGGCGTGCCTAACCTTATCATCACTGATCATGGGACCTAGTTCACCAATAAGGCCTTCACTGAGAATTGCGAGGAACTCGGGATCCACTCGTTTTACGCCTCCGTGGCTCATCTCGTATTAATGGGAAAGTGGAACACGCAAATGGTTCACTCCTCAGTGGGCCCAAGACCAGAACCTTCAATAAAATGGAAAAACATGGGTAGAAGTGGGTGGACGAACTTTCGTCTACTCTTTCGGCCATGAGCACCACAAGAAGTAAGGCGACCAAGGAGTCCTCTTTCTTCCTGGTCTACTGAGTCGAGGCCATCATCCCTGCCGAACTTGTCCACAGTTCCCCACGCGCACAAGTTTATGAAGAAGAAGATCAACGCCGCCGGTGGCTTGAGGATTTTAGTCTCAGTGAAGGTCTTCAATGTCAAGACGCCATCAAGGTTGCACAATACCAACAGAGTTTGAGAAGGTACCATCAGGCAAAAGTTTGACTCCAAGACTAAGAGGCGAGTACTTGGTTTTACGATGGATTCAAACCAGGGAGGGAAAGGACAAGCTATCCCCATGTGGGAAGTACCTTTTCTTATAGCAAGAACTTCTCGACTGGGGGTTGTATGGCTCTAGACGTAGGAAGGGATAATGAGACCCAACTCTTGGAACATCAATCACTTGTGCTGATTCTATCCCTAGGATCAAGTAGTGGGATCGGGGGCTTCCATATCATAGGAAATCCTAGTTAGGGGATAACTCCTGTTGACAGGTGGTGGGAGTCTTTTCAATCAGGAGCGATCCGCCGCATACTAACAGAAAGACTCTTGGAGCTTTGTTCAAGGGAACAAGGGGTGTGGGTCCTTGTTCTCCAACCAATAGCGGTCTGCCTCATACTGACGGGGTGGCATGCGGTCCCTCTTAGATACCCCTCAACTAGGAGAAGTCAGCTTCATATTCACAAGGGAACCACCAACAATTAGCATTTGAGCTTTCTTCCACCAGGAGTGGCCCGCCATATACTGACAAAGAAGATCTTTTCGCCTCAAGTACCTCTGATGAGGGGTGCTTGCTTTACCCACCACATGGCAGAAGGGTGTTCTTGATGAAGGATCACTTATTGCCACCCCAACCACGAGTATTTCCCAACCGGGAGCAGTCGGCTGCATACCGACAGGTTGGAAACCACCACAATGAATGGACAAGGGAAGGTCCGAGAGACGAAGGAACTCTAGAAGATGGAGGAATTCTAGAAGATAGAGGTATGACGTAGAACCTGAAGAAGCATGAAGGACCTGAAGACGGTGGATATAAGGATAGAGGACGAATCTGAAGATGGTACCCAGAGACGCAGGACAGACCAGAAGACGGTGGATGTCAGGATGAAGATGGGACCTGAAGATGCAAGAAGGACATGGCTCTGGTGGATATGAGGATGGAATGGGAATCTAAAGACGACACCTGAAGGTGCAGGAGAGACCTGAATGCGGTGAAGCTAAAGGATGCCATGATGAAGGAGGAACCAAAGATGGGTGAAGGAAGGACGAGAATCTAGAGGCAAAAAGATATTAATAGTAATACTTCTTAAGGCCGCGCCTCAAGTGGGATATAGTGAATACCAACTAAGGGTAAGTCGGTGGCTACTCTATGAGAGAACTGAAGTATCACCCTTTCTAGGGAAAGATAGCCCCCATTGTCTTCACCCGGGAAAATATTAAGGGAATGACAACAAGTGATGATTTTTTGTTCTGAGCACATGCACACATACGTCAAAATTTGATAGCAGCCAGATAGGATCATTAGGAAAAGAGGACGCGTCACCCATGACACCTTTAAGCGTGTAGAGCCCCGGGCATCCATCATGCGAGACGCCAAGGTCCGTGGTTCTTGCGGGACACTCCACCGACCGGGCAATTAATGCCCGATCAATCTGTAAGTCATAGCCCACCATAGACCTACGTTGCTAAGCCATCATTATGAAGACCAAGACAAACGGGTATTTCGAACTAGTCAGTGGAGGGTCTAATTCGCCAGAGTGATGTGATCTGACCCTGGCTCAACCCATGCACTAAAAGAGGGCGGTGTGGCATGTCACATGAGCTCTTGAATGCCTGACGCTTTGCAGTGTCAGGTCATCTACTTACAGTCCAGAAGACAAGTTGCACGTACCGACTACAAACTTTTAAACTTTTTTTTTTGCGGGTAACTTTTAAACTCGTTCACACATGTTACATGACCATTGTGGTACCCCCAGGTCTATATAAGGAGATGATTTAGGTCACTAGGATGACAAGAAACACACACGCAAGATATACCGCATTAGCATACACCAATCAATCACAAGAAGAGCATCAAGCAGTAGTTCCACCGGAGAAGATGACAAGACTAGAGTATGGAGTGCTCAAGTACTCTAGCTAGGACACTGACCACCACTGGTTGTACCCGAACTGTTCGGCAGATTCCCGCGTGTTATGCAACCGTTCGCCACTTTGTTCTCAACTATTCCAATTCCAACAAATGGAGGGCGTTAGGTGAAATCTATTGCACGCGTCCTATTATTTTGAAGCAGGGAGAGACAACTTTAGCCCGCCCACCATTTTTGTAACACTATAACACTTGTATTCCTCCATTCCTTATCAATACCATTAGGAAGTAGGCTTGCTAGATGCATGGCGACCCTATGACATTTTGTATCCTGGTTTGGGGAAAAGGCACCTTGTTAAGCTCCTCAAGAGGTCAGGGCCATTTAAATGGACTCTGGATGCAGAACAAACACTATAAGAGATGAAGAGATATCATACTCCCCACACCGTTATTATGGCGCTAGAACCTAACAAACCATTGCTTTTATATTTGCTCGCCACCTCACAGGTTGTTAGTGCGGTTCTAATGGTTGAAAGGGGCGGAAAGGTGTTAATAGAAGTGCCCCCCAGCCGATCTCGGTGAGTTCGTCCTCGTCACACGAGTTGTTGATATGGCCGATGTACTTTGTAAGTAAGGATATAAATGACACTGAAACCAGGTACCCAACATCCAAAAAATGTTGTACGCGATACTCATTGTGCCCCATAATCTACGACACTACTTCCCTGCCCACCCGATATTGGTGGTATCCTCCTTCTATTTAGTTCCAACTGTGTGGAATCGAGAGGCCACTGGGCGCATTGCAGAATGATCTACTAAATTGACATAGTTGGGCCTTAAGTTCGTGAGCACCCATGTCGTTAAAAGCCGCGCACTAGCTTACTTCGTGGCCAAATGGACCACGATCCCCATGGACACTGAGGAGACAGAATCAACAGCCCGATCACAAGGAGATGAACATGATTGGATTCTCCATTTTGACATATCGTTCACATTGGGTGGAGTGTTTGCTACAGTGCTCCTCACATCCCTGTAAGGGGAAAAGATATGCTATGCTATTCAGCTAGCTTTTAATAGGGCATCTGACAAGATGGTCAAGTATGAGGGCTTGTTGGCCGGCCTGCGGGCTAAAGTTTGTCTAGTGATAAAATGTATTATGGTACGAGGGGACTCCTAGCTTGTGAACTAGAGATACGAACGCCTTGACCCCCAAATGTTGGCCTACCAGGAAGAAGTCAGAAAGCTCGAGAAGAGTTTCTTTGTATTACACTTAGCTGCCTCCTCCAGAAGAAGAAAAGGTTATTCCGCCACTTGTGGAGCCATCTCCACCCCTAATCGCTCCCCTGGGAGAACCAAGGGGAGAGGAATTGGCTCCAGAGGAAGTGTTTGCCATAGACCCCCTGACCCCTCCAGCACAGTAGAAATATAGGCATACCTCAGAAACAATGAGCTCCTGGAAGAGGACACTAAAGTCGAAAGGATAGTACGACAATCAAAACGGTACACCCTTGTGGATGCGAATCCTTATCGGCGAGGATAATGGAGTTTTTCTTAAATGTGTGACTCGCGGCAAAGGATTGGTGATCTTGGCCGACGTCCATGAAGGGGAATGTGGCAACCATGTCGCCTCCAGGACACTAACCAAACAATTCTTTAGGCTAGGATTCTATTGGCCCACCATCCAAGAAAACAACTGAGGAACTTGTGTGGATGTGCGAGTATTGACAATTCCATGCTAAAAAGATTCATCAGCCGGCTGAAGCAATTCAGAATATCCCTTATCATGGCCCTTGGCGGTATGTGGGCTAGATATGTTGGGACCCTTCCCATGCATCGTCGAGGGATATAAATTCCTTTAAATGGCAATAGATATGTTTATTAAATGTGCCGAAGCCATGCTGGTCACAAAGGTCATCACACACATAGCTATACAGTTCATATGACGGGTGCTGTCTAGGTTCGGCGTGCCTAACCATATCATCACTGATAATGGGGCCTAGTTCATAGTTAAGACCTTCACTGGGTATTGTGAGGAACTCAGGATCCGCCTGTTTTACACCTTCGTGGCTCATCTTTGGATTAATGGGTAAGTGGAAAGCGCAAATGGTTCACTCCATAGTGTGCCCAAGACCAGGACCTTCAATAAAATGAAAAAAATGGGCGGAAGTGGGTGGACAAACATTCGTTTACTGTTTCGGCCATGAGCACCGCAAGAAGTAAGGCGACCGGAGAGTCTCGTTTCTTCTTGGTATACTGAGCCGAGGCCATCATCCCTACCGAACTAGTCCATAGTTCCCCACGCGTACAAGCTTATGTAGACGGAGATAAACTCCACCGGTGTCTTGAGGATAGTAGTCTCGTTGAAGGCCTTCAATGCCAAGACTCCATCAAGGTTGCGCGATACCAGCCGAGTTTGAGAAGGTACCGTCCGGAGAATGTTCGACCCCAAGACTGAGAGGCGGGGACTTGGTTTTATTACAAATTTAGACCAGGGAGGCCAAGAACAAGCTAGTCCCATGTTGGAAGAACTTTCCTTATAGCAAGTATTTGTCGGGCGGGGGTTGTACGGCTCTAGACACAGGAAGGGGTAATGATGCCCAGCGCCTGGAACCTCAATCACATGTGCTGATTCTATACTTAAGATTGGGCAGGGGGTTGGGGGCTTCCTCATTGTAGGAAGTAGTCCTAGTCAGGGGATAACTCCTGCCGACAGGTGTTGGGAGTCTTTTCAACCAAGTGCAGTCCATCGCATACTAACGGAATGATTCTTAGAGATTTGTTTGAGGGAAAAAGGGTCGCGGGTCCTTTTTCTCCAACCAAGAACGGCCCGCCACATACTGATGGGGAGGACTGCGCTCCACCTCACATACCTCTCAACTAGGAGCAGCCAGTCGCATACTAACGAGGGAGACAACAACAATTAGTATATGAGCTTTCTTCCACCAGGAGTGGTCCGCCGCATACTGATGAAGAAGATCTTATCACCTCAAGTACCTCTGATGAGGGATGCTTGCTTTACCCACCTAACGGTGGAAGGGTGTTCCTGATGAGGGATCCCTTATTGCCACCCCAAGCACGAGTGTTTCCCAACTTTGAGCAATGCGCTGCATACCGTTAGGTAGGAGACCACCACAATCAATGGCCAAGGGAAGGTCCGAGAGATGAAGGAAGTCTAGAAGAGAGAGGAATTCCATAAGACAGAGGTATGACGTAGAACCTGAAGAAGCATGAAGGACGTGAAGATGGTTGATATAAGGAAATAACTGTAATCTGATGATGGGACCTAGAGACGCAGGAAGGACCTGAAGACGGTGGATATCATGATGAAGAAGGGACCTGAAGACGCAAGAAGGACATGGATATGGTGGATATTGGGATGGAAGGGTAATCTAAAGACATGGCCTGAAGACGCAAGCGAGACCTGGAGGCGGTGAAGCTCAGGGATGCGAGGATGAAGGAGGAACCAAAGATGAGCGATGTGAAGGAGAAGAACCTAGAGACAAAAATAGATCAATACCAATACTTCTTAAGGCCCCACCCTTAGTGGGATATTGCGAATACCTCACTAAGGGTAAGTCGGGGGCTACTATAGGAGTAATGAGAACTAAAGTATCACCCTCTCAAGGGAAAGTTGGCCCCCATTGTCTTCTCCCGGGAAAATATTAAGGAAATGACAACAAGTGACAATTTTTTGTTCCCAACACATGCACACATATCTCGAAATTTGATAGCGCCCACAGAGGATCATCAGGAAAAGAGGAAGCGTCACCCATGACACATTCAAGTGGCAAGAGCCCCGAGCATCCATCGTGCGAGATGCGAATGCCCTTGGTTCTGGCTTCACACTCGAATGACCGGGAAATGAATGTCCGGTCAGGCCATAAGTCATAGCCCGCCCTAGGTGCTAAGCCATCATTATGAAGAACAAGACGAACGGGTATTTCAATCTAGTTAGAGGAGGGTCTGATTGGCCAGAGGGCTCATCCCATGCACAAAAAGAGGGAGGTGTGGTATGTCACATGAGGACTTGAATGCCTGACACTTTGCAGTGTCAGGTCATCTACTGACAATCCAGAAGACAAGTTGCACACACCGCCTACAAACTTTTGAAATCATTCACACATGTTACACGACCATTTTGGTACCCCCAGGTCTATATAAGGGGAGGTCGAGGTCAGTAGGAGGATAAGAAACACACACCCAAGACAGACCGCACTAGCATACACTAATCAATCACAAAAGAGCATCAAGGAGTAGTTGCACCAAAGAGAAGACCACAAGACTAGAGTATGGAGTGCTCAAGCACTCGATCTAGGACCCTAACCACCACCGGTTGCACCCAAATTGTTCGGCAGATGCCCACGCATGACGCACCTGTTCGCCACTTTGGTCTCAATATTCCAATTCCAGCAAACGGAGACCGTTAGGTTAAAGCCATAGTGCGCGCCCTGTAGTTTTGAAGTAGGGCGAGACAACTTTAGCTTGCCCACCATTTTTGTAACACTACAACACTTGTATTCCTCCATTCCATATCAATACCAACAGAAAGTGAGGTTTTATGATCAGATCCCGGCCCAAACCTATATAAAATCCTTGCATCTTGTGTTATTATTTGCTTGTGGAGAAACAAAGTGTTTTAGCCCCTGGTTGAACTCATAGTGTATCATTGATCATTGATGTCATGAGTCCACAGTCCGATAGTGGTCGAAATAGGAGCCTTAAGGGACACTGTTTTGGGAGGTTTCGATTAGGTTCCATGGATCACTATCTAATCCTCTTAATGATTTCATGTAGACATGGAGTATTGGCTCACTGGTGGGTAAGACCGTGGAGGTTGGCATGCCATTTACTAGGATTCATGGGCTTGCTTGTATTCATGTTGGGTGCATAATTTTGATGTTGTTCCATAATTTCTGCCTTGGTACTATAACTGTGTTTGTTATGAGCTAAGATTAGAGGTTGAGGGCTTTACATTCATTGAAGAATGAGGGTTCTGATGTTGATTCAGGTAAGCAAAAGGGTGATGTGCAGGATGATTTCATGGACCATGTGAAACATGGTGATCTATGTGATTCGACTCGAAAGACAAGTTTTTTTGAAAAGGAGGATGATCCCCAGCCTTTGCATCTGGGAGATGCTTCCATCCATTTTATTAATTATTCACAAAGACCTTACAAGGTAGTACATCAGGTAGTCGAAAGCCACCATCTTAGCAACATATGTCGCTACTCCTATCCACTTGATGAATGCATGAGTAACAATAGTCCGAGCCTAATACCACACAGACATAGCACATATGCCTAACATCTAAAGCTGGAAGCCCCAACCAAGCCACATACTGGTTATGGGGCACAAAGCCATCTTCCAGCGATCCATCTTTAGAGCAGGTGCAGACGCATCAACCTTGCCAGGCCTGTTGTCGATGCCCCTATGGTGATAGACAATGCCTCCTCCTTGCACGCTTCCAGCATCACACATCCGTCGCCGAGGCCCTGCCGTGCCACGCCGCCGAGATTCCACGTCGTCGATGCATCACATGGAAAGCCACTCCATCGCTGGAACCGTCCACTGGTCCCTCAAGCCAATGTACACCTCCAAGAATGATGCCCCCCAGGAGGGAACGACACAAGTGTGCCGCTGTCATTCGATCAACTGATCTTTGGTTTCCCCCAGAGGTAGCCGAAGGATTTGGGAGCTTCACCTCGATGATACCTTCAAGAAGAAAATGAGGCCGAGGGCATCACCATCACCGGCTCCGGTCATCGGCTGGAGACCAGGTTTTCACCAGGATCTGTCCCATGAGCATCTAATTGGCAACATGTGCACCATCCAAACTGCCTTAAAAGCCCCAGATCTAGCCACCTAGATCCGGCGACCATCCACAACAGCACTGCCATCGTAGGAGCCCTGGCACACCGGCCACTTCCTGCGTGTGCCACCACTGGAGCCTGGGAGGAGGGCTGCCACCCCACCTCGCCAAACCGCAAGAGCCGCCAAGAGGAATCCCATGTTCTTGTCACAGTTGCTGATCTGATCAAATGAGGAGCGAAAGTCACCAGATCACCGGCATAGATCCACCTTGGATAAGGACAAGGACTACACCACGCCATGCCGCCATCTGAGGCCTAGACTTCACGTGCCAGCACCTTCCAGGGCCACCGCCCGGGTCGTCACCGCCATGAAGTCCTCCACGTCGTCGCATCACGCATGCAGCCATCCCATGCTGACGAGCAACCATGCCACGATGCCCTATTCCGCGCCCAGTCTCAAAGTGGATTGGCCGCATCGCCCCTTCGGGCGAGAAGAAGAGGACGCCTCTCCGGCGCCGGCGCCCGTCGGGCTTCACATGGCCATGCCGTAGGGCACCAGCGAGGGAGGGGGAGGTAGGAGGAGGCCATCGGCGGCGCAGATCGAAGGCCCCTCCCCGTCGCCTCACGGGGGCGATGTGGGAGGAGGAGGTTTCAGGAGGAGAAGAGTATAAACTTGTGGCTAATCTATGCAGGTTGCTCTACCAAATACTAGTTAGTTTTTTTTGCACTGGTGATTAAGCAGTCTGCGTCATCTTCATCACCGATCGTGGGTACACTTTGGATCCTTTTGGACGGCTTTGACACCTAGATGTCATTGGAGTTTGAGGCAAGGGATCAATCGGAGTTGGAGGATCAGCCGCTTTCTCTGCTGATTCTCTATGTGTTATGTCGGCTAATGTCCGACATTATGGAATAGGCTAGAGGGTGGTGCCTCTGCCCCCCCTCAAGTGTGGGGCCTTGGGCTTTGTGTCTTGGAAGGAGGGAGGCTGAGGTAGGTTGCCGCTCCACCACTCTCACTGGGGCCGGCCCTTCCTTAGGTTGATCTAGAAGGGAGGCCGGGGCAGGTGACCACTCCTCCTCTCTCACGAATGGCGGGTCATCGTATGGCTTCGGTGATGAGAACACTAGATCCTTTAGCTGAGGTGTCTCTGTTAGGGCCAAGGTCTTGGTCTGGGGTGATGTCAGGGCATGATGTTTCTCCTAGGCGGCCTGGTCAGGGTACACGGCCGGGGATGCTGGCCGGGTATCCATTGGGTGGATGGTCCTCGGCCGGATATGGACTTTAGGCGAGCATGGTGACTTTTTGCGGGATTTTGGACTCGAGGTCTATCGACAGGCACGTGAGTCAGCGGATTCAGGAGCAGCCGGATGCAGACGATATGCAGATGGGGTGAGCCATGCGGGCGACCGAGTTTCATCGTTGAGGTTCCGACTATAGTCGTGTGTATATGCATTGTTCCAGGAAGATCAATTAAGCTGCTAGCTTGCTTCTTCAACAAGCTTTGCAAGTGCGACGTCTCTTGGTTAATTTGTCTTCTAGCAATCTAAAACCAACAATTGGTATATTGAGCCTTGACCATCTACGATGGTGGACAACGATGTTGAGTCAGACATGCCCGACAACAACAGTTCCAAGGTGAACAAGTCGGGCAACAATCTCTCCAAGGCAAACAAGAACAACAATAAGGTGAAGAAGGGCAGAAAATCAGCAGCTATAGCTGGAGGAATAGGTGGCACCAATGTACTGTAGCATAGCAAAATATCCCCATCTAGTACCCGATGCTGACCGACTCCAACTAGGCACGTGGGCAGTGAAGATTAAGATTATTCTTCCAACCCTTTGAGTGTAGCAGGCAATCACGGACGACTACATTGGCAAGAAGTGCAACGAAGGTTCCATGGCGGCCATAGCCCCGTGTTTGCCAGATTCAGTGCAAATGTCGTTGGCGGAGTTCAAAACGACAAGAAAGACGTGGAACTTACTCAAGGAGGTGAGGATTGGAGAAGATTGCGTCATAAGGCTCAGACATAAGTACAAAAGCGCCAATTTTACATGTTGCAGATTGAGGAAACTGAATCTGTGAACGACTACACCATCGTCTCACTACTTTGGTTGGAGAGATCTGCGCACTTGGTGCAAAGCTCGAGGAAGTTGATATCATTGAGAAATTTGTCAGATCTCACAAATTCACGTACATTATCGGCACGCTCGAGCAACCTTACAACATCAAGGACATGAACATAACAAAGACAATCGCTCGCTATAGGACATGGGAAGAGAGTGCATGTGGCTGTCAGTAAATTAAGGAAGAATGATGTGGTGGCCAACTCTTGTACTCACATGTAGATTGTGAGGCCCCATGTAGCAAAGGAAGGCGTGGTGTTAGTGAAGGCTCAACCTAAGCAAGATGCGGACACACTAGAAAAGACAAAGAAAAAGGCAAGCTACAAGGTCGTCACAAGGCAAACCGATCTAATGGGCAAAAGCCACATGGCTTGGATTTGTCAAAGTTCAAGTGCTATAGCTACAACGAGATGGATCACTTTGAGTGTCCCGAGCCTCACAAGTGGGAGATCAAGGCAAATTTGGTGAAGCAGGAAGATGAAGGTCCAGTTCTTCTGATGGCCGAAGTTTGTGATCTCGTCCAAACATTGGTTGTGGAACAAAACCGGAAGGTTCTACTTCATAAGAAGAAAGTAATACCGAAATTATACGAGAACTATAGTGTGTGATGGTATCTAGACACGGGTGCCAGTAACCATATAGCATGGTGCAATTAAGGAGAAGTTCATCAAGCTAGACTATGATGTTGAAGGCTCAGTAAAATTCTGCGACATTCAGCTGTAAGATTTGCGGGTGAGGTTCTGTCATCTTTGAGGGTCTCACAGGCGAACATCACATACTCTTTACTACATCCCACGGCTTCGCAATAACATCACCTCCATTAGGTAACTTTAAGAGAATGTATGAAAGGTGGATGTTGAGAACAGAGTGATGATGATCTTTGATAACCTCTGACAAGTGCTAGCGCGTGTAAGTTGCTCGCGGAAGAGGCTTTATATCCCGAAACTTGATGAATGTCAATGATAGTATTGACTGGCTAAAAGTGGTATCATTTGTGGTTATGGCATGATAGATTTTTACACGTTAACTTCTATGCCTTGAAGAAGATGTCGGAGATGGAGATGGTATCTCGGATGCCATTTATTAACCATGTTGATTGAGTATCTAATAGGTGCTTGGTCTAAAAATAGCATCATAGACCATTCCCTGCTTAGTCTACCTATCGTGCAAGTGATACACTTGAGCTACTCAATGGTAATCTATGTGGCCCTATCACCCCATCAATTGACGCATGAAAGAAGTATTTCTTCCGAGTGGTAGATGATTGCTTGAGATACATGTGGGTCTTTTTCCTACGATCTAAAGGTGAAGTGTTTCAAGCTTTCAAGAAGCTGAAGAATGCAATAGAAATGGAACACAACCTAAAGATTTTCACTCTATGCACATACCGCGTCCAAAAATTTACGTTAAATGAGTTCAACAACTACTGCCAGAAGATCGACATAAAAAGGTTCCTCATGGCACGTTATACACCACAGCAGAATGAAGTTGTTGAAAGGTGCAGCCGAATCATCATTGACATGGCGAGAAGTGTACTCAAGAGAAAAAACATGTCGAGGTCTTTGTGGGGAGAAGTTTTCTCAATGACAATCTATCACATGGAGAGAAGTTTTCTCACGGACATTGGCCAAATGTGTGTCATCTATGGATGTTTGGGTGTGTGGCCCGGATGATGAAAGCGGAGCCACATCTCTCAAGGCATGGCGATCACATCACCAAGATAGTGTTCATCATATATAAGACGAACCCGGGCACCATACCACTTCTAAGACCCACATACCAAACGTATATGAATTTCATGTGACTTTGTGTTTGAAGAAAACAAAGAATGGAATTGGAGCGTAGCAACAAACAATGTTCCAAATGGTAACATACCACGGCTGAATTCCCAACTGATGATGACATAGGGCAGGTTGTCTAGGTGGATGGCAAGACGACCAACCAAGGTGACCACTATGGCAGTAATCACCATGGCGCCTACACCAGTGATGATGCGCATTGGTTGTAAGTTGATAGCAACAATGACGCGCATGACATGAGTGATTATCTCGGTGATGAAAGCTACAACAAGGCTTATAGTGACAACGACAATCAAGATGATGCTCATGGTCACAATGACGCGGATGCCGACGACATGTCATCTACCATGCCTGGGACTCTACCGTCTTCCTCAAGTGCATCGACGCCGACAAAAATTTGTCGCCTCCTTCGTAAGCCACAATGGACCCCTTCAGCCTCGTCGATACAAGGCACTCAAGAAAGTCAACAACTATGGAAAGCCAGTTAATGCTCGAGTACTCAGGATATGTTTGCTTGGAGTTGAGAAGCCGGTGAACTTCGTAGAGACAAAAGTCATAGCTGAATGCACACCATATGGATAAAGAGATGAAAGCGGTTAAGAGCAATGACATGGGACTTTGGTAAGCCGACAATTGAACCTTAAGGGCATAGGTTTGAAGAGTGTTTACACATTAAGTAAGGACACGAAGGTCCAACTTTTTTGGCCGATTCTCCCAGTATCTTGAACCCATATTTTTTGACAATCCTAGTTGTTTACATCCTAATTATCTAGGAGCTAGGATTGTAAAAAAAATGGTTTCAAGATTCTGGGAGAAGCCTGGGCAAGCCTTGATACTCAAGATTCTTGGAGAATCGGCCAAAAGAACTGGACCAAAGAGTGCTATTGTGAAGTACAAGGCAAGACAGACACGCTGAGAAGGGCTACATAGAATATCGACAATGAGGAGGTGTTTGTACTGGTTGCTTGACTTGAAATAATGATGCCTCTCCTTCCTATGGCAACACAAAAGGATTGGAAGGTTCATCATATAGATGTTAAATACACTTTCCTCAATGGCGATCTCATAGAAGAAGTGTCCATGGAACAACCCCGCACTATGAGAAGAAAGGTGAAGAGGGGAAAGTTTACAAGCTCAAGAAGGCACCAAGAGCTTGGAACTCGAAGTTACACCAAAGTTTGGTCTCGCTCGGTTGCAAAATATGTCCCCTCAAGGATCCAAAAGTGAGCCTATCAAGCACCGAAGAACAACTGAAGGTTAAAGACGCAATCAATAAGTAATGTTGCGTCAAAGCTATGGATGAGCCAGCGATAGTAAAGTTGTTGACTGGAATGCTACGAGAAATGATGAAAGTAATACCAAGGGTAAAAGCATACGAGTAGTCATATTTAGGATCGAGGTCGGAGAAAAGAGAACGTGATGATTAGGGATTGAATGTTAGAGTTAATCGTGTGTCTGCATAGGCATGTTTATGTTTTATATACCTATACCTAGTCGGCTTAGGTTAGGTCTAGCTTAGTAATATATATACATGTAGTCCCCGTGTAATCAGTTTCTTCTATCGATGGGAGCCTTTGGCCATGAATGAGTTTCTTCTATCGATCGCCAAGTTATGTAGGAGTTCCGCCAATGGTGCCAATGTAAATCGAACCGACCGTGTGTACATGCACTGATCCATGAAGATCAATCAAGCTGCTAGTTTGTTTGCTTCTTCAATTAGCTTTGCACGTGCACGCCTCCTGGTGGATTTGTGCTATTCTAGCAATCTCAAATCAACAATTGGTATCTAGAACCTCGACAATCTATGATGATGGACAAGGACGTTAAGCCAGTCATGTCCA
This sequence comes from Triticum dicoccoides, assembly GCF_002162155.2. Taxonomy (NCBI): domain Eukaryota; kingdom Viridiplantae; phylum Streptophyta; class Magnoliopsida; order Poales; family Poaceae; genus Triticum; species Triticum dicoccoides. The sequence continues at coordinate 801,329,683 of NC_041383.1, forward strand.
GCAACGGCAGTTCAAAGGTGAACAAGTTGGGTAACAACGGTCTCAAGGCCAACAAACGGCGACAAGGTAAAGAAAGGCATCAAATCAGCGGCTAGTGGTAGTGTAACGGGCGGCTTCAGTGTATTGTCGCATCACAACATTCCCATCCAGTACCCAATGCTGACCGGCACAAACTATGGCATGTGGGCAGTGAAGATGAAGATTATTCTTCAAACCCTTTGAGTGCGGCAGGAAATCATGGAAGATGACATCGACAAGGAGTGTGAAGAAGGTGCCATGACCGCCATTCCCAGTCTGTGTCGGATTTCTTGCTAATTACATTGGTGGAGATCGAAATGGCAAGAGAGGTGTGGAACGCACTCAAGGAGATGAGGATTGAAAAAGATCATGTCACAAAGGCTCGTGCACAAGTGCTGAAGCGTCAATTTCATAAGTTGCAGTTGGAGAAAATTAAATCGTGAACGACTGTGTTATATGTCTCACTACTTGGTGGGAGAGACACACTTGCTTGATGCGAAGCTCGAGGAAGTCGATATCATGGAGAAAGTTCAGTTCGGTGACTGATAAATTGAACACCCTCTTCCTCATTATGCATTGCTGGTTTATATCTATAATCAACCATTTCACTTCCTTGTATTCATTTCATTGCTTATACTTTGGAACAATAGTTTTTTTGGGTTCCTTATATTCCATTTTTCGCTAATGTTTTTGTACACATCATCCTTTCATGTTTCGTTTTGTTTGCCCCTGGAACAGTTTCAAATTTTGAGAAGCCACGGACAACTCAGTTGCCCAGGCATAACACAAATCTCAAACCAACATGAAGTGTTTTTTTATTATAAATGATAAAGTACAACATAAGTCTTCACTGAAAATTTCTAATATTCTATTTCCACTTGGAACTACCATTTTTTAATGGATATTAACATTGTTGATAAAATCTTTTAGGTACAGAATTTAGCACATTTCTAGAAAGTTTAGGAAAGAATTTATTACAAATCCTAAGAATTTTTAGAAAGAATTGAGTATGATAATAAATATCATATGTTGCACAAAAAATATGTAAAGTATTAGTCAATACGCGATACCTGGATATCATTTTTAGTTTTCACAGGATTCATGAAAAAGTCAGAGGCTGGATCCATTGGCCATCCAAGTTGTTTGAAGCATTTCTTTGACCTGAATGTGTGAAGGAAACAGTAGCCAGTAAGAACCGATTTGTTAGATTCTACTCGTAGGTAAAACACAATGATGAATTATTAATGTTACTTACCAAAAGTATTCATTCATGTCATCATAGTTTCTCCACTTTGAGTGGCTAACAGTACCATGCTTACTCATTGCAACTTCCTTTGGCACCAAATGGACATTAAATGAGTAAGCGTAACAAACAACATTTAGCAAGGAACATTATACAAGACACCTGAGTGCATACATTTTGAATAACATTGTAGATGGGTTGGATAACCCGCTGTAGAAATGCACCATCACTCCCCTCTCGCTTGAAGGGTGGGTCAAAAGGGTCTCCGCTTCCATTAGATAATATATCATACAAATCCCCCGCCATCTAAATTATGAATTTAGAATGAAAAATTGGTGAAGAAGTTGGTGTATGTTCAGCAAATGCCTAGGACATTAGCCTCGGGACCCGTTTCTCAGAAAAATGTGAAGCTCTAACGTAACTGTTGCATGGAGGTTCATTTATTGAAGTATATCTGAAGATTTTCATTTCATAACCAAAAATACAAATGTCAAAAACATGTCAACAAACAGGATTATTTTGCGTGCTTCAGTCTAACATAGTTCTCTTGGAGTGTCTATGCTCATCCATAAATAGTCAATGCGCCTCACTATCATGCATTACACCACTCACACATGGTAAAAGTTACGTTATTTTCTGGTGGCCTTGAAATGTGATAAAAATGTACAAACTCCTGAATTTACAGAAAATAAACACAGCAAATTGTGTCCATGTCGTATAGATGTTTCCTGAAATAATTAGCCCGTGAAAAGCATCTTCCACACAAAACCTCATCATGTGCATTTCCGATCATGTTAATCTCTCTTTTTCATGTGTGTGATAGGCAACCAGAATCCATTACGCATACCTCGGAGATCAAAAGTTAATTTGTGTTTTTTGGGATTCTACAATATGATGAAACCATTGATCCTTGGATTCTATCAAAAGACAGTTCTTTATCACATGATTATATGATCACTGCAACATGAATAGGTCTATAAAGTTCACGTATACTCACTCAAAAGCTGAAATAGCTATATACGCTCATTGTGCATGTTTTAAAGGAAATTGGACATACTCCCTCCAATCCATATTACTTGTCGCTCACACGGATGTATATAGATTTATTTTAGTGCTGGATACATCGGTTTGAGTGACAACTAATATGTATCGGAGGGAGTACTAGATTTTCAATAAACTGCAAACAAAGTACAACGAAAACAGTTCCCATGTGAGGTATATATATCAAAAGTAGATACTCAGATGCAAGAGTGAAATTATCACTTACACGGTGGAAGATATAGCAAAGGCATTCAGGCATAAAGCGAACATTAGAAGCTTCACCCCAAATCAGCAAATATAACCCTATGTAAAGAAGCTCTGGTTGTTGTGTGGAGGCATCTTTTGGAATTCTGCTTGAATATTATTTACAGTTAACAAAGTTTATTTTGAGGACAAGTTGTGCAATAAATTGCAATATTACTTACTTGATGTTTGACTTTAAATGCAGATACCGGCACCATGACATGTAATTTTTAAAAACTTTCTTCATCAAGTGATGAAATGTATTGCGATGTATCTGCAAGTTATATTAGAAGATCATGAATCGGTTTAACATTGACACTAATAGGAGAAACAACCCTTTACAAAAGGGATTCACCAAATTGAGTTGATCTAGCATAAGTTGCATCGAGAAGTTCATAGAAAGATTTACCACCTGACTTTGTCTTTCATCCTGGTGAACATTACCACTTCCTCTCATATCCATGTTAGCAAGTAGCAAAATCAAATGTTCCTTTTGATTCTCCACGTTACCTTTCTACAACAATAAAGTAAAACATAGTATGATGTCCTAAATAAAAAAATAATGGAACACCTTGGTGCCTAACCACCCAACACAAAACCAACATTTATTCTTGACTAGAGAGTAGTGATAACTCCGCACCTCCGGTGACTCAAAAACGCCTTGCGTGTTTTATGGACGTTTATAGATAAACTTTGTGTGTGCTTGGTGTCATTATGTCAAGATAAAAAAAATCATAGGTGGAATATAACCACACATTGTATTTTCTGTTACTACTCCCTCTGTTCCTCAATGTAAGGTGTATTAGTTTTCTCAAAAAGTCAAACAGTGTCTATGTTTGACCAACTTTATAGAAAAATATCTAAAGATTTGCAATACTACATATGTAAAATATAATAATATATTTCATGGTGAATCTATTTGGTATTCTAAGAATTAACATTTTTGTGTACGAACCTGGTCAATGTTAGAGAAGTTTGACTTAAAAAAATAATACTCCTTACATTTAGGAACAGAGGGAGTATAACGTAAGCATTAAGCATCTGAGTTCATTGCCAAACTAATTGTTGAAACAACTCAATTTTAGAAGTTGGTAACCAGAAGTGATTTAGAAGGAAAAAAATCTGAAGGTTGAAAGTCATCACAATACAAAATACATATAGAAAACCAGAAATTTGAAGATTGATCGTGTGGTGAGCAAGATTTTGAGCACAGATAGTATAGATATATAAATTCAAGTATTATATTAGTTAATTTCCACCTGAAATCCAAATGTTTGCCAGAGCCAATCGAGCAAGTCAAGAACAATAGGTCCTTCTATATCTTCAGGCACATTAGTCGTACTCATATCTGGCTTTGGCATTGGAAGATTATCTATGCAGCGAAGAAGCGCCACTGCTGCTTTTATCTGCAGTTTTCACACACAAGAAAATCATTCAGACTACATATGGTATTAAAAGAAAGCAGTGAAATGAAATATATAGTACATAACCTGACCTCAGGTATTTCCATTACATGTGGTGGGGGTTCTGAAATATTAAGGGGTAATATGTTGTAATGTGAAAAGGAAGCTTTCTCCTTTTCAACCCCTTTCGCGTACTGATCAAACTGCAAAACATACATATATTTCAGGTTGTAATAATGTTTCATGATGTGCAAACAAGCCATGAAGTTGAAATAATAATATGATCCCAATTATTTGCAGTCGTTGAATGTCGAACCTTGGTGTCACGCCCAGTTGGAGGTGACACAGTTTTTACCACGTCGTATAGGACGGATGCAGTCTGATAGTATTGACCCATCTCGTCCCTACGTGTCATACATACAGAAAAGGTGGACATAGCTAAGGATGACTTTTATTTAATTATTTTTACAAATAACTTGTTAATGCAATGAAATGCTCAGGCTTACAACTTTCTGTCTTGAAAACCCTCCAGATATTTTCTACAATACTGCTCATAGAACTTGTGAATCTCTTTTGCATCAGTCGACGCAAGCTTGCGGAATGTCTCCTTTTCATCCTGTGAAATAACAAGCAACAACATGTTTCAAGACGAGTTGCAAACAATCCACAATGGCTATATTAAGATTTATATTATTGTTACAATTGTTTATGCATCAGAGCACTTTGTTTCAGACTATTTGCTTTCGAAAAGAAAAAAATGCGTCAAATAGAGTTTCCCTTCCCACGGCCTTCTCCTGCTTGGATCTGTTGGCCTTTGTTTGGGGAGGAAGGGGGAGGGGGTCTTCTGCCCTTCAATGGTCGGTGGAGTCTGCATGCCGTGGTGACTGTGGATGGGTGGTCTTGGATGCCGGGGCGGTGACCCTGGTGGTGTGAGCCGTGATGCTCATAGGCGGGGATCACGACTCAGGTGCAGGTTGGCGCCCATGGTCGTGCCGACAGTGTGGTGTTGGTGTTCAACGATAGGTGGTGGTCTCAGAGGCGAGTAGTGTGTGCGGTGTGTAATCCATGTACGGCTTTGTCAAGGCCGGCAGCGGTGGCAGCCATGGGCATTGTTACGTTGTGAAGGCACCGTCGCGGCGGGTACTCCCTTCCTTCGGGTTGGTTTGTGTGAAAACCTTGATCCTTTTAGATCGGGTGGTGGCGGCGCTCTGGTGTTGTACCCTTCCTGAAGGTGTGGTCTTGGAGTCCACGGTTCGTCGGGGACACCTTCGTCTCTTGGTCATGCCTCTATTTTGGTGGATAACTCTGATGGCTTAAAGCGGGTCTCTTATTGCCTACTAGCTGTTGGCTCGGGGTAGGTTGGGGTGGTGTAGCAGTTCTTTTTGCATTGTTGTATCCTGACTTTGGATTTGTGGGTTGTGGTGTCGAGTTGTATGCGTTGGATTTTATGACCATTGTTTTAAGTATAAAGTGGGGTGAAAGCCTTTTTGGTAATATAAACATATATTTAAGAAAAGTAAGCATCCTTGATATGGTTGGACGTTTCAAATTAGGAGGATTTTAATACTGCACGCAGGATTTGCCTTGGGTTCAATATCTTGAGGAGGTGAATAATATGAGTAATTTATTAGTTTTGAAAAAGAGGGAATACCGCGGCCCGAGAAAAGGAATAAATAACGAAAACAAGAACATAACAACTAACCATTTGTTTGTAGAAAGAAATGCTTGAACAAATTTACTTGGCCGGACAAATTTAGCATGACACCATAGATGGTTAAGTCTCTGCTTTTGCACTGATAAGTAGTGATGTACTATGTAACTTGTTTATGGTGTTGAGTGTTCACGTCCAGCTACAGCAGCAAGCATGTGCATACCTTTTCCAGCCTGTGCACCAGATAGGTTTTAAACTGCCGAACACCACGCCCACTTGAGTTTGGATCCATTGTCTGCGCCTTCTCGAATGCAGTAAACCGGCCTGGTTGAGCACGCACGAGTGAGTAATAATGACTAGCGTGAAGAACGAAACAGAGGAGCTAATTCGGTGCTACATACATCAACAAAAATTACTAGCGTGAAGGTGGATCATCTTGGTTCGAATGATAATAACGAAAGGATCATCTTGTAGGGAGTGTTTGTGTAGCCAGGGGAGAGTGGAGATAAGAGGAGCATTCAGCGTGAGTATCAATCGATCTGTAGGGAGGGGAGTATGAGTATGTAAGTGCAAAGTAATCGACGATGTATACTGACAGAGGTAGGCGACGCGCGGGTTCTCGTCCTCGATGGTGTTGGCCGCGCGGAGGATGGGGACGATTGGCGCGAGGGAGGACGGCACCAGCTCGCTATCGTCGTCCTCGTTGGAGAACCCTTCCGTCCTAATGGTGATGTTCCGCGGCACCATTGGCAGCTGCCGCTGCCGCCTCGACCGCCCGCCGGTCGACGCCATGGACATGCCTTGACGGTGGTCGAGCAGAGAGAACGCAGCGTGGATGATGGTGGTCAGATGCGGGTGGTGGTGGTGAGGAAGAAGGGAAGGGACGTGTGCGGAGGGAGGCAAGGCATCGTCCTTTTTGTTTTTTTCCGAGGGAGGGAAACGAGTGTGTATAAACGTGGAGCTCGCTTTTTCGCTTTGGCTTTCCGGCGGGCAGCTTCCTTTTTCTTCTGGGTAAGAATGGATGGCCGACGGGGGAAGCAAGGAATTGGAACTGAGATGGAGGCACGCTGACTGACCGGCGGGGCCTGGCCCTTCGTTATCCCCCTTCCCTCCTTCGGGTGACGCCGTGCTCTACACCCTAGCTAAATATTCGTGCCTTATCAGCAGTCTGTGTCGGTGTCGGTGGATCATTGGATATAGTGCTGCTCTCCAAGTTGGTGGATTCACTTTATTAGAGTTAAATACATCTGTAGTACAAGAACTTGCAGTGAATTAACAGAACGTGTTGAGCAGCAGACCTCATGCAGTCAGGTGCGCGTTGAGCAGCAGACCAGAACGCCATTCCATTCCTACGTACTCCCTCCGTCCTTTAAAGAGTGTACTTTCAACTTTGTTGGAGGGTCAAACTATCTCAATGTTTAACCGAGTTTATGCCAAAAATATATCAATGTTTATGAAACCAAATAGGTATACGATGAAAATATATTTTATCATGAATCTAATGCTACTAATTTGATGACATAAATGTTGGTGCATTATTGTATATATACGGTCAAACATAAAAAGGTTTGACTTTCCAACAAAGTTGGAAGTACACTCTTCAAAGAACGGAGGGAGTACAGCGAAGAGGCGAGTATATTTATATACATTTAGCTTAGACACGTATTTGATCTTTTTTCTGACTGTTTCGTCTTTTTTGTACGTGTTTTTTTGGATTTTTTTTATAGATCTAGGCATTCTTCGGTTTTCCCTGTGTTTTGCACATTTCTTTTCTATATAGGTTTTGCAATGTATGATGAATTTTTATTCAATATGGTCGTGATGTAAAAAGGTTTTCCTTGGGGCTAATCACCGTGGCAGCATACACCTAAAATTCAATTTGGTCTGTTAGAGTGTAAATTCTGGCGATTATACAAGTTTGGCCCTTTTTTAGGCCAGACCAAAGTATGTGTAGTCGCCCGGCCCATAAATATTTTTATAGTGGCCCGCAAATCGCCCCCCCCCCCTCCCCCGGCAAGTTTGCGGCTGGAATATGGGTCGAAACCCTATCGGTTTCTTGCCGCCGGCGACTTCAATTCACGCTCTCCCCTCTTGATGTGGCGCGGAAGGTGGTCGTCCGGCCACGGCGCCGGCAGTGATGACGATCCGGAGCGGAGGCGAGGCATCGCCGCAGACGACGCAAGGAAAAGGGCTGCCTGGCGGTGATGACGACCCGGAGCGGCGGTGTATGAGCAGAGGTGAGGTCGAGGACGAGTGGAGTTGAGATCAGGTTGAATTACTGGGCGTTGATGGCGAGGTCGACGGGGACGACCGGCCCGGCCGGCGGTCGGCTCGAGGACGAGCTACGGGATTGAGGTGGACGAATGCAGAGTATTGGCGAGTGGCGAGGGCGGCGAACAAGAGTTTCCATCTTATCGCGGCATGGTGAGAGACCGCACGACTTTGATCAAGCGAATCTGTACGCCGGGTTCACTTAGCGGTGGCATGCATGCGTAAATACATCTCAACTCCATCTTCTATGTTTCCAGCGCCTGAGTGGTGAGATCGCGACCTCGCCATCTACAAACGGATGACATTTAGCTCGGTTGGCAGTTTTGCAAAAACGATTTGGGTTGCCGCATACATATTTCGTTTAAGAAATGGTCATCATATAAATTAAATAGATCATCGTATTATTAAAAAATGTTCAATGTATATAACAAAATTGTTCATTGTATATTATACAATAATGTTCAGTGTGTATTTGTATAATAATTTTCAGTGTGTATTGACAAAATATTTATTGTATAGTAAAAAGTTCAGTGTGTATTTGAAAAAAAATGTTCACCATATATTGAAAGAAAATCAAAAGTATTAAAAAAGTACACCATTTATTACAAAACCTATATTAAAAAGAAATGTGCAAGAAAAAATGGAAAAGCTGAAGAATACCCAAGATTTGGAAAAAGATTATAGAAATCCGAAACGAAAAAACACACAAGCAAAAAAAAACCGAAATGGTCAACAAAGGTCAGCATACATCTAAGCTAAACGTATAGAAATGAACGTGCCTCCTGTACGACAAAAGCTAGCCTGTGGCGTAGCGGTCAGCGCGCACTTGCAGTTTTTAGTTTGCCGTTTATTTTCGCTGTCCGATTGACAACCGGAACCCACGCAGGGGAGAGGGAGAGCACCAGGGCCACGTCCTCGCAGTTAACAGCAATAGGGAGAGCACCAGGGCCACGTCCTCGCAGTTAACAGCAATAGACGGTGCACCATTATGGTTGACGAAAACTGTACCAAAATGCCCTGTTAGACAAGTTAGTGTACCATTTTTCTGGGTTTTTTTAGTTTGTGTATGATTTTGTCACTTCGCTGCAAGTTCTTGTACTGCATATGTAATTAACTCTTTCCTACTACAGCTTATGTTGAGCGGCGATGGCACATACCAAGTGCCTCATCTTCATACTGAAATAGTCGTGGTAGCAATTGTGCCGTCCTAGATTCTTTTCTGTTAAAGGGCCAATATGATACAACTGAAAAGAGTTCACACAAGGCATATGTGACTACTGGAATTTCACACTACGCTGAGACGCTGAGTGCTAGATATATCCATCAAAGGGCCAAATATACTCAGCGTCCGCATACACCTCTCAGGCAAACAGAATTTTATCAATAACCAACTGTCAGGCACTCATCAAAGTTTTTGCCAAGAACCCAATATTGTGTCTCGCTAAAAGAAAGTGACTTTTGTCACGGACGCTGGTTCCGTCAGGTCTTTGTCGAGAGCTACCACTCGGCAAACTCATGCACATTGCCGAGTGCCTAAGTGACACTCGGCTTAACTGACACAAGCAGCTCCAACAACTCTCCTTTTCCTAGTATCATTTTTTGCCACTCGGCAGAACCACAACCAAACCGCAACGTGTGGTACGTGTCCCTTCTATCAAGCGTCACTCTCGGAGAAAGTTTTGTTCCCGAGTGTAGATCTCATAAAAGAGGCACTATCAGCATTGTTTTTTCCTCCTTTTCATTTTACGCTGCAGCAAAAACATACATAACAAGAATAACCACTTAGACAACTTAGTATACTATATAAGGATCACACACAACAACAAAATCACGAAGGCATTATATATGGTTCACAACTATATAATGATGACACACATAACAACAAGGATCATATGAAGTCACAAAGTAGTTATTTAGCACAAGTGCTCCTCAACAAAACGGTCAATACATGTCTACATACAACCACACGATAAAAGTAACATCACGATTACGACAAAATGAAAGATGATTATCAAGTTCTTCAATCCACTCAACCCAATAAGGTGGCCTGCACCATTGCCTAATTCATGATTTCTCTTATCATCGAGCACATACTGATTGTAATGATTCTCTGTCTCCTCTCTACAATTGAAAGAATCAAAGGAGCTACCTTTGTAACGAAGCACTTGTTCATTGCACGTGAACCATGAATTGTAGACTCCTGGACTTCTGCCTCTGTACACCGCATGATGGTGTCCTGGACTAGGAGCTACCAACCTAGTTGGCGCACAGTCCGTGGGCTGGGCTTGCGGCCCCCCGATCTCAGCAAAGGAAGGACTCTGGAAGCCTCAAACCCAAGCGTGATCAAGATGGACACTACTGAAGACTTGGCGTATACTTCAAGGATAGTTCCAATTATCGACATGTGTATTCCTGTTTGGCAACCAACCATGTGTAACCCTAGGTACCCCTGACACCTATATAAGCCGGAGGGTTTAGACCGTAGGGACACAATCACAATTAATAGGCTTAAGGTTTAGAACACAACATACGATCTTGAGGTAGATCAACCAGTATTTGGTACTCCATCATCAATATAATCGAGCAGGATGTAGGGTTTTACCTCTTCGAGATGGCCCGAACCTGGATAAAACATTGTGTCTCTTGTCTCCTGTTACCCATCATTACGGATCCACGGCTCAGGGCCCATTACCCGAGATCTGTCAGTTTTAGTACCAACATTGGTGACCCATACAGGTCCCGCTATGCGATAAAAAATATCGATGGAAGCATCTTTCAACGATCAAAACCCTCATGGTTTGGTTTCCATATGCCTGAATCTCCCATCATCGGATCATCCGAAGAATCGAAACACCATGGATCGCACCTCCTCCATCAAGAGTCAAGGCAGGATCAACGAGAGGTAACTCCCGAGCTTCATGCTTTTTCTCCCACCTCGGCCAAAAATCTCTATACAGAAGAGAACAAAGGGCTAAGGTGCAGCCATCAGATGACCACAAGGTCAGCTAGTTGGGAGGAGCCGAGGATTCGGCTGGCTCCACGTCTACACACCCTTCTTGGGATAAACAAGTCGGAGCTTCGAGCCTGCTAGCGACTGGGATCAAATTTTTACTCCCACCCACCCTTCCACATTGATTACTACCCGAGTAACTCAGGGCCTCCCGATTTTTGGAATCTAATGTACATAAAACAACAAGCTGATGAGACAGTTCGGCAATTTCGGACAAGATTCCTGGTCGTCAAAAACAAAATACCAAATTACTGTGACTCGGACATCCTGGCAACCTTTCGGCATAATTACCGAGATGAAGGCATCTTAAATGTCCTTGGTCGGAACCGAGTTAGACCTTTTCAGAACTATCAGATCTAGGGTCAAGGTTTTGCGTCATGGAAGACGCGTCGTTGGCTCAGAAGCTGCAAGCATATTCAATCCGCGCCGAAACATCAAGACGCGATGGGAGGACACACCGGAAGGGCCAACCTTCTCGCTCCACGCCAGTCGAGCAATCACAAAAGAAAAGGAAACCTATAATAGGACCAAAAACTACCCTTGACGGTCTGCTGGATAACCCATGCCCAATCCATTCTATTTTATGAAATGCCAACCCAACTCATAGCCTTCGAGCTTGCTGGGTGGTCAAATAGGTGGCTAAGGGAGGTGAAGCACACCTCGGAAAGACATGCACACACAATCATCCGGCAATGTCTTCGGATGAGGAGGAGATCTTGATGATCTACGAAACTTACACGTCAAGAAACTTGTGGAAAAGAGCCCTTCAAGAGCTAGGCCACATACAACATGTAGCAACTCGGGATCCGTGGATAGACACGCCAATCACCTTCGAACAACAGGACCAGCCAAATTCCAGCCCAAACCGATGTTCGGCAGCCTTCGTCCTTGATCCCATGGTGAAAGGTTGTTCACTTCGGAAGGTTTTATTCGACAGTGGAAGCAACGTAAACCTCATCTACAAGTATACTCCGGATAAGATGAAACTCGACAAGTCGCACATCAATTAGAGTTTTACTATTTTTTAAGGGAATCATCACCCAAAGAGAGGCACAATACAGAGGAAAAATCACCCTCAACGTGGTTTTCGGAGCTCCTGAGAACTATGGATCCGAGGAGTTGACCTTCCACATTGTACCATTCCAAAGTTTGTTACCACACACTTTTATGGTGTCACGCTACTCAAAGTTTCATGTCATCCCGCATCATCGATATATGAAGCTTAAGATGCCGGCACCAAGAGGGGTAGGCCACGGTGAATACCCACTTCTCCGTGTTACGACAGGTAATCGTGAGATGCGTGGCCAAGTCAAAGCCCATTCTGTCACAGGATCACCCATCATCGGCTCGATCTCGGGGATGAACGTACCCATGTGTGTGGTTTGTGAGGCATCTGCCACGTCAAGCACTACTACAGGAATGCCTAGCAGTGGCAGGTGGGAAAAGGTCAGCAATGGCGGGCAAGGCTCCTAGGGGCGCCCACCACCAACCTCCCGCCACTGCTATTATGGCACCAATGGCAGGCGGCGCCCGCCACTGTTAGAGCCTATCGAATGGTTTGCAACCCTACTTGCCCACCATTGGTATATGTTATTAGTTGTGGCAGGTTGTACCTGTCACCCGCCACAACTATCTCTTTAGCCTCCAGGCATACCACCCCCTGATACACATTACAGGACACAAATAACCACACTACAAGATACAAATAACCACATTACAACATACAACTAATATAAGCGATCATACACATTACATTTAACATAGCAATAATCTAAACTTCGTACGAATAGATGTATGCATTAGTGTACAACAACTCATGTCGCATCATTAGTACGTACACATACATACAAGACTTGATGATAACAACAATACCACAATGACAATGAGCTGGATAAAAATAATCAAATTCTTTACTCGTCCACTTGTCCACACGCTTTTGCATACTTCATAGTTGATTTTCTCTTTGCGGACGTAATTAACATAATGATCCTCAACTTCTCTGCGGACATAGTTGGCATAATGACACTCATATTCTTTTTTAGTCTTATATCCTTTGCAGCAGCTGTTTTGTAACCATTCACTTTCTCCTTGCATATCTCCCATGAATCATAAATTCCAGGATTCTTCCCGATGTACACCACATATCAGTTCCACTTCATCTACGCAAATAAATAAAGAAGCCAACAAGTCAATTTCATAGTTATCCAATCGCATAGAGCAAAGTCACATCATAATGTTCATAGCACCATAGACCATTGTCAGGACCCCGATTCTAAGTCACACCGATCTAGCATGTAACACATCATATCACTTTGCGGCCTCGCGCACGGTATTCCCACGGGTGCCATCTTACCTGGCCCGGGACCGTTTGCGCCTTTTGGCTCACGTATATGATAGTGCCGCTAGCATCCATATGACAAAGAACCCGGGCTGACATGGCTAGTCGTGAACCCAAAGTGGCACTAACTTACAGGGACAGTCATACATGACGCAGCAACGAACGTGTCGGTCATCAGCGAGTGAATCCGGGCTGTAGCAACTGGGCTAGCAGGACTCCAGTAAACCGGGCTGTAGCAGGCTAACAGGACTCCGGTAGACACCGCATGGCATTTCCCCGAAGGGACAGACACATGAACGAAGAAGGACACATGCCGGCCAGCCTAAGTGTTCCGGAGCAGTAGGAAGCTACCAAGGCTCAGTGGAAGCACTAGGATACATTTCCCGGTAAGAGAGGCTACTAAGGATAAACAACTAGATAGTCAGATCCCACACATACCAAGCATTTCAATAACATACACACAATACGCTCGATATGTGCAAATACAACATGCCATCATAACATGACTCTACAACTCAAGTATTTATTCAATAGGCTCCGAGGAGCGAGATATTACAAACATGGGTCTCACGACCCAACACTCAGAGCATACAAGTCAAAGCACAAGCGGAAACTTAACATGTCTGGGTACAGACAACTACAAATGAAAAAGGTTGAGAAGCCTGACTATCTACCAGATCCTGCCGAGGGCACAAGATCGTAGCTGAGGTAACAAGCTAAACGTCGAAGTCCACACGGTACTACTAGCGAGACTGAAGTCTCTCTGCAAAAACATAAATTAAGCAACGTGAGTACAAATGTACCCAGCAAGACTTACATCAGATCTATCTACATATGCATTAGTATCAACAAAGGGGATGGTGGGGTTTAACTGCAGCAAGCCAGCTTTGACTCGGTGGCATCCTGAACTACGACTGCAAGTAACTCTTTTGAGGTGGCGCACATGAGTCCACATATTCACCAACCAATACACCACTATGGATCCGCTGCCGTCTCCCTACGAGAACGCCATCCATAGCACTCACGCTTATCTTGCGCATTTAAAGTATCCACTTTCACTTGTCTATGAACTGTACAGGCAACCCAGAAGTCCTTTACCGCGGACACGGCTATTCGAATAGATGATGTTGACCCTGCAGGGGTGTACTTCTTCACACACGCTCTCACCACTTACCGCCGTTTACACGACATGTACTCGGCAACCTTCAAGCGGAAGCCCAACGAGGGTGTCGGCCACGGCCTACCTAAACACTCAAGTCTCTAGTCCAGGTTTATCGCCTATTCATGTTCCATCCGCAGGGAGTCCGGCCGTGGTTTCCACATACGGCCACGAACGATGTGTACAGGGTTCCGCGACACCAAACGGGCGCCCGACATACTCGGCCACGTGCCTACCGCATCACAGCCCACCCCTCGGGTCAGCGCTGCCCACGGCCTCCAGCATACTACAAACACCAGAAACTACTTGCAACTCCTGGACAGAGGACAAGGGTGGTTAAGAAGCCGAGAGGGTCCATTGGTTTCGGGCCCAATGCGTGGTAGTAACTGTTTCATGGATCACAAACACAGAACTCAGTTCCTGAGGACGGCTGCAATGAGACAACCCACCATGTACTCCTACATGGCCTCTCACCGCTACCTTTACCAAATCGTGTTCACACACTTAGCTCACACACAATAGGACATGTTCACACACCTCTGATTCATCCCCGATGAATCAGACCTGACTCAACTCTAAGCAGTAGCAGGCATGACGAACAAGCATGAATGAGTAGGCACAACATGGCTCAAACAACTCCTACTCATGCTAGTGGGTTTCATCTATTTACTGTGGCAATGACAGGTCATGCAGAGGATAAAGGGGTTCAGCTACCGCAGCAAGTAACAGATGAATCGTTGTTGTTCTAATGCAGTAAAAGAGAGCAGGAGCGAGAGAGTAGGATTGTATCGGAATGAACAAGGGGGTTTTGCTTGCCTGATGCAGTGGTAGTAGGATACTACCCTTCAGTCGGATAATCGTGGGTATCCTCGAAGGCAGAACCTACCGCGGAAGATACATCGAACACAATCAACACATGACGATATGCAACAATATGATGCATGCTATGACATGGCAATATGAATGTGTTTTGGGCTAATGCAAGCTAGAACATGTTGAGATGAGTCCATTTGAACCAAAGATTCAAATGCAAACCCATTTTAAAAGGTCATATTGGTGCATTACCTTGTTTCACCTAAACAGCAAGGTTAAAGTGTTCTAACATGCATGAAAATGGTACAGATGGATAGATTTCATTTTTCTGATCATTTTTCATATATAAATTGTTTGATTTGGAGCTACGGTTGATTTTCTATGATTTTTAGAAGTTTTGGTTATTTTTCGGAATTTCCTGATTTAATTTAAATCCAGAAAGAATTAACTGCGTCAGCCTGACGCCAGCGTGACGTTAGCGAGTCAACGGCCAGGTCCAGGTCAAACCTGACGTGCGGGGTCCACACGTCAGTGACACAGGAACTAATCCCGGTCAAACTCTGCGCTGACTGGGGTTTGACCGGGTGTGGGGCCTGCTGTCAGTGGCTAGGTGGGGTCCAACTAGCAGGGATTAGCGCTAATCACCTCACCACGTCGGTTGTCGCCGGAGTTCGGCCGGCGGCGACAAAACCCGCGGCGGCAATGCGCCGGACTTGCGCTAAAGGCGACGGGGGCGGCAGCTAAGGGCACTGGGGCGTAGCCCGGGCGCGTCCGCATCCAGCGGAGGCGACGGGAGGACGCGGGGTGGCCGGAGCTCGCCGGAGCAGAGCTCGCAGTGGCAGACGGAGCATGGACGTGGTTGTGTTCGACGCTACGGTGCACGGGAGGGCGAGTGAGTGTGTTTGTTAGACTCCTGGGGATGCAACTAACTCAGTGCCGCGCTCGGGAGCGAGTTGCAATGGCTATGGCCACGGCTACGCCATGGCCGGCGGCGAGAAGCTCTCGACCACGGTGGGAGATGGGGCTAGGGGGCGAGCGGGAGCTTGAGATAAGAGGGGGGAGGAAGTGGGGCTCACGGCGGACTCGATGGCGTCGACGGCGAGCTCGGGGAAGGGCTGGGGTCGGCGGGGTGGCGAGGCGGATCTCCAGCGACCGGAGACGAAGACGGCAGCGATGGCGGCTCTCCAGGGATTCCCACGTCGCGTGGCTCGATGGAGAGATGGATGGCAATGTGGCGGAGCTTCTGAGCTGGTCGGAGAGGCGAGGGAGAGGCGGCGGCTACGGTAACGGCGAGGGGCGGCGACGGTGGCATTCGGGCATCGCGTAAGAGAGCGAGGGAGAGGAGAGGAGTGGGCACGGGAGAGTGAGTGGGGTACGGGGCGGTGCGTGGTGCCGCACGGGGCATCCAGAGCAACGAGGAGGGGAAGCAGGAGGTGGCGGAGACATGGCCACGGGCAAGCGCGCGCGCGACACGCACGGTGCCAGTAGGCGCGAGGAAGAAGACAGAGGAGGAGGCGGGCTGGCCAGCTGGGCCGCATAGCTGGGCCTCTGGGCTGCACAAGTAGGTAAGCGCCAGGTAAGCTCCCTTTTTCCTATTTCTTTTTCTATTTTCTGTCATTTGTTTTGATTTAATAAAAATACTAAATCATTTTATTTACTTATGCCAAATTTTGTAGGAACTAGTGGTATTATTCCAGAGCTCCTCATCAAATGGCATAATTTTTGGACATATATTATATATATAACAAATATATATCCAATGCAAATATTTATGCATTAATTCCAAATGCCCAAAATAAATACTTATGGGCTCTTAAAAATATTGGTTTGATTTTTATCTCTGTCCAATATTTTCAGAGAGCAACATGAGCATTTTCTTGGACCTTTTTGGAGCAATTTTTATTTGGGTCATTTCCAAAAATGATTCTGAGGGTTTCACAAATCCCCATTTCAAAATTAAATGGAATTTAAATATGATGCACAAATGACTAGCTAGCCTTGAGCATACCAGAACTAGGGATGTGACAACTCGCCCCCACCTGAAAGAATCTCGTCCCGAGATTCAAGACGTGAGGGAAGTAGACAGAGGGGACACAAAGCTAACACGATCTTCATGATCCAATTGCACTTCTCGAAAATGTTGATTCATTGCTCCAATTGATCTTGACGTCTTTGCTTTCGAGGCCTTCATCAACACGAGGACAGAGACAACTCTACAATGATGGATCATCTTAATGATCACAAGATCACTTACGGAACGAGACATAAGAACATCTCTCGAGCCGAGACACAAGCATTCATCCAAGGGGATGGAGTGGAAGAGATGGCGAGGATTCACTAGGTAGGCAACAATTCCACACTTTAATAGATGGTGAGGGGGTTTCAATGTAGCGAGGAGTAGAGTTGCCATGATACCACATCGAGACATCCTGGAGGAGGGTGATTCGTAGATATATCCCGTTAAGTGGCAAAAAGAATTACCTTTGATATAGAGATCATTGAGACTCTCTATATCAGCCTAAGGCAAATCACAACAATCGTTTGGCGGAGTTCGAAGGAATGGCATACTCGGACTAGTATGGATGATGTGGATTACCTTGTTGAAGACAACACAAGGGATGATTTTGCTTATCACCGAAGATGGATGGGACCCATGGTAGGATGGCACAATGACGGTGCAAGCTGGAAACAAAATGCAAATAATGGGAATGATTCTAGTAACTGGGGAGAAATTCAAAATTAGAGAGTGAGTCCACTGTTGAAAATTTATAGCATAACCGGGGAAGCTGGGAGCAATCCCGGTTAGTAACTATTATAGCACCTAGTGCTTGCGCGTGCTCTCAAGAACTTGAGCATTTCCATATTCATCAAGGTTAACCAATATCCGTGTCAAGGATCCTGGCAACACAACTTACTACCATGATGAATGGTGATGGAGGATGCAGATGCAAAGGAAGATAACACTTTCTCAGATTTCACCTTAGCGAGGCCAAGGAAACAAAATCTGGATGATCGACCGAGAGACATTTAGCACTCCGCTTCTAATGTTCCCCTTGATGTGCTATCGTAATCCATTTATTAGAATGGTTTGATAGCTAGAGTATCAAGTAAAAGGTCGGACTTCGGGAGCACAAGAATCCATAAGGAATAACTATGGAGGTAAGTCCTATGAAATCCTTATGGGGAGGTGGCTAACTTCCTCAATCAAGATACTACAATAATGGGTCTTTCGGTTGGGTGTGTTGGCCACGACATCCACTTTACCGGGTTACATGAGACAATATTATAGCTCTTGGGAATGTTCCAACCATCATATATGCCTGAGATTCAGATCTGGTTAGTGTCAAAATATTCCAGACTCCTTAAGTCTAGAAAGAAAAAAGAAAGTTTGCAACATAAATCGACGAGATAACGTTGTGAGATTCTCGGGGAATGAACTACGATAGTAAGCTCCAAAACATGAGCTGGTTATGCTACAAACATGTGGACACGCTGCCTCAGGCAGGCATGACCAAGTAGTAGTCTTATAATAAAACACTACTGAGTTCAGGAGGGGAACCATCATTGAGGATATCAAAGTCCTTGCATAAGGCATGCTCTTAGGAAGGAACTTCTTCTCCTGGAACAAATCAATCAGTGGCTTGGTGTGCTCGAAACACATATGGAATGAAGGTTGCAAGTCTCCGAACCACAGAATACTTTGCACATATGCATGATCGATTTGGATGATTCCAAAGGAAGCAACATTGTCTTTCTCGAATCCATGGCGGCAACTTGCATCAAATGCACATGAATTAGAGGAAGTCACTTCTTTCATCCGAACATATGCTTCATGAACTAGCATGAAGAAATGCTTTCAAAAGTTTCCAATACTAGCTTAATGTTCAACAAAATCATGGAGAAGGTAGTAGTGTTGCTGATGGGCTCAACAACAATTCATCCAGGTTTCCATGAAGATGGAATTCCAGGGATATAATGGTGTATGCTCGAGGGATCAACCATGAGTAAGACAACATTAGGAACATCGTTGGTTCTGATTTGGTTTGAGGATAGCCCACACTCAAATCAAAGTTTTGGTAAGACAATAGATCCAACAGTTGACCATGAGGATCAATCAATGAAGATATCATCTTCCTTCAACACACGCACAAAGAGATATCCCTTAAAATGAACTAAGCCAGGCAAGCTTTTATCTTCCAACTCTCCAAGTTGTTGTTTAGCTTAACCAACTAGCTCAGGGTATCCGGCACAGATTCTTGGAGAAGGATGGTTTACAAGAATACCAACATGATCATGAACTCATCATAGCGGTCAGGTGACGACCTGGTGATACTTCCGAGAAAATATTCAGAAAATCATGTACCACCGATATGTTGCTAAGCTCGAGAACAATCTTGCTTTTCAGGGCAAGACGATATGATCAAAGGAGCGAGGGATGTGGCATAATCCTAACTCATTGATCGAAGAGTGCACCAGAAATAAGGACTAAGTAGCACGATCAATCTTAGAATGATAATTCAATAATCAACACGCTAAGGATGAGATTATTGTCCTTTAACTACCAAGCAACAAGGTTGCTAGGAGTATTGATTTCACACATCACAGTTCACCTGTCGGCATCCCGGTTACAATAACACGGGGACCAAGGAATGAACAACGATGGCAAGAGGTATCACTGCATCAAGAATTCATAAGAGGTGGTGCAATTCTCATGACAATCCTGACATAAAGAAGGTAATACTTCAAGGTAGAACAGACCAGACGCTGGATTGCATTTGATCTGCGGGATACAACTGCTTTGACCCAATCCTGGATATGGATGAGGTACTGGAGTTTGTTTCTCCTAGTCATTCCGGAGTAGAATGGCTTGGCGGACCACAGAATAATAGGCATCAATGAGCATGAATGCATGCCACGCTCTTAACTATCAAATGATAGACGGTGGTCAGATAACAAGTAAAGAGGGGCAACTCAAAGGAACATATGGTTTTCTGAGTTGTGGATGCATGGATTAGCATGTCGAACGAGTTCAACATATTTCTTCCGGACAACCCATGCGGAAAGGTAGAACTGGCAGAGTCACAACATAGAATCGAGAACTCATCAAGAGCTCTGGTTGTGATCTTTTGGTTCAAAGAACTTCTGCCATAAACGGTTCATAGTATTTGGAAGAAGGAAATACCACGGACCTCGAGGACTAACGCAAAGGTTACTAATAACCTAATGGAGCTAGCAATTACTATCAACATGAAGTAAGTAGGGTGAATCTCGGGTTCAAAACCCAGAAGTGGAATGCCTACTAACTAAGTGGCATCACGGGATGCTTTCGGGAATGATGGACAGAGTCATCACACTGGAATCACAAAACATGGCTAGACTACTAGATGATCCCCTAAGACACCTAGGGTCATAATAATAACTCCAACATGTATGTCGAGGTAATAGAATACCTCAACTCAATGTTTAGTGTGGTTAACCTGGCCAGAAAGGCCATCGAAAACAGAGGGAAGGATTTGCAATTGCATCAGATTATTTAGAAACCTGGGATGACTCGGACAGCATAACGGCTGTAAATGTTCAGAAAGATTTGAGACATGCTACAAAAATGGTGGCATAACCACTCAGAAGCACAATATCAAGGTTTCGAGATCAACAGTTAACATACAGAAGTAGTAGGAACTGGACTGAAGCTTAAACCCAACAATCTTATAAGTCTACGGATTAGTAACACGTGATCCTGATAGACAGAAGAGAAAGCCTAGTTCCTTAACCCCCTAGGAAAGATAAGATGACTCAGATCAGAAGGGCACAAGGTATAAGGAGTAAAAAGAGCCTTACGTTCCATCCCACAATCAATTCCCTTATATAACTAAAGAATTTCTAGAGTCAACTTCGACCAGTTTGGCTTGTAATCCTACAGGCAGTCAGGCTCTGATACCAAAGCTGTCAGGACCCCGATCCTAAGTCACACCGATCTAGCATGTAACACATCATATCACTTTGCAGCCTCACGCACGGTATTCCCACGGGTGCCACCTTACTTGGCCCAGGACCGTTTGCGCCTTTTGGCTCACGTATATGATAGTGCCGCTAGCATCCATATGACAAAGAACCCGGGCTAACATGGCTAGTCGTGAACCCAAAGTGGCACTAAATTACAAGGACAGGCATACATGACCCAGCAACGAACGTGTCGGTCATCAGCGAGTGAATCCGAGCTGTAGCAACTGGGCTAGCAGGACTCCGGTAAACCGGGCTGTAGCAGGCTAACAGGACTCCGGTAGACACCACGTGACATTTCCCCGAAGGGACAGACACAGGAACGAAGAAGTACACATGCCGGCCAGCCTAAGTGTTCCGGAGCAGTAGCAAGCTACCAAGGCTCAGTGGAAGCACTAGGAGACATTTCCCGGTAAGAGAGGCTACTAAGGATAAACAACTAGATAGTCAGATCCCACACATACCAAGCATTTCAATAACATACACACAATATGCTTGATATGTGCAAATACAACGTGCCATCACAACATGACTCTACAACTCAAGTATTTATTCAATAGGCTCCGAGGAGCGAGATATTACAAACATGGGTCTCACGACCCAACACTCAGAGCATACAAGTCAAAGCACAAGCGGAAACTTAACATGTCTGGGTACATACAACTACAAATGAAAAATGCTGAGAAGCCTGACTATCTACCAGATCCTGCCGAGGGCACAAGATCGTAGCTGAGGTAACAAGCTAAACGTCGAAGTCCACGCGGTACTACTAGCGAGACTGAAGTCTCTCACTGCAAAAACATAAATTAAGCAATGTGAGTACAAATGTACCCAACAAGACTTACATCAGATCTATCTACATATGCATTAGTATCAACAAAGGGGATGGTGGGGTTTAACTGCAGCAAGCCAGCTTTGACTCGGTGGCTATCCTGAACTACGACTGCAAGTAACTCTTTTGAGGTGGCGCACACGACTCCACATATTCACCAACCAACACACCACTCTGGATCCACTCCCCTCTCCCTACGAGAACGCCATCCATAGCACTCACGCTTATCTTGCGCATTTTAAAGTATCCACTTTCACTTGTCTATGAACTGTATAGGCAACCCAGAAGTCCTTTACCATGGACACGGCTATTCGAATAGATGATGTTGACCCTGCAGGGGTGTACTTCTTCACACACGCTCTCACCACTTACCACCGTTTACACGACATGTACTCGGCAACCTTCAAGCGGAAGCCCAATGAGGGTGTCGGCCACGACCTACCTAAACACTCAAGTCTCTAGTCTAGGTTTATCGCCTATTGAGGTTCCATCCGCAGGGAGTCCGGCCGAGGTTTCCACATATGGCCCCGAACGATGTGTACAGGGTTCCGCGACACCAAACGGGCGCCCGACATACCCGGCCATGTGCCTACCGCATCACAGCCCACACCTCGGGTCAGTGCTGCCCACGGCCTCCAGCATACTACAAACACCAGAAACTACTTGCAACTCCTGGACAGAGGACAAGGGTGGTTAAGAAGCCGAGAGGGTCCATTGGTTTCGGGCCCAATGCGTGGTAGTAACTGTCTCATGGATCACAAACATAGAACTCAGTTCCTGAGGACGGCTGCAATGAGACAACCCACCATGTACTCCTACATGGCCTCTCACCGGTACCTTTACCAAATCATGTTCACACACTTACCTCACCCACAATAGGACATGTTCACACACCTCTGATTCATCCCCGATGAATCAGACCTGACTCAACTCTAAGCAGTAGCAGGCATGACGAACAAGCATGAATGAATAGGCACAACAGGGCTCAAACAACTCCTACTCATGCTAGTGGGTTTCATCTATTTACTATGGCAATGACAGGTCATGCAGAGGATAAAGGGGTTCAGCTACCGCAGCAAGTAACAAATGAATCGTTGTTGTTCTAATGCAGTAAAAGAGAGCAGGAGCGAGAGAGTAGGATTGTATCGGAATGAACAAGGGGGTTTTGCTTGCCTGATGGAGTGGTAGTAGGATACTGCCCTTCAGTCGGATAATCATGGGTATCCTCGAAGGCAGAACCTACCGCGAAAGATACATCGAACACAATCAACACATGACGATATGCAACAATATGATGCATGCTATGACATGGCAATATGAATGTGTTTTGGGCTAATGCAATCTAGAACAGGTTGAGATGAGTCCATTTGAACCAAAGATTCAAATGCAAACCCATTTTAAAAGGTCATATTAGTGCATTACCTTGTTTCACCTAAACAACAAGGTTAAAGTGTTCTAACATGCATGAAAATGGTAAAGATGGATAGATTGCATTTTTCTGATCATTTTTCATATATAAATTGTTTGATTTGGAGCTACGGTTGATTTTCTATGATTTTTAGAAGTTTTGGTTATTTTCTGGAATTTCCTGATTTAATTTAAATCCAGAAGGAATTAACTGCGTCAGCCTGACGCCAGCGTGACGTCAGTGAGTTAACGGCCAGGTCCAGGTCAGACCTGACGTGCGGGGTCCACTCGTCAGTGACACAGGAACTAATCCCGGTCAAACTCTGCGCTAACTAGGGTTTGACCGGGTGTGGGGCCTGCTGTCAGTGGCCAGGTGGGTCCAGCTGGCGGGGATTAGCGCTAATCACCTCGCCACGTCGGCTGTCGATGGAGTTCGGCCGGCAGCGACAAAACCCGCGGGAACAATGCGCCGGACTTGAGCTAAAGGCGACAGGGGCGGCAGCTAAGGGCACTGGGGCGTAGCCCGGGCTCGTCCGCATCGAGCGGAGGCGACGGGAGGACGCGGGGTGGCCGGAGCTCGCCGGAGCAGAGCTCGTGGCGGCGGCCGGAGCATGGACGTGGTTGGGTTCGGTGCTACGGTGCACGGGAGGGCGACTGAGTGTGTGCGTTAGACTCCTGGGGATGCAACTAACTCAGTGCCGCGCTCGGGAGCGAGTTGCAGTGGCTATGGCCACGGCTACGCCATGGCCGGCGGCGAGAAGCTCTCGACCGCGGTGGGAGATTGGGCTAGGGGGCGAGCGTGAGCTTGAGATAAGAGGGGGGAGGAAGAGGGGATCACGACGGACTCGATGGCATCGACGGCGAGCTCGGGGAAGGGCTGGGGTCGGCGGGGCGGCGAGGCTGATCTCCGGCGACTGGAGACGAAGACGACAGCGATGGCGGCTCTCTAGGGCTTCCCACATCGCGTGGCTCGATGGAGAGGTGGACGACGATGTGGCGGAGATTCTGAGCTGGTCGGAGAGGCGAGGGAGAGTTGGTGGCTATGGTAACGGCGAGCGGCGGCGACGGTGGCATTCGGGCGTCGCGTGAGAGAGCGACGGAGAGGAGAGGAGTGGGCACGGGAGAGTGAGTGGGGTACAGGGCGGTGCGTGGCGCCACGCGGGGCATCCAGAGCGACGAGGAGGGGAAGCAGGAGGTGGCGGGAGACGTGGCCATGGGCAAGCGCGCGCGCGACACGCATGGTGCTAGTAGGCGCGAGGAAGAAGACAGAGGAGGAGGCGGGCTGGCCAGCTGGGCCGCACAGCTGGGCCTCTGGGCTGCACAGGGAGGTAAGCGCCAGGTAAGCTCTCTTTTTCCTATTTCTTTTTCTATTTCCTGACATTTGTTTTGATTTAATAAAAATACTAAATCATTTTATTTACTTATGCCAATTTTTGTAGGAACTAGTGGTATTATTCCAGAGCTCCTCATCCAATGGCATAATTTTTGGACATATATTATATATATAACAAATATATATCCAATGCAAATATTTATGCATTAATTCCAAATGCCCAAAATAAATACTTATGGGCCCTTAAAAATATTGGTTTGATTTTTATCTCTGTCCAATATTTTCAGAGAGCAACATGAGCATTTTTTGGACCTTTTTGGAGCAATTTTTATTTGGGTCATTTCCAAAAATGATCCTGAGGGTTTCACAAATCCCCATTTCAAAATTAAATGGAATTTAAACATGATGCACAAATGACTAGCTAGCCTCAAGCATACCAGAACTAGGGAAGTGACAACCATACAAATCACCATGTTGCACAGTTCATTAGAAGTTCGGAAGCAAAAGTGTAGAGCTCAATCATAGCAACTTAGAAATTAAGTTCACATGCATCGATCATATAGATCACATGAAAGCAGTGCACTAGTTGTTCAGTTCCATCCATCATGAGCTATCCGCGCCTTCCATCAACTTCGTGATCTCCTCTTGGGTGGTCCTTGCAGCTTCAATGGCTGCTCTCGCACTCTCAGCGGCTGCTTGCGCACTCGCAGTGGCTGCGCTTGCGCTTGCGCTTGTAGCGGCTGCTCTAGAACTCTTGTAATATGCCCGATCGCTCTCGGAATATGACTGAGTACTCTCAGTGGCTGCTTGAGCACTCTCGACACATGAGAGAATGATCTCGGTGCACGAGCCGCCCTCCTGACGATGTCTACGGCAGTAGGAATTCCATCTACCGTTGTAGGTGTCCTAACGAGGCATTGTGACTTCTTCATCTAAACAATTTGACATTTAGATGTAACATTTAGAAACAAACAACATGACCTTCGATAGAATTGGGAGATATTGAGTACCAGAAATTAAGAGAAAGGAAACTTAATCCACGCTTGACAAAAACATTGGCACTCACTATGAATACACCTGCATCATGAAAAACTAATGTGCCATATGCTCATCCATATGTAATACATTTTGTCTTGCACACACATTCAATTTTAAGACATTCACTTATGAAGATTCAGTGGTACATCATACAAATATTTTAGCTACACCAATACAATGTTGTACTTGATTTTTTATTCATATGTTGTACATTTTAACTACACTAATAAAATGTTGTATGAATATTTCTGTCAATACAAAGCCCATACCACAAGTTCGACGGAGGTGTTCCTACCGGGCCGGAGTCGGACGGTGCGCTGGACGGGGCGGAGCTCAATGGAGGAGGTGTTGGCGGACGACAAGTTTGATGGAGACGAGGACGATGTTGGATGCGGAGGAAGGCACGAGCGACGGTCAAGGGAAAGTCGTTCGAGGTAGCGTTGCACGGCGACACGGACGAACTTTGAGGCGGGGACATACGACACGCGCGGTGGGGAAGATTGGCTCATCTACGCCGTTTGCTATGGCGGACGGTGACCTCACAGGTGGCGACAGATGACACCACGACGCTGCCGGCGGCTAGAGAGGAGGGAGAAAGAGTTTGCGTTTACAATGAGATCCGACTGTCATGTCACGCCCAAGATGCGACCCTATCCTAAAGGAATTCGAAGGTCCCACCAAGGATAGAAGCGCATCTTGAAGACACTTTTGCAAGGTGGATATCATTACATCAACATTACATAATAGTTGGGGATACATACAAGAGGCAAACTATGCCACATAAATACAACAACACAATACATGAGCACAACATCCGACTACGAATGAAACATAAACAGAAACTCAAACAATATCCACCCTGCTAGCCCAGGCTGCCGACCTGGAACCTATCCCCTGATCGAAGAAGAAGTAGAAGAAGAACTCCAAAACAAGTAACATAACCTGTACCTGCAACAGTTGTTGTAGTAATCTGTGAGCCACGAGGACTCAGCAATCCCATTACCATGGGTATCAAGACTAGCAAAGCTTAATGGGAAAGGAAGGGGTAAAGTGGTGAGGTTGCAGCGGCGACTAAGCATATATGGTGGCTAACATACGCAAATGAGAGCGAGAAGAGAAGAAAACGGAACGGTCGTGAAGCTAGCAATGATCAAGAGGTGATCCTGAACTCCTACTTACGTCAAACATAACTCAAAACCATGTTCACTTCCCGGACTCCGCCGAAAAGATACCATCATGGCTACACACACGGTTGATGCGTTTTAAATCGAATCTGGTGGTTATCTACAACCGAACATTAACAAATTCCCATCTGCCACATAACCGCGGGCACGGCTCTCGAAAGTTTATACCCTCCAGGGGTGTCCCAACTTAGCCCATCACAAGCTGTCACGGTCAACGAAGGATATTCCTTCTCCTAGGAAGACCCGATCAGTCTCGGAATCCTGGTTTACAAGACATTTCGACAATGGTAAAACAAGACCAGCAAAGCCGCCCGATGTGCCAACAATCCCGATAGGAGCTGCACATATCTCGTTCTTAAGGCAACACCGGATGAGAATAGCTACGAGTAAAACAAGCCCTCAAGTTTCCCCGAGGTGGCCCCGCAGGCAGCTCGGTTCGTACCGGCACTTAGAGAAGCACTGGCCCGGGGGGCTAAAATAAAGATGACCCTCGGGTTGGCCGACCCAAGGGAAAGGTAAAAGGTTGTTAGGAAAATGTAAAACCAAGGTTGGGCCTTGCTGGAGGAGTTTTATTCAAAGCGAACTGTCAAGGGGGTCCAATAAATCACCCAACCGCGTAAGGAACGCAAAATCAAGGAACATAACACAGGTATGACGAAAACTAGGGCGACAAGAGTGGAACAAAACACCAGGCATAAGGCCGAGTCTTCCACCCTTTACTAAGTATATAGATGCATTAATTAAATAAGAGATATTGTGATATCCCAACATAATACCGTCCATCATGGAGCAATATTCAACTTCACCTGCAACTAACAACGCTATAAGAGGGGCTGAGCAAAGCGGTAACATAGCCAAACAACGGTTTGCTAGGAAGGGTTAAAAAGGTTAGAGGCTAACATGGCAATTTGGGAGGCTTGAGCAACAAGAGATAGGTAGTGCGACAAAGCGATAGAACGAAGCAACTAGCATCGCAATGATAGTAGTGAGATTCAGGGTAACGGTCATCTTGCCTGAAATCCCGTTAGGAAGAAGAACGAGTCCATGAAGAAGATGAACGGACGTAGTCGAACGAATCCTCACAACTCCGGAACAAAACCGAACCTAACGAGAGAAGCAAACCGGAAAGAAGCAAACAACATGGTAAAAAACATGGCATGATGAACAAACAAGTATGATGCATGTCCGGTTTAAAGAGGCATGGCATGGCAAAGTGCTAGAAACAATACTACAAATTAAGTGGAGCTCAATATACAACGAGTTGCATATTGACAAAACACCACATTGACATATTTAGTTTTATCTCGTTTAGGTACTCAACAATATTAAATGTTGTTAAACATGGCAAGAGGTGAAGCATAATTAATCTAACTATCTAGCCAAGTTTAAATGAGGCCAGAACAACAAACTACAATTCTGGAAAATCCCCATGTGCATATTTTAGATTTCGTACTGTTCTGACCTAAACCATATTTTAATGTTGTTAAACATGCAAAGTAAGTGCACCAAGTTAAACTAGGCATTTTTCCACCCCATTTACATATAAAGTTTATTAAATTCGGAGCTACGATTATTTAGTTATGAAATAAATCATTTTAACTTGGCATTTGAGCAAATTTAGTCAAACATCATTTTAAACATTTTAAACACGGATGAAAGTGGCATATAATTAATCTACACAAAATTCAAAGAATTTTACATGTTTAAAACATTTTAATCCGATGCACGGTTAATGAGTTATTATATGCATGATGCTTAGGGTTTTTTCTGTAAATCTGCACTCTCTGGATAATTTGACAAATCCGTAGAACAGGAAAAAAACATGATATGGGCCGAATCTGGCTGGGCCAACAGGAGCAGAGGCACTGGATCTGAAGCTCACCAGGCCTCATGGGCCGGCTCGGTGGGGGGGCTGGCCTTGGATCGATCGATGAAGGGGATCGAGCGGGCTGGAGGTCAACGCACGGCCGAGGGGACTTGGCGCTGGCCGTCCTCCTCGCAAGCATAAGCAGGGGAACAGCGTGGCGACGAAGAGGCCAGGCGCACCAATGCGATGCAGAGGAGGCAGCAGGCCGGAAGGGCGCGATGCAGGAGGCGCCGGCAGCAGAACTGCAGGGCTCCAGCGGGAGAGACTTGAGGCGCAGTGGTGGCGGGCTCGAGCAAATCTGATGGGGACGGGGCACCGGAGAGGGAACGGCGATGGCTTGGCGATGCGAAGCAGAGGTGGCTTGATCCGCAGCGGGGACGGCAGTCAACACATGCGGTCGTGCAAGCACGAGAGGTGCAGAACCTTGCACCGGCAACCATGGGAGCAGGGGCGAGCCCCGTACGTTTCCTATCAGAGGAGAAAACAAACGAGGGAGAGAGTTTAGAGGAGGTAGAAGAGGAAAATAGGGGAGAGGAAAAGGAGGCCGGCGGCGACTCATCTGCTGGGTCCGGTGCTCCGGCTAGCGGCGACTGAAGGTCGAAGAGGAGCTCCTCTCTTTGGGTTCGGGCGAGGCAAGGAGGAGGAATCGCTCGGGCAGGAGATGGCCAGGGATCGAGTGGAGGCATGGGGAGGTCGATTTGGATCGGGGCGAGGTGGAGGCTGCCGGTTGGGGTGGTGCTGAAAATGAAGGAGGAAGTGGTGGCTGGCAGTGGATCGGGGAAGATCCCGATGAGGGAAAGAACAGCAGCGGCGCCGACGGGACAAGAGGGCTAGGATCTAGGGTTTGACCCGATTTGGAATGAGGTAGATTATATATAGGGAAAGGGGGAGGATGTGGATCATCCGATCAAAATCGGACGGTCCTAGAAAAATAGGATAGGAAGCCCAAAAAAAGAAACCGAAGATACTTTAGGGGTGTTTGGGGATGATCCGAATCCAACGGTGATGACTGAGTGGATCGGGTTCGGGCAAGGTTTCGGACGCACACGAGGGGGGTCTGAGCAAAGTGTAGAGAGGGTCAAACGTTCAGGCAAGAGGGAGTCGAAAACCCGATTGAACTCGGAACGGTCAACGAACGCAACGGAGATAAGTGAGGATCGGCAACTACGAGCGAATGCAAGTTTAAGAAAACAATGCCAATGCAAAGCGCATGGTGCTATGAGATGAGATGCATGACATGAACAAAATACAAAACAAAAGACAAAAACCCAATCACGAAGGAAATCTCATATCACATCTCCGGAAAAGGCAAGAGTTGGAGTTAAGAATATGGAAAGTTGTATCCGGGGCGTTACAACACTCCACCACTACGAGAGGATCTCGTCCCGAGATCTAGGATGGCGCCGGAGAGAAGCGGAAGTGAAAGAGGTAAGACAACGTTGATTCTTTGACAAATGAGTGAAACCAATGAACCTCAAGAGGTTGAAAGCTTGAAAGAAACAAAACAACGGAGATGACCAAGATTGCAAACAATCCATTAGAAAAGAGGAACAAGGAATATTACGAGAACTTGATGGTTGAAAAGACATGAATGACGAGCACAATGGACAAGAAGGAATTGGAACCACTCTGGTTGAAACGAGATAAACTAGGAACAAGGAAGAACAAATTCGGACAACACTCCTGTTGAAAAGAGATGCAAGACTTGATAAGATGAAAAGAACTTGAAGAGATGACACAACACTCCGGTTAAATGGATAAGTATGAAAAGAACACGATCCTCACAATTAGAGATGATGAGTGAAGAGAACAACATCACCATGCCTCCATAAGAAAGAATAGAAGATAGATCATTGGAATAAAAGAATGGAGAAGAAAATGCCAACTTCTGCCACAAATGATCTTGGAAAGCATCCTTGCAAAGAAGAATTGAACGGAGTTGTTGGAAAATCAACAACGAAAAGCAGAATCTTGTTATGGGCTTATGGCAAACATCTCAAAATGATGAGGTGACAACTGGCCACTAACAGAAACAATTGATTGGTTGAGATCAATGAAGATAAGAGACATTTCTTTCACCAAGAGGATAATTGGAGAACTTGGGTCATTGATAAGCACCACAATAGCAACATTCCTTAGGGAAGGCTTTAGATGAAATATGACCCAAGATAACTCCAACGAATAGATTAATGGATTTTAAATACCTCATTATTGACAACATGTGAATCACGAAACATGAATGGAAATTGTCAAGAATGATATAACCCATCTCAAAAGATAAGGTAGGAGAATTGCACTTTGAAATGCAAAAAGAAGAATACTTGAACTCCTCACAAAAAAAACATGTGTTGGGCACCATGTTCAATTTTTGAGTATTGCTTGGTGGATCTTAGCTTCGAGAGAAATTTTGAAGAACAATTGAAGAATGAAAGGAATCCTTGACGAATCACCGTGTAGAGCCTCCATGAAGAAACTCCGGTAGTAAAAGGATGATAAAAAGAAAGACAAGTTGGAAACACAAGGTGAAGCCTTGCGATGATTTAGATGGAGCTTCGCGATGAGATAAAGCGGAAAACTTGGAACTTCGGAAAAGAAAAGATGAAACACTAGCACCGAGAATTACTTCATCATGAACAATCTCCGAAGAAAAGAATTAATCAACTTGACCACGATGAATTGAGAATAAGAATTATGTTATGCTTATCCTCCACCAATTAAATTGATGAGAAACAATGGATTTTCATACTAATTATTCACGTTGAAAAATATTAAAGGGGGAATATATCGCGAAATTTGGGAAGGTCTTCATGAACCACCGGTAGGATTTGGAAAGAACGAATTAATTGATATGCCGACAAGGAATAGGAATGTTGAATGAACCACCGTAAGAATTGAAAATGAGATTAGCAAAGGCACAATTCACCGGGAAGAATTGGAAAATCAATGAAGATACTTGAGGGGATTTAGATACATGAGAACGAAGAGATCATGAACTGATTAGAGGTTATTTGCACGATTCACCGGTAAGATTTGGGGAACGATAGCTACAAGCCGAGGATAAATACTAAGACATGATGGCCTTAGGAGGTAAGAAATGGAAACAACTCATGAAATGCTCCGGATAGTAAGAAAAGAATTGCCACAATCAAAATAATTATGAGGATGACATCAAGCTAGAACCATGAATCTTCAAGAGAATGGACCAAGATTTAAGAGAAACTCTTCCTCGATCTTCTGTGTTGAGAATGACGATGAGAAACAGCACCATGAATTGTTGAGAAACTCCGGGAGAATGAAAAACGAAGAGGTTGAGCCAATAATGAAAAATAATTTGAAATCGATCTTGGAAAACATCTGACTGATGAAATTCATTCTTACGTCAAACTTCGGAAAGAATTTGGGAATGGCTCCTGATAATTAGAAGAGTCCGGTAAGATCCTAGGAAAAGACTTGTGGATTAGGGACCACTCAAAACAAACACCGTTGAAATGATTTAAAAGAGAGAATACGCCGGTTGAATTAAATGGCTTGAATGAGACCACAATCTCCAAATAGCTTGAACGGATTAAGAAAGGAAACATAAATCTTCTGAGATATCTTCCACACTCTGGAACAAATGAATAGCAATAGGTGAGTGATTGAGAGGTGCACCGGCATGAGAAAGCATTTGACACGAGGAAAGGAATATGATCAACACTGAAAGCTTGAATTGAATCCACCGGAGAAGAAAAGAGAACGAAGAATAATAAACTAGAAGCTCCGTTAGTATCATCCTGTGAATCACCGGATAAGAATATTGACGGAAAAGAATGGAGAGACTTCCCATCAATAAAAGGATACTTGATTAAGAAGTCTGAGTCCTTGAAGAAAAGGGTGGGAGGGCGGGAAAACAAAGGCAACTTGGGGCAGATGGAATGGACACCATTGAGAAAACTTAGAAATGATCTCGCGAATGTTGAAATGATCGGATCCACTTGAAAAGAAGCACACCGGTTGGAAAAGAATTAACATGACAACCTCAATGATCAAGAAGGATTAGCACTCCCATAGAAATATGAGAACACCGTTTAGGGAAGGTATGGATCAACACTTGACATCGAAGCAACTTGAATACCACAAATAAAACAAAACAAAGGATTTGGCTTGCAGAATAAGCCGGAACAAATACATATGATAGAGATTTACCCAATCCCATATCATGCATCTGTCGAAAAGATATTCTAGGAGCTACTTGAATTCCCACCTATAAACTCCCGAAACTTTCTGGTTATGCAATCTGGTGTCGGGGATACAGGGGAAGCATAATATCTCACCCAAACTAACAATCCCTACATCCAGCTGTATCCATCCGTCAACACATAACCAAGAAACATTCGGAAACCGTGTACCCCTTTGAAAAGCATCCGTTATACGAGCTATGGCAATACTCCCGAACTCCCCAGTACTTGCGCTAAAACCCGCGGGAACAACGACTGCATAAAAGAGATTTTCGATGTCGGCAAAACTCAGGTATTCCAGAACTGCAACGATAAAATTATGACGACAACACCTTGGAGCTCAACTCCCCGGGACACTGCCACAACCCCTAAATGTCAGGAGGCACCAAGAACAATGTTCTCGTCATAAGAATATCGGAACGATCCCAAGATACCCGCGTGATCCTAATTTTTTTAGTGAAATTTGAGGAGAGGAAGGACAAAACATCTACGTCGAGAGTCCTCACCAGAGCGACGAAGGGGGCTGAGGAGTAAAAAGAATCCTACGCTTCGATATATATAATCCTAAGAATCAAAATAGTTTTCTTCTAGACTCAACAACGGACAACAATCAAAGGGTCTCCTATGGTCGGTCGAGGCTCTGATACCAACTTGTCACGCCCAAGATGCGACCCTATCCTAAAGGAACTCGAAGGTCCCACCAAGGATAGAAGTGCATCTTAAAGACGCTTTTGCAAGGTGGATATCATTACATCAACATTACATAATAGTTGGAGATACATACAAGAGGCAAACTATGCCACATAAATACACCGACACAATACATGAGCACAACATCCGACTAAGGATGAAATATAAACAGAAACTCAAACAATATCAACCCTGCTAGCCCAGGCTGCCAACCTGAAACCTATCCCCTGATCAAAGAAGAAGCAGAAGAACTCCAAAACAAGTAACATCCCTCTCGCGTCAAGATTATCGCATAACCTGTACCTGTAACTGTTGTTGTAGTAATCTGTGAGCCACGAGGGCTCAGCAATCCCATTACCATGGGTATCAAGACTAGCAAAGCTTAATGGGAAAGGAAGGGGTAAAGTGGTGAGGTTGCAGTAGCGACTTAGCATATATGGTGGCTAACATACGCAAATGAGAGCGAGAAGAGAAGCAAACGAAACGGTCGTGAAGCTAGCAATGATCAAGAGGCGATCCTGAACTCCTACTTACGTCAAACATAACTCAAAACCGTGTTCACTTCCCAGACTGCACCGAAAAGAGACCATCACGGCTACGCACACGGTTGATGTGTTTTAAATCGAATCTGGTGTCAAGTTATCTACAACCGGACATTAACAAATTCCCATCTGCCACATAACCGCGGGCACGGCTCTCGAAAGTTTATACCCTACAGGGGTGTCCCAACTTAGCCCATCACAAGCTCTCACGGTCAACGAAGGATATTCCTTCACCCAGGAAGACCCGATCAGTCTCAGAATCCTGGTTTACAACACATTTCGATAATGGTAAAACAAGACTAGCAAAGCCGCCCGATGTGCCGACAATCCCGATAGGAGCTGCACATATCTCGTTCTCAGGGCAACACCGGATGAGACTAGCTACGAGTAAAACCATACCTCAAGTTTCCCCGAGGTGGCCCCACAGGCAGCTCGGTTCGGACCAGCACTTAGAGCAGCACTTGCCCGGGGGGGCTAAAATAAAGATGACCCTCGGGTTGGCCGACCCAAGGGAAAGCTAATATGTTGTGAGGAAAATGTCAAACCAAGGTTGGGCCTTGCTGCAGGAGTTTTATTCAAAGCAAACTGCCAAGGGGGTCCCATAAATCACCCAACCGCGTAAGGAACGCAAAATCAAGGAACATAACACCGGTATGACGGAAACTAGGGTGGCAAGAGTGGAACAAAACACCAGGCATAAGGCCGAGTCTTCCACCCTTTACCAAGTATATAGATGCATTAATTAAATAAGAGATATTGCGATATCCCAACATAATCCTGTCCATCATGGAGCAATCTTCAACTTCACCTGCAACTAACAACGCTATAAGAGGGGCTGAGCAAAGCGGTAACATAGCCAAGCAACGGTTTGCTAGGAAGGGTGAAAAAGGTTAGAGGCTGACATGGCAATTTGGGAGGCTTGAGCAACAAGAGATAGCCAGCGCGACAAAGCGATAGAACGAAGCAATTAGCATAGCAATGATAGTAGTGAGATCCAGGGTAACGGTCATCTTGCCTGGAATCCCGCTAGGAAGAAGAACTAGTCCATGAAGAAGATGAACGAACGTAGTCGAACGAATCCTCACAACTCCGGAACAAAATCGAAGCAAACCGGAAAGAAGCAAACAACATGGTAAAAAAACATGGCATGATGCACAAACAAGTATGATGCATGTCCGGTTTAAAGAGGCATGGCATGGCAAAGTGCTAGAAACAATACTACAAATTAAGTGGAGCTCAATATACAACGAGTTGCATATTGATGAAACACCACATTGACATATTTAGTTTAATCTCGTTTAGGTACTCAACAATATTAAATGTTGTTAAACATGGCAAGAGGTGAAGCATAATTAATCTAACTATCTAGCCAAGTTGAAATGAGGCCAGAACAACAAACAACAATTCTGGAAAATCCCCATGTGCATATTTTAGATTTGGTACTGTTCTGTCCTAAACCATATTTTAATGTTGTTAAACAGGCAAAGTAAGTGCTCCAAGTTAAACTAGGCATTTTTCCACCCCATTTACATATAAAGTTTATTAAATTCGGAGCTACGGTTATTTAGTTATGAAATAAATCATTTTAACATGGCATTTGAGCAAATTTAATCAAACATCATTTTAAACATTTTAAACACGGATGAAAGTGGCATATAATTAATCTACACAAAATTCTAAGAATTTTAGATGTTTAAAACATTTTAATCCGATGCACGGTTAATGAGTTATTATATGCATGATGCTTAGGGGTTTTTCTGTAAATCTGCACTCTCTGGATAATTTGACAAATCCACAGAACGGGAAAAAAACATGATATGGGCCGAATCTGGCTGGGCCAATAGGAGCAGAGGCGCTGGATCTGAAGCTCAGCAGGCCTCATGGGCCGGCTCGGTGGGGAGGCTGGCCTTGGATCGATCGATGAAGGGGATCGAGCGGGCTGGAGGTCAACGCACGGCCGAGGGGACTTGGCGCTGGTCGTCCTCCTCACAAGCAGAAGCAAGGGAACAGCGTGACGACAAAGAGGCCAGGCGCACCGGCGCGATGCAGAGGAGGCAGCAGGCCGGAAGGCCGCGATGCAGGAGGCGCCGACAGCGAACTGCGGGGCTCCAGCGGGAGAGACTTGAGGCGCAGTGGTGGCGGGCTCGAGCAAATCCGATGGGGACGGAGCACCGGAGAGGGAACGACGAGGGCTTGGCGAGGAGAAGCAGAGGTGGCTGGATCCGGACAAGAGGGCAGCGGGGACGGCGGTCAACACGCGCGGTCGTGCGAGCGTGGGAAGTGCAGAACCTTGCACCGGCGACCATGGCAGCACGGGCGAGCCCCGTACATTTTCTAGCAGAGGAGAAAACAAACAAGGGAGAGAGTTTAGAGTAGGTAGGAGAGGAAAACAGGGGAGAGGAAAAGGAGGTTGGCGGCGACTCATCTGCTGGGTCCGGTGCTCCGGCTAGCGGCGACTGAAGGTCGAAGAGGAGCTCCTCTCTTTGGGTTCGGGCGAGGCAAGGAGGAGGAATCGCTCGGGCAGGAGATGGCCAGGGATCGAGTGGAGGCACGGGGAGGTGGATTTGGATCGGGGCGAGGTGGAGGCTGCCGGTTGGGGTGGTGCTGAAAACGAAGGAGGAAGTGGTGGCTGGCAGTGGATCGGGGAAGATCCCGATGAGGGAGAGGACAGCGGCGGCGCCGACAGGACAAGAGGGCTAGGATATAGTGTTTGACCTGATTTGGAATGAGGTAGCTTATATATAGGGAAAGGGGGAGGATGTGGATCATCCGATCAAAATCGGACGGTCCTAGAAAAATAGGATAGGAAGCCCAAAAAAAGAAACCGAAGATACTTTAGGGGTGTTTGAGGATGATCCGAATCCAACGGTGATGACTGGGCGGATCGGGTTCGGGCAAGGTTTCGTACGCACACGAGGGGGTGTGAGGAAAGTGTAGAGAGGGTCAAACGGTCAGGCAAGAGGGAGTCGAAAACCTGGTTGAACTCGGAACGGTCAACGAATGCAATGGAGATAAGCGAGGATCGGCAACTACGAGCGAATGCAAGTTTAAGAAAACAATGTCGATGCAAAGCGCATGATGCTATGAGATGAGATGCATGACATGAACAAAATACAAAACAAAAGACAAAAACCCAACCACGAAGGAAATCTCATATCGCATCTCCGGAAAAGGCAAGAGTTGGATTTACGAATATGGAAAGTTATATCCGGGGCGTTACATGTCACGCGGGGGGTGGGGGTGGGGGTGGGGGTAGGTAAGGTCGTATGTACAAGTGACGGGCGCACAGAGTAGCCCGCCACCCATTATAAGAATGGGAGGCGGCAACGTGACCAAATATAGCTATGGCGAGCGACTGGCAGAACCCGCCACCCCTATATGAAAATATTTAAAAACGTTTGGTGCATGGGCGCCCAAATATTGCTGTGGCGGGTCCAAAATGCCGCCCACCACAAATGTGGAAGTGAACTGTGGCAGGCAACTATCGGCGCCCGCCATATATAGTACCTTGCTAGCTGGGCACAAAATAGAAAATGCATAGGTTTGGCGGGTTATCTTGGCGGCCCGCTGATACGTCTCCAATGTATCTATATTTTTTTATTGTTCCATGCTAGTATATTATCCATCTTGAATGTTTTATATGCATTACTATGCTATTTATATCTTTTTTGGGACTAACCTATTAACCTAGTGGCTAGTGTTAGTTGTTGTTTTTTTCCTTGTTTTTGTATTTTACATAAAATCATTACCAAACAGAGTCCAAACAGAAGAAAAGTTTTTGAGATTTTTTCTTGGATCAGAAGACAACCACGAAGCTTCTGGAGGAGGCCAGAAGACCCACAAGGGGGCCACAAGCCCTAGGTGAATGCCCCAGGGGGGCGCCCCTAGGCTTGTGAGCCCCCCGTGGCTCTCCTAACCTTAATCTCTGCTCTATATATAAATACCGAAATATTCCCCTTACGTCAGGGGGCAACCGAAAATACTTTTTCGCCGCCGAAAGCTTCTGCTCCTGTGAGATCCCGTCTTAGGGACTTTTCCGATACTCTGTCAGAGGGGGATTCGATTATGGAGGGCCTCTACACCAACCTTGCTTCCCTACTGATGATGTGTGAGTAGTTTACCACAGACCTACGGGTCCATAGCTAGTAGATAGATGGCTTCTTCTCTCTCTTTGATCTTTAATTCAATGTTCTAGTCGATATTCTTGGAGATCTATTTGATGTAATCTTCTTTTGCGGTGCGTTTGTTGAGATCCTGTGAATTGTGGATTTATGATCAGATTATCTATGAATATTATTTGAGTCTATTCTGAATTATTTTATGCATGATTAAGATTGCTTTGTATCTTCGATCTATTGATTTGGTTTGGCCAACTAGATTGATCATTCTTGCAACTATTACTCCACACATCGACCGCTATCCAGCATGCATCTAGTGTATTAAGTTCATGGAAAAACGAAGTAATGCAATAAGAACGATGACATGATGTAGACAAGATCCGTTTATATATTGCGTCAGATATCAATCCCGTCTTTTTATCCTTAGTAGCAATGATACATACGTGTCGGTTCCCTTTCTGTCAGTGAGACCAAGCACCGTAAGATCGAACCCACTACCGGGCACCTCTTCCCATTGCAAGATAAATAGGTCAAGTTGGCCAAACAAAACCCAAATGTCGGAGAAGAAACACGAGGCTATAAGAGATCACACATATAATAGATCAAAGAACTCAAATAACTTTCATGGATATAAAAAGATATAACTGATCATAAACTCGAAGTTCATCAGATCCCAACAAACACACTGCCAAAAGACTTACATCATATGGATCTCCAAGAGACCATTGTAATGATAATCAAGATAGAGAGAGAGGAAGCCATCTACCTACTAACTACAGACCCAAAGGTCTACAAAGAACTACTTACGCATCATCGGAGAGCCACCAATGGAAGTGGTGAACCCCTCCGTGATGGTGTCTAGATTGGATCTCGTGGTTCTGGACTCTGCAAAGTCTGGATGAAAATTTCGTCGACTCCTCTAGGGTTTCTGGAATATTGGGGTATTTATAGAGCAAAGATTCGGTCCAGGGAGCACCCGAGGTGGGCACAACTCACCAGGGCGCACCTGGGCCTCCTGGCGCGCCCTGGTGGGTTGTCCCCTCCTTGGGACTCCCCCAGGTGCAACCAGGGCCCGTTGTGTTCCTTCTGGCTGATAAAAAGTCATCATAAATTGGCGTGGCATTTGGACTCCATCTGATATTGATTTCCTGCGATGTACAAAACATGCAGAAAACAGCAATTGGCACTTGGCACTATGTCAATAGGTTAGTACCAAAAAATGATATAAAATGACTATAAAATGATTATAAAACATTCAATATTGATAAGAAAATAGCATGGAATAATCCAAAATTATAGATACGTTGGAGACATATCAAACTGTGCCAGAAATTCCTTTACATGTTGGCTTGAACTACGTCGGTATTTCACCAAAGAGGAAGGGATGATGCAGCACATCAACGGTAGGTATTTCCCTCAGTGATGAGACCCAGGTTATCGAACCAGTAGGAGAATGACGCAACACCACGTAAACAACTCCTACACACAAAGAACAAATACGTGCAACCCAACGTAAGAGAGGGGCTGTCAATCCCTCATGGGTAAAAAGATAGGTAAAATTTTAGTAGTTTGGATAAATAGATCTCGCGGGAACGCGAGATAAAACAATAAAATAAAAATTGCAGCAAGGTATTTTTGTATTTTTGGATTAATAGATCTGAAAATAAAAGTGAATAAAAATAGATCTTGAAGGCAAATATAATAAAGAAGAGACCCAGGGGCCGTAGATTTCACTAGTGGCTTCTCTCGAGAAAAAATAGCATACAGTGGGTAAAGGAATTACTGTTGGGAAATTGATAGAACTTCAAATAATCATGACGATATACAGGCAATGATCATTATAT
Organism: Triticum dicoccoides; assembly: GCF_002162155.2. Classification (NCBI taxonomy): domain Eukaryota; kingdom Viridiplantae; phylum Streptophyta; class Magnoliopsida; order Poales; family Poaceae; genus Triticum; species Triticum dicoccoides. The sequence goes on from NC_041383.1 coordinate 801,369,945, forward strand.
AGGCATCACGTCCAAGATTCATAGATCGACTCCTGCCTGCATCTACTACTGTTACTCCACACATCAACCGCTATCCAGCATGCATCTAGTGTATTAAGTTCATGGCGAAACGGAGTAATGCAATAAGAAAGATGACATGATGTAGACAAGATCTATTTATGTAGAAATAGACCGCATTTTGTTATCGTTAATAGTAACAATACATATGTGTCGGTTCCCCTTCTGTCACTAGGATCAAGCATCGTAAGATCGAACCCATCACAAAGCACCTCTTCCCATGGCTAGAAAAATCGATCTAGTTGGCCTAACTAAACCAAAGATTCGAAGAAGAAATACGAGGATATAAGTAATCATGCATATAAGATCAAAAGACTCAAATAACTTTCATGGATAAAAACATAGATCTGATCATAAACTCAAAATTCATCGGATCCCAAAAAACACACGGCAAAAAGAGTTACATCAAATAGGTCTCCAAGAGACCATTGTATTAAGACTCAAGAGAGAGAGAGAGAGAGAGGAATCCATCTAGCTACTAACTACGGACCCGTAGGTCTACAATGAACTACTCACGCATCATCGGAGAGGCACCAATGAGGATGATGAACCCCTCTGTGATGGTGTTTAAATTGGATCTGCTGGTTCTGGAACTTGCAATGGCTGGAATTGATTTTCGTTGACTCCCCTAGGGTTTCTTGAATATTAATTAGGGTATTTGTAACATCCCAAATTTACAATTTGGAATGTTATACATAGGACATCATATGCATATCATATTTTATTGCATTTTGGTTGATCCTAGAAACTCTAAGCAACTCAAGGACCCACGAAGAGAGTTGGGGGTTTCATTTGTTTTCATATTTGAATTTTCTCAAATATTGAAAAGAGGATCATCTTGGTTTTAATCTTTTTCTCTCCAAAAATATTTCCAATATAAAATAAAAGAGTGGGGATAAAATGACTTCTCCAAGATAAAAGAAATATTGGAGGGAAAATGTTAAAATCAAATATTTATTTTTTTATTTGGACTTTTATTTCTATTTTATTTGAATTACAAAAATATGCATGTTTTCAAAATTGCATTTTTAGGCCAGAAAAATGTTCACTTTGTTCTAAATATTTTATATGGACGGTGAAAATTGTTTTTGGAATTTTTAGTTGTTTTTATATTTTATTAGGATATTTCTATTTTGGTGGAATTATTTAAAAAAATCCTTTCCGGACCGACTGGGCCGGAGCCCAACCGGCCCACACCGCGCGTCGTCGCCTCTCCCCGCTGTCGTCCCGCGCATGGACGGCGAGGAGAGTCCGAGCCGGACTCTCCCCGGGACGGCCCCCTCACAAAGCCACGCGTCGCCCCGCCCCCGATAAATAGCGCGTCGCCGCTGCCCCGAAGCCCCACCTCGCCCCGCCATCGCACCCCGCCACCGGAGCCGCCGCCATTGCCGCCTAGCACCGCCGCCGCCGACGCCTGCGCCTCCCACCGACGCCTCGCCGCCGCCCCGCCATCCTGCGACGCCACCCCACGCCGCCGACGCCGCCCCGCCCCACAGGTCTCCCGCCGGAGGTAGTCATTGTTTCGCTTTTTTGGGTTAAGTGAAAGCCGTCGTTTTTTTAGAAAAACCATGGATCTGTTTTTTTAAATTGATTGGTTTGGTTTTTCGTCGGTTTAGTTGTTTAGCGGACGTTTGTCCGTTCGTTCATTTTAACGAACGTTGTTCGTCGGTTAGGCTCAGGCAACGAACTTTTTAACCGTTAGTCCAGATTAGATGTAACCAGCGCCTAAATCTTCGTCTCGAAGCCCTCTTTCTGTTTATACAACTTGAACATGATTTTGGTACTGTAAAATTTGACTTTAGTCCAGATTAGAAAATGAATCTTGTTTCGTTCGTATCTCGAGTTTCGTTGCTCCGTTTGAGTTGTTTCTTTTTGCAAAGCGTAGCTTTTAGTTGCACTTTCTGTTTGGAGCTTCTTATTTGAGTTTTACCCATGCTCCTTGTTTGAGTGCTTATGTATGTCATCGTTTGTTTGTGATAGAATTCCCGGAGTGCGAAGCGTGCTACTACGAGTCTCTAGGTTTTGCAGATCATCAGCAAGGCAAGTAACACTTTGATCATATCCCTTTATTACCCAGTTTTTATGCATTAGTTACAATTCTCAAACATTGCATGGTTAGGATCTGATAACATGTAGGTTTGGGAAGTAGATGATGAGGTAGAACCTATTGCCCTTTTATTATCAAACCTTTGGGAGTTACTTCTACGTTATGCTGAGAATTGCTATGCTATGCTCGTAGACGTGGACTGTGTGAGTGTATCCATGACAGATGTGAGAATTGTTAATTAATGGTTAACTTAAGGTGGCTACTTAAATACACATCTGGCTGGATTGGTTGCGGGCACCTGTAGAATCCAGTGTTGTCCTATGATATCCCGGAGTACCCGTGTGATCATCCTACAGTTCGCCACCCAGGCTTAAAGGGATCATAAGATTATTCATGCTAGAACTTTCGTGTGCAGCCACAAGCTATTATGGGCTCTAGCATAGTTGAGTAGGTTACATGACCTCTTTCAATGGTGGGCTAGCAGATGTAGGGGAAAGTAGGTGTAACTGTCCATCCAGAGTAAAGAGTTAATGTTTCTGAAAGGCTGTGTCTTGGTCATCTGTTTCTTAAACACCGTGTAGTGCAAGAACTATAACGGAGGAGATCGAGTCTCGTGGGGAAAAGTGCGCAAACCTCTGTAGAGTGTACAAACTAATCATGGTTAGCCGTGTCCCCGGTTATGGACATCTTGAGTATTTGGTTCTTGGATTATCATGTTGATCTCATCACTCTAAATTAATTTGTTGGGTTAATTGATATTGCTTAATTGGGATTGAGTTGGAGGAACCTTCTCAATGTTTAACAACCACCATGATAGTTAAATAAAAAAATTCCTTTGTTGTAGGGAAAAATTGGCTTTATGCAAAACTTTAACCATAGAGCTTTCCACCAGCCATATAAGCATGTAGTGATAACATTTATTCTGTTTATTACTCCTATGTGTTACATTGCCAGCATATTCCATGTGCTGACACGTTTCGGGCTGCAACATATCATGTTGCAGACTTGTCAAAGGATGAGTAAAGGTCCGATAGGTCGTTGTCGTTCACTCAGCTATGCCGTTGGAGTTGATGGACTCACTTTATCTTCCAAGCCTTCCGCCGTTATCTTTTTTAGATGGCTTTAAGCCATATTATTGTAATAAGTTCTCTTTTGAGACATTTCGATGTAATAAGTGTGTGATTAAGACTCTTTTATAAATCCTCGAGTATTGTGCGTGTCAGCATTACCGATCCAGTGATGACACTGATGCATGGAGACTAGACTCTTTGAGGTCTGGTCGCTACAAGATGGTATCAGAGCACACGCTGACTGTAGGACGCGACCACTAAGTTAAACGATAGGTTACTCCTCTCTACTCATTTCTGACTCCTCTCCCTTTTCCACTCTATAGGATGGCGGACTCAAGGAACATGTTTACACAACCGGATGAAGACACTCCTTTTGGAGGACACCTGAAGGAAGTTACTAGGTACCTGAACATCGGAATACCAAGCTTCACCGGGACCTACATCGCCACTTTACCAGAAGAGGAGCGTTGGATGATTCAAGTTCAAGTTCCAGGAAGGACCTTCATGCCAATTAGAGCATTGCTTTCATATGCATGACACATTCATATCGAGTCATATTTTTGTTCTGGTACCGAGTTGTAATTCTTGAGTTGTAAGTAAATAAAAGTATGATGATCATCATTATTAGAGCATTGTCCCATGTGAGGAAAGGATGATGGAGACTATGATTCCCTCACAAGTCGGGATGAGACTCCGGACTTAAAATCAAAAAAAGAGGCAAAATAGCCCAAAAAAGAGGCCAAAGAGCCCAAAAGAAAAAAAGAGAAGAAAAAAAGGGAGAAAAAGAGAGAAGGGACAATGTTACTATCCTTTTCCGCATTTGTGCCTCAAATAGCACCATCTTCTTCATGATAGAGAGTCTCCTATGTTGTCACTTTCATATATTCCTAGTGGGTATTTTTCATTATAGAACTTGGCTTGTATATTCCAGTGATGGGATTCCTCAAAATTTCCCTAGGTCTTTGTGAGCAAGCAAGTTGGATGCACACCCACTTAGTTTTCTTTTGAACTTTCATACACTTATATCTCTAGTGCATCTATTGCATAGCAATCCCTACTCACTTGCACCAATATCAATTGATGGGCATCTCCATTTAATTTGCCTAGTTGGTGTGAGAATTTGTTTCTCCATTTTTTGTCTATTACCACCTTCTATTCCACCCACAGTGCTATATCCATGGCTCACGCTCATGTATTGCGTGAAAGTTGAAAAAGCTTTAGAACGTCGAAAGTATGAAATAATTGCTTGGCTTGTCGTCGGGGTTTTGCATGATAAATACTTTGTGTGATGACGATAGAGTATGACAAGATTATATGATTTTGTAGGGATAACTTTCTTTAGCTATGATATTTTGAAATGCCATGATTGCGTTATAAGTATGCTTGAAGTATTATTGTTTTTATGTCAATATTAAACTTTTGCTTTGATTCTTATGGATCTGAATATTCATGCCACAATAAGAAAGATTACTTGATAAACATGTTAGGAAGCATTCCACATCAAAAATTCTGTTTTTATCATTTACTTACTCAAGGACTGATACGTCTCCAACATATCTATAATTTTTTTATTGTTCCAAGCTGTTATATTATCTTTCTTGGATGTGTTACAATAATTTTATAGCAACTGTATATCATTTTTTGGGACTAACCTATTGACATAGTGCCAAGTGCCAGTTGTTGTTTGCTGTTTGTTTTTTACATCGTAGGAAATCAATATAAAACGGTGTCCAAATGCAGCGAAACTTTTAGTGGATTTTTTGGACCAGAAGACATTCAGTGGGTCAAATAAGTACTGAAGAGGGGGCCCGAGGTGAGAACAAGACACCAGGGCGTGCCTGGAGGCCCAGGCGCGCCCTGATGGGTTGTGCCCACCTCCGTGACCTCCCGCAACACCTCTTTGCTCTAGAAATACCCCAAAATTCCAGAAACGCTAGGGGACTCGACAAAAATCAATTCCAGCCGCCGCAAGTTCGAGCACCACGAGATCAAATCTAAACACCATCATGGAGGAGTTCATCATCCTAACTGGTGCCTCTCCGATGATGCGTGAGTAGGTCATTGTAGACCTACGGGGCCATAGTTAGTAGCTAGATGGCTTCCTCTCTCTCTCTATCTTGATTCTCAATACAACGGTCTCTTGGAGATCTATTTGATGTAACTCTTTTTGCGGTGTGTTTGTTGGGATCCGGTGAACTTTGAGTTTATGATCAGATCTATGTTTTTATCCATGAAAGTTATTTTGAGTCTTTCGATATCTTATATGCATGATTACCTATAGACTCGTATTTATGATCAGATCTATGTTTAATTAGGCCAACTAGATCGATTTTTCTTGCCATGGGAAGTGGTGCTTTGTGATGGGTTTGATCTTATGGTTCTTGATCCCAATGACAGAAGGGGAACAGACACATATGTATCATTGCCATTAAGGATAACAAGATGGGGTCTATTTCTACATAAATAGATCTTGTCTACATCTTCTCACCGTTCTTATTGCATTACTCCGTTTCTCCATGAATTTAATACACAAGATGCATGCTGGATAGCGGTCGATGTGTGGAGTAATAATAGTAGATGCAGGCAGGAGTCGGTCTACTAATCTTGGACATGATGCCTATATAATGATCATTGCCTGGATATTGTCATGATTATTTGAAGTCTTACCAATTTCGCAACAGTAATTTGTTTACCCACGGTATGCTATTTTTCTCGACAGAAGCCACTAGTGAAATCTATGGCCCCCGGGTCTCTTGTTAATCAGACTGGCCTTCAAGATCTATTTTTATTTGCTTTTGTTTCCAGATCTATTAATCCAAAAATACAAAAAAACGTTGCTGCAATTTTTAGTTATTTATTTTATCTCGTGTTCCCGCGAGATGTACTTATCCAAACTACTACATATTTATCTATATTTTTACCCGTAAGGGATTGACAACCGCTCTCTTACGTCGGGTTGCAAGTATTTGTTCTTTTTGTGCAGGAGCTATTTACGTGGTGTTGCGTGGTTCTCCTACTGGTTTGATAACCTTGATCTCATCACTGAGGGAAATACCTATTGTTGTTGTGCTGCATCATCCTGTCCTCTTTGGGAAAATACCGACGTAGTTCAAGCAAACATCAAAAGGAATTTCGGGCGCTGTTGCCGGGGAGGATCAAGTCAAGATAGTCTCCCGGCCACGTGCCAATATTTGGCACCATTGCCGGGGAGTCATCATCAACATCTACCAGGTTCCTAATGACAAATCTCATCTCCTTGCAATTTACATTATTTGCCTCTCGTTTTCCTCTCCCCCACTTCACAAAAAATGCCATTTTATTTGCCCTCGTTTTCATCCGCCGTTTTTTCTCATCAGATCTGTTTTGAGTGCATTCTTGTTTCGTAGTCACCATGACTCAAGATAACACCAAGTTGTGTGATTTCTCCAAAGAATGATTTTATTAGCACTCCGATTGCTCCTCCCGCCGCTAGTGCAGAGTCTTGTGATATTGATGCCGCTTTGGTGAATCTTGTAATGAAAGATCAATTTTCCGGTACTCCTAATGAGGATGTCGCATCCCATATTAACACATTCGTGGAATAATCTGATATGCAAAAGAAAAAAGATGTGGAAAATGATATTGTGAAGTTGAAATTATTCCCGTTTTCTTTGCGAGATCGTGCAAAAAATTGGTTTTCTTCTTTGCCTCGGAATAGTACCGATTCTTGGGATAAGTGCAAAGATGCCTTTATTAATAAGTCTTTTCTGTCCGCAAAAATTATTACCCTGAGAACCTAGATCATGAATTTCAAGCAACTTGAACATGAGCATGTTGCACAATCTTGGGAAAGGATGAAATTGATGCTAAGGAATTTCCCAACTCATGGGTTAAATTTTTGGATGATCATACAAATTTTTTATGCGGGATTGAATTTTATTTCTAGAAATATTTTAGATTCCGCCGTGGGTGGTACTTTTATGGAAATTACTGTGGGTGAAGTTACTAAATTTCTAGATAATATTATGGCAAATTATTCACAATGGCATACCAAAAGAGATCCTACTAGTAAAAAAAAGTTAATTCGGTTGAAGAAGTTTCTTGTTTGAGTGAAAAAGTTGATGCTCTTATGAAATTCGTTGCTAATAAAAGTTCTCCTGTTGATTTCAATGATGTGTCTTTGTCTACTTTGATAGAGCAAAATAGTGATGCCATAGATGTGAACTTTATCTCGCGAAACAATTTTAATAACAATGCTTATAGAGGTAATTTTAATCCTAGGCCTTTTCCTAGTAATTCCTCTAATAATTATGGTATTCCTATGGTAATCCCTCTTATAATAGAAAAAGGAACACATCTGTTCTTGAAAACAATATTAAATAATTTATTAATACTCACAAACTTTTCAATGCTACAATAGAAGAAAAGTTGAATATATTGATGATATGTCTAGAAGTATTGATAGAATTTCTCCTGATGTCGAAAATCTCAAGATGAAATTTTTTGTGCCTAAGGTAGAAGAAACAATTAAAGCTCTTTATGTTTTATGGATGAAAGTCGGAAAAGAACTTATATGCTTAGAGCTAGAAGAGAATTTTTAGAAAGAGCATTTTCTAGTGATTGCTTTCATAAAACTGATGAAGATCTTTAAATGATTGGTGTTTCTTCTATTGATTCTTTTTTTAGAAAAAATGAAATTGATGATAAAGGGACTTTAGAAGAGTCAACTTTAGCTAGAAGGCATCCCGATAATTCGGAGGATGAAAATCTTGTTGAGAAAATTGATAAAAGTGGGTTTGAAGAGATCAACACATTAACTAGTGATGTGCCCAGTATTTTGGATTACAACTGCTTTAATTATGATAGTTGTTCTTTTATTGATTGTATTTCTTTGTTCCAATCCATGATAAATTCACCCCATGCTTATGAACAAAATAAAGCTTTTACTAAACATACCGTTGATGCTATGACGAAAGCTTTAGATGAAAAGCTGGAATTAGAAGTTTCAATTCCTAGAAAATTGCATGATGAATGGGAACCTACTATCAAAGTCAAGATAAAAAATTATGATTGTTTTGCTTTATGTGATTTGGGTGCTAGTGTTCTACAATTCCGAAATCTTTGTGTGATGTGCTTGGTCTTACCGATATTGAAGAGTGTTCTCTAAATTTGCACTTGGCGGATTCTACTATTAAAAAACCTATGGGAAGAATTAATGATGTTCTTGTTCTTGAAAATAGTAATTATGTGCCCATAGAGATATTGATTGCAATCTGTCTTGTCCAAGTATTCTTGGTAGGCTGTTTTTACGTACTACTGGTGCCGCGATTGATATGAAAGAAGGTAATATCAAATTTCAATCCCACTAAGGAAGGGTATGGAACACTTCCATAGAACTATAACTAAGCCACCATATGAACCAATCATGAGGGCATCATACGGATCTAGAAACAAATATGACAATACTTAGTTCCTTCGCATTATGCCTAGCTAGGGGCGTAAAACGATAGCGCTAGTTGGGAGGCAACCCAACTTGTATCTTTTCAATTTTTGGATTTCTTGCTGTTTTCAATAAAATACCCAATTATGCCTCTATTTAGATGTGTTTTTGTGGTTTAAATTAGTGTTTGTGCCAAGCAAAGCCTTTGGGATAATTTGGGAGATAGTTGATTTGATCTTGTTGTAAAACAGAAACTTTTGTGCTTAGAAAAATAATTCTCACAAATCACAGAAACGTGCTTTTGCTCTGCATTTTTTACACAAGATTGATATACAAATTTCCTTTGTTGTCCTAAGTTTCCAGAATTTTTGGAGTTACAGAACTATACGAAGTTCCCTGATTACTACAGACTGTTCTGTTTTTGACAGATTTTGCTTGTTGTGTTACGTGCTTGTTTTAATGATTCTATGCATTCCTTTGAAGAGTTTTTGTCATGAAAAAAATGAAAATAAGTAGATATGATAAAATAACAAAATATGAATGGGTTTGCAACAATACTTAGAGTAGTGATTTGCTTTCTTATACTAACAGATCTCACGAAAGTTTTGTCGAGTTTTGTGTGATTGAAGTTTCACATTTTGGGTGAGATCGTGATGGATGAAGGAATAAGGATTAGCAAAAGTCTAAGCTTGGGGATTCCCGAGGCACCCCAAGATAATATTCAAGAAGTATCAAGCAACTAAGCTTGGGGATGCCCCCGAGTGGCATCCCCTCTTTCTTCTGACAACCATCGGTATTTTACTTGGATCTATATTTTTTCACGTATTATGAGTTTTGCTTGGAGCGTCTTGTATGATATGAGTCTTTGCTTGTTTTGCTTTGTGTTTTAAGTCATCTATCCTTGATGGACGCACCTAGTTGAGGGAGCCAAAATTATGCTATGGCATGTTAGAATTGCTCTCTATGCTTCACTTAAATCATTAGGAGCTATGGAATTGCTCAAGTGCTTCGGTTATATCTTTTTGAGCACGGTGTGCTTTACTATTTTTGAAGAAATGCTCTCATGCTTCACTTAGATTTATTTGTGAGTTAGTAATTTTTTTAAGAAATGCACTCTTTGTTCACTTAAATTATTCTGAGAGAAGGAAATCTGTATGCTCATGTTCTTCACTGAAATTTATTTGAGCTATTAAAGGCAACATAAGAAATTAGTCCCAAAGTGATAGATATTCAAGAGGGATATAATGATGATAGTGAAATGTGAGTCATGTTGATGAGTAATTATGCTTTAGTAAGAATGTTGGTGTTAAGGTTTGTGATTCCCTCTGCATGCACGAAAGTCAATAGTTATGCAATGAAATTACATCCTACTTGTGCTGCATTATTCAGTGTTAGTTAAGCTTAATGCTCGCTTATGAGATTTTTCGTTTCTTGGTTGGTTTGTAACATCCCAAATTTTCAATTTGGAATGTTATACATAGGTCATCATATGCATATCATATTTTAATTGCATTTTGGTTTGATCCTAGAAATTCTAAGAAACTCAAGGACCCACGCAGAGAGTTGGGGATTTCGTTTATTTTCATATTTGAATTTTCTCAAATTTGAAAAGAGGATCATTTTGGTTTTAAACATTTTCTCTCCAAAAATATTTCCAAAATAAAAATAAAAGAGAGGAGATAAAATGACTTCTCCAAAATAAAAGAAATATTGGAGGAAAAATATTAAAATAAACTAAATGATTTTATTTGGATTTTATTGCTATTTTATTTGAATTAGAAAAATATGCATTTTTCAAAATTGCATTTTAGGACAGAAAAATGTTCACTTTGTTCTAAATATTTCATTTAGACAGTGAAAATTATTTTTGCAATTTTTTAGATTTTTTATATTTTATTAGGATTTTTCTGTTTCGGTGGAAGTATTTAAAAAAAATCTCGCGGACCGCACTGGGCCAAAGGCTGAGCCGGCCCACAGCGCCGCCGCCCTTGCGCACGCCTGCCTGAGCTGGACTCCACCGGAGTCCGAGCAGCTACGGGCCTCGCCTTGCCTCCTCCTCAAGCAAGCGCCGCTGCCCACCCTTTATATAGCGAGCCCGAGGCCCCCTGGAGCCCCAAGCCGCCGCCAACGCCGCCCGCCCCGTCGCCAACGCCTTTCGCCGCCGCCTGCCGCGCCGCCGCCACCCACCGCCGCCGCAGCAGCCTGCCACCGCCCAAACCGCCAAACGGAGCCACCGCCGGAGTCGCCGCCGATCTTTTTCGGTTTAGGTATAAGAAACCAGCCGATTTTTTTATAAACCCTAGATCCGTTTTTTCTGTAATAGATTGGTTCGGTTTTTCTACGGTTTAGTTGTTTAGTGGATATTCGTCTGTTCGTTCGTTTTAACGAACGTTGTTCATCGGTTAGGTTCAGTTAGCGAACCTTCGTTCGTTAGTCTGTTTGTTTCATTTTTTCCAAGGATTTATCTGGGATTATTTTCGATCGTGATTTCTACCCTGATCTTCGATCTAGTATAACTTTTTACTTGTTTATCCAAATGAGATGAAACCAACGCCTAAATCTTCGTCTCGAGCCCCTCTTTCTGTTTAACCAACTTGAACAAGATTTTGGTACTGTAAAATTTGACTTTAGTCCAGATTAGTAAATGATCTTGTTTCGTTCGTATCTTGAGTTTCGTTGCTCCGTTTGAGTTGATTCTTTTTGCAATTGAAGCTTTTTCAGTTGAACTTTTTATTTGGATCTTCTCATTTAAGTTTTACCCATGCTTCTATGCTTGAGTGCTTATGTATGCTATTGTTTGGTTGCGACATAATTCCCGGAGTGCGAAGCGTGCTACTACGAGTCTCTAGGGTTTGCAGATCGTCAGCAAGGCAAGTAACACTTTGATCATATCCCTTTATTACCCAGTTTTTATGCATTAGTTCCAATCCTCAAACATTGCATGGTTAGCATCTGAATAACTTGTGGGTTTGGGAGGTAGATGATGAGGTAGAACCTACTTCCCTTTTATTATCAAACTTTGGGAGTCACTTCTACATTATGCTCAGGATTGCTATGATATGCTCGTAGACGTGGATTGGTTGAGTGAATTCATGACAGATGTGAGAGTTGTTAATTAATGGTTAACTTAAGGTGGATACTTAAATACACATCTGGCTGGATTGGTTGCGGGCACCTGGAGAATCCAGTGTTGTCCTAGGATATCCCGGAGTACCCGTGTGATCATCCTACAGTTTGCCACCCTGGCTCAAAGGGATCATAAGATTATTCATGCTAGAAACTTCCGTGTGCAGCCACAAGCTATTATGGGCTCTAGCATAGTTGAGTAGGTTGCATGAACTCTTTCAGTGATGGGCTAGCAGATGTAGGGCAAAGTAGGTGTAACCGTCCATCCAGAGTAAAGAGTTAATGTTTCTGAAAGACCGTGTCTCGGTCATCCATTTCTCAAACACCATGTAGTGCGAGAAATCTAACGGAGGAGATCGAGTCTTGGGGGGAAAGTGCGCAAACCTCTGCAGAGTGTACACACTAATTATGGTTAGCCGTGTCCCCGGTTATGGACATCTTGAGTATCTGGTTCTTGGATTATCATGTTGATCTCATCACTCTAAAATAATTTGTTGGGTTATGAATACTGTTTAATTGGAATTGAGTTGGAGGAACCTTCTCAATGATTAACAACCACCATGATAGTTAAATAAAATTTATTCCTTTGTTGTAGGGAAAAAATGGCTTTATGCAAAACCATTAACAATAGAGCTTTCCACCAGCCATATATGCATGTATTGATAGCATTTATTATGTTCATTGCTCTTTTGTGTTACATTGCCAGCATATTCCATGTGTTGACCCGTTTCGGGCTGCAACATATCATTCAGCAGACTTTTCAGACGACGAGTAAGGTGCAATAGGTCGTTGTCGTTCACTTAGCTATGCCGTTGGAGTTGATGGACTCACTTTATCTTCCAACCTTCCGCTGTTATCTTATTTGGTTGTCCTTAAGAAATATTATTGTAATAATTCTCTTTTGAGACATTCGATGTAATAAGTGTGTGATTGAAACTCTGTTATAAATCCTCGAGTATTGTGCATGTCAGCATTACCGATCCAGGGATGACACTGATGCACAGAGACTAGACTGCTTGAGGTCTTGTCGCTAGAAGATGGTATCAGAGGACACCCTGACTGTAGGACACGACCACTAAGTTGAACCATAGGCCAATCTTCTCTACTCATTTCTGACTCCTCTCCTTTTTCCACTCTATAGGATGGCAGACTCAAGCAACAAGTTTACACAACCGGATGAAGACACACCTTTTGGGCGACACTTGAAAGAAGTTACTAGGTACCTGAACATTGGAATACCAAGCTTCACCGGGACCTACATCGCAACTTTACCAATAGAGGAGCGCTGGATGATTCGAGTTCAATTTCGAGGAAGGACATTCATGCCTGTTACTGAGCCCATAGAGTTTTCCTTTAGTGCACCAACCTGGAGTCTAGGAAAGAGCATGGCAGCCCACATTGCCATGTGACGCATTGGAGAAGTTTATCACAAGGATCTTAAGGAGACTATCTACCAGATATGTGGGCACCGAGATGAGGAATGGGAGATGATCAACACCAGGAGGGACAAGTCCATTGCAGCTTTCATCCAGGAGTTAAACCAGCACATTCATCGCCAGGAGAACCAGATGTGCACAAGCATGATAGATCTAAAGAAGGCGATGACCAGGATTACAGAGTTAGAGGAGGAACTCAAGTCTACATGCGACGGACATGAGGAGGAAATGACAATACTAGTGGAGAAGAATTACGACCTGACAAGGAAGCTAGGAGTATTCATGGGAGACCCCGTGCTAGGAGGAGATGACAACCATTCCAAGGACATTCATTCGGAGGACTAAATCATCATCGATGACACCGATCCTAACCCCGACGATAGCGATGATGACTACGTTGATGAAGCTGGAGCAGATATCATGGAGTCTTTCACCGATCAAAACTTCTAGTCGACCACCATATTATTAGTAGTATTTTCCCCATGTATATAGAATAGTCCGAGCACTTTTGTAACAGTATCTAGATCGATTGTATGTCCTTCTTTGAATTGATTGGTGTGATATGATTGTGTTTTCCTCATGAGCATATGGGTAGTGTTTTCCCTTGAGACCTCATTCTATTTTGCTTTCTCACCTTTTCTAAACCCATCAGATGCCTCTGAGACGTGACAATGGATTTGCTTTCCTACCGGAGCTCACTCAGTTGATCCAGCAGCAGAATACCTTGATGCAGCTACTAGTTCAGGATCAGAACCAAGGCAACAACAACAACAACAACCCACCACCACCACCACATGTTGATCACTTAGCCCGTTTCCTAAGGCTGAATCCGCCGGTGTTCTCTATTAGCACCGAGCCGATTGTTGCAGATGATTGGCTCCGCAAAATTGGAAGGGAGCTGACCACTGTAGGATGCACAGATGCGGAGAGAGTGCATTTTGCCGCACATCTGCTTGATGGACCCGCAACATCATGGTGGGAGAATTTCACAGCCACTTACCCCATTGACACTGTTACATGTGATCACTTTCAGCAGGCTTTCCGCACTGCCCATGTTTCAGCAGGAGCTATGAACATGAAGAAGCGCGAGTGTCGCAACTTGCGCCAAGGAGGATGCACAGTGGTCCAGTATGTGGATGAGTTTAGTAAGTTAGCACACTATGCCCCTGATGACATAGCAACTAATGCTACTAAGCAGGAGAAGTTTCTGGAAGGACTAAATGATGAGCTGAGCATGCTGTTGACGGTGGCAACATTCAACAACTACCAGGAGTTGGTAGATAGAGCTCTTATGATTGAAGGGAAGCAGCAGCAAATAAAGAGCCGCAAGAGGAAGTATGGACAAGGGAAGTACAAGTCAGGAGCTCAGTAGAGACCTCATTTTACCCCGAACTCGAGAGGACACATTCACCATAACCATGGAGGCCATAATTCCACTCGAGGAAGTTCGCATAACCATAGTGGCCCAAAGAATGGAAATGGGAAATGAGGAAGCAGCAGCCAGAACCGTTCTAACCCAGCAACGCCCGCCAAGAAGGATCTAAGTCACATTACTTGTTTCAAGTGCGGGAAGAATGGACACTACGCCACCGAGTGTTCTGAAGCAAAGAATGTAAATGGCAATGGAAGCTCTGGGAAGAAGCCCAACCCTTTTAACACGGGACAAGTGAACCACGTTAGCGTGGAGGAGGTTAAAGAGCAGCCAGATGCAGTTATAGGTAAGTTTTTGGTTAAATCATTTACTGCAATAGTTCTTTTTGATACTGGTGCATCGCATTCATACATATCAAGGGGATTTGTGGATAAGTATAAGTTGCCCACCAAAGTTCTTAGGACACCTATGTTAGTAAGCTCGCTAGGAGTGGAGCATATGG
Source organism: Triticum dicoccoides (assembly GCF_002162155.2). NCBI lineage: Eukaryota > Viridiplantae > Streptophyta > Magnoliopsida > Poales > Poaceae > Triticum > Triticum dicoccoides. Next base: position 801,384,974 of record NC_041383.1, read on the forward strand.
CAAACCAAGGATGTTTTCAGATTCCATTGACCATAGGTAGGCATGTTTTCCCCTTAGATCTGATTATTCTAATGGTGAAGTCTATTATGGGTTGGATGTGATTTTGGGTATGGATTGGTTATCAATGTATGGAGGAAACATCGATTGCGCCAGTAAGTCAATTATGCTCACCGCCCTAGAAGGAAGAAGGATCAAGTATGTATCCCGACATGTGACGAAGAGGACTCAAGTGAATTCCTTATCAGGAGTTGTACATGAGGAAGTAGCAGTGGTGAAGGATTACCTTGACGTATTTCTGGAGGAGTTACCAGGCATGCCACCGGATCGAGACATTGAGTTTTTGGTTGAACTATTGCCAGGCACCGGGCCAATATCAAAGAGACCGTATCGGATACCCGCAAAGGATTTGGAGGAAATTAAGATGCAGATTAAGGAGTTACTGGATAAAGGTTACATTCGACCAAGTTCGTCACCTTGGGGAGCCCCAGTACTTCTAGTGGAGAAGAAGGATGGATCATTAAGGATGGTTGTTGATTATCGTGCGTTGAATGAAGTGACAATCAAGAACAAGTACCCACTTCCGATGACCAATGATTTGTTTGACAAGTTGCAAGGAGCTAAAGTATTTTCCAAGATTGATCTGCGATCAGGATACCATCAGCTAAAGATTCGACAACATGATATACCTAAGACAACTTTTACCACCTGGTACGGGCTATACATGTATACCGTTATGTCATTTGGTCTGGCTAACGTGCCTGCCTATTTCATGAACATGATGAACAAAGTGTTTATGGAGTTTTTGGATAAGTTCGTCATGGTGTTCATTGATGATATATTGGTCTACTCGAAGAACGAAGAGGAGCATAAGGAGCATTTGCGTTTGGTTCTTGATAAGCTCAGGGAACACCAGTTATATGCCAAGTTCAGCAAATGTGAGTTTTGGCTAAAGGAAGTTGGATTTCTCAGATATGTTATGTCCGGAGAAGGAATAGCAGTAGACCCCACAATGTTGTTTTTGTGACTAAATGGGTAGCACCCACATCAGTTGGAGAGATCAGGAGTTTTCTCGGACTCACTGGATATTATCGGAGGTTCATTGAGAATTTCTCCAGGATTGCCAAGCCCATGATGGAGTTGTTGAAGAAGGACACCAAGTTCAAATGGACTGAGGAGTGTGAAACCAGTTTTCAGGAGTTGAAGAAACATTTGGTTACAGCCCTAGTGTTGATTCTTCCAGATCAACCAAAGGATTATCAAGTGTATTGCGACGCTTCACGTCAAGGACTTGGAGCAGTGCTTATGCAGGAGGGAAGAGTTGTTTCATATGCCTCACGATAGCTTAAACCTCATGAGTTAAATTATGCTACTCATGATTTGGAGTTAGCAGCCGTAGTGCATGCACTGAAGATGAGGAGACATTTTCTCATCTGAAACCACTGTGAGGTATACACGGATCATAAGAGTTTGAAATATATCTTCGTGCGGAAGGAGTTGAACCTCAGACAGAGGAGATGTTTGGAGCTCATTAAGGATTATGATATGAAGTTGCACTATCATCCCGGAAAGGCCAATGTAGTAGCCGATGCATTGAGTCACAAGAGTTATGTTAATACGCTCATGACCGGAGGATTGCCCAAGGAGTTAGCAGAGGATCTTCGCGAGCTATGTTTGGAAATAGTCCCGAGAGGTTATGTAGCAGCATTGGAAATTCAGTCCACTTTGATGGATAAGATCAGAGAAGCCCAGAAGACTGACAAGGAGATTGCCGAGATAAAGGAAAGGATGAGCAAAGGAAAGGCTAAAGGATTTCATGAGGATGAGCATGGTACTTTATGGTTTGAGGATCACATATATGTGCCTAATGACCCCGAGATCAGGAAGTTGATTCTGCAGGAGGCCCATGATTTGCCGTATTCGATTCACCCATGAAACACTAAGATGTATCTGGATTTGAAGGAAAGTTTCTGGTGGACAGGAATGAAGAAGGATATTGCCGAGTATGTAGCAGTATGTGATGTATGTCAAAGAGTTAAGGTAGAGCAGCAGAAGCTAGCAGGATTGCTACAGCCATTGCCGATACCCGAATGGAAGTGGGACAAGCTAGGCATGGATTTTATCACTGGATTGCCCATGACTCATCCAGGCTATGACTCTATATGGGTAGTAGTCGATCGATTGACGAAAGTAGCTCATTTCATCCCAGTGAAGATATCTTATACAAGTGCTAAGTTGGTAAAGATATACATGACCAGGATCGTTTGTCTACATGGAGTTCCGAGGACCATTGTATCAGATAGAGGAACCCAGTTTACCTCAAAGTTCTGGAATCAGCCACATGAGACTTTGGGTACTAGGCTAGAGTTCAGTACAACCTTTCATCCACAGACAGATGGACAAACCGAGAGAGTCAATTAGATTCTGAAGTACATGTTGACAGCTTGTGCGCTAGATTATGGATCTAGTTAGGACGACAGTTTGCCATATGCAGAGTTCTCTTATAACAACAGTTATCAAGCCAGTTTGAAGATGGCCCGTTCCGAAGCTTTGTACGGAAGGAGGTGCAGGACACCGTTATTGTGGGATGGAGTTGGAGACCGTCTGTTCTTTGGACCAGATTTGACTAAAGAGTCTGAAGAGAAGGTCTAGTTGATTCGCGACAGACTCACGGTAGCCCAGTCCAGGCAGAAGAGTTATGCGGATTCTAAATGCAAGGAGATAGTTTACAAAGTCGAAGACAGAGTGTACCTTCGTGTGTCACCACTTCGAGGAGTTAAGCGTTTTGGAGTTAAGGGAAAGTTAGCACCATGTTTTGTGGGACCATCCAAAGTTTTGGAACGTATGGGAGATATTGCTTACAAGCTGGAATTGCCATAAGGATTGTCAAGAGTTAACGATGTGTTTCATGTTTCCCAGTTGAAGAAGTGACACGGAGAGATGGCCGATATTCCTCTGAGAGATATAGTGCCGCTGGAAGCGATTCAGCTGGATAGTGATTTGACTTACGAGGAGAAACCAGTGAAGATTCTCGAGTTTGCCAGCCGAGTCACATGCAACAAGGTTACGAAGTTTTGCAAAGTTCAGTGGAGCCACCATACCGAGGATGAAGCCACCTGGTAACGAGAGGTTGACCTACGGAAGGACCACCCACCTATTTTCTAGCTAACCCAAATCTCGAGGGCAAGATTCATCTTAACGGGGTAGGTTTGTAACATCCCAAATTTTCAATTTGGAATGTTATACATAGGTCATCATATGCATATCATATTTTAATTGCATTTTCGTTTGATCCTAAAAATTCTAAGCAACTCAAGGACCCACAGAGAGAGTTGGGGATTTCGTTTATTTTCATATTTGAATTTTCTCAATTTTGAAAAGAGGATCATTTTGGTTTTAATCATTTTCTCTCCAAAAATATTTCCAAAATACAAATAAAAGAGAGGAGATAAAATGACTTCTCCAAAATAAAAGAAATATTGCAGGAAAAATGTTAAAAATCAAAAACTGATTTTATTTGGACTTTACTGCTATTTTATTTGAATTAGAAAAATATGCATTTTCCAAAATTGCATTTTTAGGCCAGAAACATGTTAAGTTTGTTCTAAATAGTTTATTTAGACAACGAATTGTTTTAGAAATTGTTTTATATTTTATTAGAATTTTTAGGCCAAAAACATATTGCAGGAATTTTTTAGAAATTGTTTTATATTTTATTAGAATTTTTATGTTTCAGCGGAATTATTTTAAAAAAAATCTTGTGGACCGCACTCGATCGAAGGACCAGCCGGCCCACATCGCCGCCGCCCTTGCACGCGCGTGCCCGAGCCGGACTCCACCGGAGTCCGAGCCGCCACCGCCCCCTTTATATAGTGAGCCTAGGCCCCCTAGAGCCCTAGGCCGCCGCCTGCCCCGCCACCGACGCTGCACCGCCCCGCCTCCTGCCATGCCGCACCGCCGCCACTCACCGCCGCCGCAGGCGCCCGCCGCCGCCCAAACCGCCGGCCAGACCGCCATCCCACCTCGCCGCGTCGCCGGAGCGGACGGAGTCGCCGCTGGTCTTTTTCGGTTTAGATATAAGAAACCACCCGGTTATTTTATAAACCCTAGATATGTTTTTTTTGTAATAGAATGGTTCGGTTTTTCTTCGATTTAGATGTTTAGCGGACGTTCGTCCGTTCGTTCGTGTTAACAAATGTTATTCGCCGGTTAGGTTCACTTTGTGAACGTTCGTTCGTTAGTCTGTTCGTTTCATTTTTTCCAGGGATTTATCTAGGATTATTTTCGATCGTGATTTCTGCCCTGATCTTCGATCTAGTATAACTTTTTAATCGTTTATCCAAATGAGATGAAACCAGTGCCTAAATCTTCGTCTCGAGCCCCTCTTTCTGTTTAACCAACTTGAACAAGATTTTGTTACTGTAAAATTTGACTTTCGTCTAGATTAGTAAACAATCTTGTTTCGTTCGTATCTTGAGTTTCATTGCTCCATTTGAGTTCATTCTTTTTGCAATCGAAGCTTTTTTAGTTGAACTTTCTGTTTGGATCTTCTTATTTGAGTTTTACCTGTGCTTCTATGCTTGAGTGCTTATGTATGTTATTGTTTGTTTGTGATAGAATTCCCAGAGTGCGAAGCGTGCTACTACGAGTCTCTAGGGTTTGCAGATCGTGAGCAAGGCAAGTAACACTTTGATCATATCCCTTTATTACCCAGTTTTTATGCATTAGTTCCAATCCTCAAACATTGCATGGTTAGCATCTGAATAACATGTGGGTTTGGGAGGTAGATGATGAGGTAGAACCTACTTCCCTTTTATTATCAAACTTTGGGAGTCACTTCTACATTATGCTCAGGATTGCTATGATATGCTCGTAGACGTGGATTGGTTGAGTGAATTCATGACAGATGTGAGAGTTGTTAATTAATGGTTAACTTAAGGTGGATACTTAAATACACATCTGGCTGGATTGGTTGAGGGCACCTGGAGAATCCAGTGTTGTCCTAGGATATCCCGGAGTACCCGTGTGATCGTCCTACAGTTTGCCACCCTGGCTCAAAGGGATCATAAGATTATTCATGCTAGAAACTTCCGTGTGCAGCCACAAGCTATTATGGGCTCTAGCATAGTTGAGTAGGTTGCATGAACTCTTTCAGTGATGGGCTAGCAGATGTAGGGCAAAGTAGGTGTAACTGTCCATCCAGAGTAAAGAGTTAATGTTTCTGAAAGACCGTGTCTCGGTCATCCGTTTCTCAAACACCATGTAGTGCGAGAAATCTAACGGAGGAGATCGAGTCTTGGGGGGAAAGTGCGCAAACCTCTGCAGAGTGTACACACTAATTATGGTTAGCCGTGTCCCCGGTTATGGACATCTTGAGTATCTGGTTCTTGGATTATCATGTTGATCTCATCACTCTAAAATAATTTGTTAGGTTATGAATACTGTTTAATTGGGATTGAGTTGGAGGAACCTTCTCAATGATTAACAACCACCATGATAGTTAAATAAAATTTATTCCTTTGTTGTAGGGAAAAAATGGCTTTATGCAAAACCATTAACTATAGAGGTTTCCACCAGCCATATATGCATGTATTGATAGCATTTATTCTGTTCATTGCTCTTTTGTGTTAAATTGCCAGCATATTCCATGTGTTGACCCATTTCGGGCTGCAAGATATCATTCTGCAGACTTTTCAGACGACGAGTAAGGTGCAATAGGTCGTTGTCGTTCACTTAGCTATGCCGTTGGAGTTGATGGACTCACTTTATCTTCCAAGCCTTCCGCTGTTATCTTATTTGGTCGGCCTTAAGAAATATTATTGTAATAATTCTCTTTTGAGACATTCGATGTAATAAGGGTGTGATTGAAACTCTGTTATAAATCCTCGAGTACTGTGCATGTCAGCATTACCGATCCAGGGATGACACTGATGCACAGAGACAAGACTGCTTGAGGTCTGGTCGCTAGAAGATTGTATCAGAGGATACCCTGACTATAGGACACGACCACTAAGTTGAACCATAGGCCACTCTTCTCTACTCATTTCTGACTCCTCTCCTTTTTACACTCTATAGGATGGCAGACTCAAGGAACAAGTTTACACAACCGGATGAAGACACACCTTTTGGGCGACACTTGAAGAAAGTCACTAGCTACCTGAACATTGGAATACCAAGCTTCACCGGGACCTACATCGCCACTTTACCAAAAGAGGAGTGTTGGATGATTGAGTTCAAGTTCCAGGAAGGACATTCATGCCAGTTACTGAGCCCATAGAGTTTTCCTTTAATGCACCAACCTGGAGTCTAGGAAAGAGCATGGCAGCCCCATTGCCATGTGACGCATTGGATAAGTTTATCACAAGGATCTTAAGGACACTATCTACCAGATATATGGGCGCTGAGATGAGGAATGGGAGATGAACAGCACCAGGAGGGACAAGTCCATTGCAGCTTTCATCCAGGAGTTAAACCAGCACATTCGTCACCAGGAGAACTAGATGTGCACAAGCATGCTAGATCTAAAGAAGGCGATGACCAGGATTACGGAGCTAGAGGAGGAACTCAAGTCTACATGAGACGTACATGAGGAGGAAATGCCAATACTAGTGGAGAAGAATGATGACCTGACAAGGAAGCTAGGAGTATTCATGGCAGACCCCGTGCTAGGAGGAGATGTCGACCATTCCAAGGACATTCGTTCGGAGGACTACATCATCATCGACGACACCGATTATAACCCCGGCGATAGCGATGATGACTACGTTGATGAAGCTGGAGCAGATATCATGGAGTCTTTCACCGATCAAAACTTCTAGTCGACCACCATATTATTGGTAGTATTTTCCCCATGTATATAGAATAGTCTCAGCACTTTTGTAACAGTATCTAGATTGATTGTATGCCCTTCTTTGAATTGATTGGTGTGATATGATTGTGTTTGTCTCATGAGCATATGGGTAATGTTTTCCCTTTAGACCTCATTCTTTTTTGTTTTCTCACCTTTTCTAAACCCATCAGATGCCTCCGAGACGTGACACTGGATTTGCTTTCCCACTGGAGCTCACTCAGTTGATCCAGCAGCAGAATACCTTGATGCAGCTACTAGTTCAGAATCAGAACCAAGGAAACAACAACAACAACAACCCACCACCACCACCACCACATGTTGATCACTTAGCCCGTTTCCTATGGCTGAATCCGCCGCTGTTTTCTAGTAGCACCAAGGCGATTGTTGCAGATGATTGGCTCCGCAAGATTGGAAGGGAGCTGACCACTGTAGGATGCACAGATGCGGAGAGAGTACATTTTGCCGCACATCTGCTTGATGGACCCGCAACATCATGGTGGGAGAACCTACTGCCTTTTTATTATCAAACTTTGGGAGTTACTTCTATGTTATGCTCAGGATTGCTATGCTATGCTCGTAGACGTGGATTGGTTGAATGAATTAATGACAAATGTGAGAGTTGTTAATTAATGGTGAACTTAAGGTGGATAATTAAATACACATCTGGGTGGATTGGTTGTGGGCACCTGGAGAATCTAGTGTTGTCCTAGGATATCCCAGAGTACCCGTGTGATCATCCTACGGTTCGCCACCCAGGCTCAAAGGGATCATAAGATTATTCATGCTAGAAACTTCCCTGTGCAGCCACAAGCTATTATGGGCTCTAGCATAGTTGAGTAGATTGCATGACCTCTTTCAGTGATGGGCTAGTAGATGTAGGGGAAAGTAGGTGTAACTGTCCATCCAAAGTAAAGAGTTAATGTTTCAGAAAGACCATGTCTCGGTCATCCATTTCTCAAACACAATATAGTGCGAGAAATCTAAAGGAGGAGATCGAGTCTTGTGCAGAAAAGTGCGCAAACCTCTGCAGCGTGTACAAACTAATCATTGTTATCCGTGTCCCCGGTTATGGACATCTTGAGTATCTGTTTCTTGGATTATAATGTTGATCTCATCACTCTAAATTAATTTGTTGGGTTATTAATACACTTTAATTGGGATTGAGTTGGAGGAACCTTCTCAATGTTTAACAACCACCATGATAGTTAAATAAAATTTATTCCTTGGTTGTAGGGAAAACTTGGCTTTATGCAAAACCATTAAATAGAGATTTCCACCAGCTATATATGCATGTAGTGATAGCATTTATTATGTTCATTGCCCTTTTGTGTTACATTGACAGCATATTCCATGTGCTGACCCGTTTCGGGCTGCAATATATCATGTTGCAGACTTTTCAGTCGACGAGTAAGGTGCGATAGGTCCTTGTTGTTCACTCAGCTATGCCATTGGAGTTGATGGACTCTCTTTATCTTCCAAGCCTTCTGGTGTTATCTTATTTGGTTGGCCCTAATCCATATTATTGTAATTATTCTCTTTTGAGACATTTGATGTAATAAGTGTGTGATTGAAACTCTATTATAAATCCTCGAGTACTGTGCGTATCAGCATTACCAATCCAGGGATGACACTGATGCACGGAGACTAGATTGCTTGAGGTCTGGGGGCCACATGGATGCTTCCCAATCTTTTGCTAGCCTTCATTTGCACTAAGTATGATCACTACTTGTGCACCCAAAATCCTTTAAACTAGTTTTTGCCACATGAGTCCACTATACCCACCTATATGCGGTATTTCCGTGCCGTTCTAAGAAAATTTGTGTGTGCCATCTCTAAATTTCAAAATAAATTTCTCTTTTTGTTCTCGTATCGCTCATGAAATGGTAGGGGGTAGCTGATATATTTCCATGCTAGATATGTTATTCTCAAGATGAGTGTTTATTCACTTGCCATTGCACTAGAGTACAACAAAGGTATTAGGGATGCCTAGTCCCGAAATGAAAAATGAATTTACTTTATGTTGTCAAATAATAAATTCCATGGAAAGTGTTGGTATGGAAGGCACCCGTGGATACGGTTAGCCATGGAAAGTGAAAGTATGGTGGAAAAAGTAATAAACTTTATTTTCTGTTTGGGAACCGCCTATGATATATCTGGCATGGAAAGTATTGGGAACTACTCAATAGTTTTTGTTGACAGGAAAAACATGCCACCCGAAGTGTTTTATCTCTATCTTTTTCACTTTGAGCTCTGGCACCTCTACAAATCCCTACTTCCCTCTGCGAAGGGCCTTTCTATTTACTTTATGCGTTTTTTATTTTACTTGAGTCTCCATCTTCTCTTATAAAGCACCAACTAAGGGGCACTATGGTCGTACTTGAGCATTGGGTGTAGCTAATATGCGAGTGTGTTTCATGAATGGATCAATGATTGAGCATAATGGGCTAGGGATAACTTACTTTAGTGTTGCTATTTTGAAAGACATGGTTGTTTGTTGATATGCTTGAGTATTAAAGTCTTCATGTCAAAACTAGACTATTGCTTTGAACCATATAAAAGTCCGAACACTACAAGAAATATGTCAAATTATGACCTTCTGTCAGTGACCCTGGAAGAATTGGTCATAGATTTATGACCATTTGAGACCAATTGGTCAAAAGCTGTTCGAGGGGCTCCAAACCCGAAACCATTGCGACCATTTTGGTCAGAAAGGTCATAATTTCCTTACATGAAATGATCATAAAGCTAACAGCGCTAGTCCGCTGCCTTATTTCTAGTTGTTAACGACCAATATAGATGGTCATAGCCTTGTAAATTGTGGTGGGTTTCTATGACTAGGCGCCACCTCATCAGTTTTGCCTATGTGTCATGTCCATGTGGCAGTTTTTGCCCTAGGTTGTGAAGCAACCTATATTTCTGTCATTCCCAAAATTCCCAAAAAAATCTCATAAATTCTTTGGGTCATATCTTCGTCAAATATGTAAAAACCTTCCTTGCCTAATTCAAAAATAATTCAAAAATATTCATTTTCCTATTCTGTTCAGAGTAACAGTTTGTGAAGGAAGTACCACTTTGGCATGTCCAAATAGTATCCATTTTGTACAGTGCTTTCCTATGCCCAAATAACCATCCTCCACCAAATGCCAGCTCAATCCATTCATTATTTTGAGCCGAGCTTCAACATCCGTATTTATGTCCAGTGTGGTGGTTTGCAAAGCAAGTACCACCTAGGCTCCTCCTTTTGAGCTGAAAATTTGTGAAAATGGTCTTCTTAGTAACTGATCATCCTCAGCCAAAACTCACGCCCATTAGCCATGTACATTTCCCGTACCGCTAATCAAACACCTGGCTGCTAATTCATGTTTGAGCATCGATCGGTCTCCTCATGAGAATCTTATGTTGTAATTTTCTTCCTAGCACCAACCTGGGGAGTGCCCAACCCACTAGACATGCCTAGGCCGCCCAGAACACATGGCAACGCCACGGTCACGCGGTGACCACGCGGCGGGCATGCGAGTTTACGCGCTCTAGAGTTGGGGCCCTCGGCCACCGCCCAAACCTCGACGTATCGCGACCAAACCATGTATTTATGATTAAATAGGTCCTTATGTAACTAGAAATGATTTTTGTAAAAAATAAAAAGCAAACTATGAGGCAGCTGCAGTTCAAATTTGACCTGCTTCCAGCTGAATCGGCAGAAATTTGTCTTTTTCACGAGAGGTGGATCAATTTTTTTACACCAAACCATTTTGTCAATTGTGCATTAAATATGGCCTAGTATTTTATAAAAATGATTTGGTCCAATTTTGCAACAATTATTTGGTAGTTCCTTCACAAAAAAACCTCCTTTCGGGTACTCGAAAAATGGAAAATGGTTTTTTCGTCCAACGAAAATGAAAAATTCCTTAGGCAACATTGTTTGCTATTACAATATGCACCCTTGTGCACAATATGAGATCATTTGAACAAACTATGCAATGAATGTGGCCATAAGATTGATCATTTGGCTTGAAAGCCATGAATCTTCACGCTTGATAGCTCATTTTTGAGAACACTTTTCTAAAATAATTACCGTATTACAAGTTTATTATTTTTCCTGGGAACTTGGCCACATATGATGACACAATGCGAAGGTTTCCCAATTTTTTGATTTTTTTTGAATTTTTTATGCCCGTTTCAAAATGCGGTCAAAACGGCGGGAATGACCGTTCCTAGCTAGTTGTTGAATCTTGGAATTTTTTTGGTGTTTCTCTGATTAAATAGATACTTATGTACCTAGAAATGATTTTTGGAAAAAATAAATAGCAAACTATGAGGCAGCTGCAGTTCAAATTTGACCCGCTTCTAGCTGAATCAGCGAAAATTTGTCTTTTTCACGAGAGGTGGATCAAAAGTTTTTACACCCAACCATTTGGTCAATTGTGCATTTAATATGTCCTAGTATTTTAGGAAAATGATTTGGTCCAATTTTGCAACAATTATTTGGTAGTTCCTTCACAAAAAAACCTCCTTTCGGGCACTCGAAAAATGAAAAATGGTTTTTTCGTCCAAAGAAAATGAAAACTTCCTTAGGCAACATTGTTTTTCATTCCATCATTTGAACAAACTATGCCACGAATGTGGCCATAAGTTTGATCATTTGCCTTGAAAGCCAGGAATCTTGAGAGATGATAGCTCATTTCTGAGAACACTTTTTTAAAATAATTGCAGTATTACAAGTTTGTTATTTTTCCTGGGAACTTGGCCACATATAATGACACAATGCGAAGGTTTTCCAATTTTTTGATTTTTTTTGAATTTTTTATGCCCGTTTCAAAATGCGGTCAAAACGGCGGGAATGACCGTTCCTTGCTAGTTGTTGAATCTTGGAATTTTTTTGGTGTTTCTCTGATTAAATAGATACTTATGTACCTAGAAATGATTTTTGGAAAAAATAAATAGCAAACTATGAGGCAGCTGCAGTTCAAATTTGACCCGCTTCCAACTGAATCGGCGGAAATTTGTGTTTTTCACGAGAGGTGGATCAAAACTTTTTACACCCAACCATTTGGTCAATTGTGCATTAAATAAGTCCTAGTATTTTAGAAAAATGATTTGGTCCAATTTTGCAACAATTATTTGGTAGTTCCTTCACAAAAAAACCTCCTTTCGGGCACTCGGAAAATGAAAAATGGTTTTTTCGTCCAAAGAAAATGAAAAGTTCCTTATGCAACATTGTTTGCCATTCTAATATGCACCCTTGTGCACAATATGAGATCATTTGAACAAACTATGCCATGAATGTGGCCATAAGATTGATCATTTGGCTTGAAAGTCATTGATCTCCACACGTGATAGCTCGTTTCTGATAACACTTTTTTAAAATAATTTCCGTATTACAAGTTTATTATTTTTCTGGGAACTTGGCCACATATCATGACACAATGCGAAGGTTTCCCAATTTTTTGATTTTTTTTGAATTTTTTATGCCCGTTTCAAAATGCGGTCAAAACGGCGGGAATGACCGTTCCTAGCTAATGGTTGGATCTTGGATTTTTTTTGGTGTTTCTCTAATTAAATAGGTACTTATGTACCTAGAAGTGATTTTTGGAAAAAATAAATAGCAAACTATGAGGCAGCTGCAGTTCAAATTTGACCCGCTTTCAAATGAATCGGCGGGAATTTGTCTTTTTCACCAAAGGTGGATCAAGGCTTTTGACACCCAACCATTGTGTCACCATCGGAAGAGAAGAGGGAGATCGTGCGCGCGAGCAGGTCAGGCGGCGGCGCCGGCTCCCAGATCCGCAAGGGCTTGGACCTGGAGCTCCAACCCCATGGCAGCGGCGGCGGCTGCGGTTGACAGGTCCGCCATGGGCCTGGACCTGGAGTTCCGTGTCCTCCATGGGGTCGGCTTCCAGATCCGCGCCCCCATGGGTTGGACCTGGTGCTCCATCTCCATGGCGTCGTCTGCTTCCGCTCGGCCGTCTGCGTCCTTCTGTTGCTCGTCGAGGTAAGATACTCTCCCGATTTGCTCTTCCTTTCTCTTCCATTCCCTTACCTGATGCGTTGTGGATTCCCTCCCTCCTCACGCAGAGCGCTGTGGTCGTCATCGCGGAGAACTCCAGGCCCCGGCTTCGCTGCCTGGCGCGTTTTCAGGCCGTCGGTCATCCACCTCCCACTCTCTGTTTTTGCCCCCTGCTCGATCCCATTTGCCTAGGTGGTAGCTCTGCGTAGCATCTGGTCCTTGCCATGCTCTGTGTGTCTGTCTTTAGAGATGCTCTGTGTGTCCATCTTTAGATGATTTGATTTGCATCCTAGAATCAATTCATTTGCAATCCATTTGATGTTTTGAATTCATTTGCACAATTAGATCGAGAACAATTGCCACCAAAAAAACCTTGAGTGCTTACATGGTTGTGCTTTCTTAGCTCTTAGCTTTCTCAGTTCTTAAAATCCAGCTCAAATCATTGTGAAATTTATCCTAGATAGACATTCAGTATTGTTCTATCTAGTTCTACTCGGACAAGTTTCTCAGTTTCATTGATCCTCTCTTTTTTAGCGCGAGCGCCGACGCAGCGGGGCGGGGCTTGCTCGGCCCGTTCAGGCTACTCATGCTGGTCGACGACGGCCTGTTGGAGCAGACCGCTGTCTACTTCTACCTGGTCAAGGGTGCGGACGGGAAGCTCAGCACTCACTTCTGCCAAGACGCCTTCAGGTATGCACAGATCGATCTTAAATCTACACGCGCTTCTAATTACAGTGTACTGCGCCATGTTGTTTCAGTATTTTTGATGTAATAACATCTTTTCTTGTGGGATGGAGGGAGTGGCATCTATCTATCTTACCTTGCTGAGAAACTACTTGCCATTTCAAATCATGTTTGTCAGGTCATTGAAGGCGAACATTCTCGTCAAGGCCGTTTATGGCAGCTTCGTCCCTGTACTTGATGGAGAAAATCTGTAAGTGAGAATACGTCTCTTCAAGTAAATTCAGAAGCGTCAGTCGACATATTAAGATTGATTGGTCTTTGACTCATCAGTTATTGATTTGATTTTGTCCTGGCGGGGCGCTACTAGGCCAAGCAGAACAGGAAGAATGTCATGCCGGCCCGCATCATCAAGCACACCATGGAGATCATACACCTACTCACCGACACCAACCCCATATTCCCTTCTCTCCTTCCTTGAGATAGCTTGTATTATATGATGTCAGTTTAATGGATGAGAGTAGCAGTAGGATCGTATTTTTCTTCAGCTGCTGTCAATTGTCACTGTTTGATGTTCCTTCAGATAGCTAGTATGAACTGGTTGCTTGCTTCTGTACCATGCTATCTATGGGTTATTACTTATTAGTATTGTTTATCCCGACCATGAGCTTGAATGGTGTAGGAGTACAACAACACCAGGTTAATTTGTAGAAGTGAGGTTACTGAATTATTTCTATGCCATGGTACAATAATAATTCGAATGGTAGCCAGTTGACACGAGCTGTTTGGCCCAATTCCTGGTCTCTATTAGGGGGTACAATTTATTACTTTCTGTATATATTTGTTAGCACATCTGAATTGATCAGTGCCTTAGTGCCTTAGCGCTATATGTTCAAATTAGGATGAACTGATCAGGGAAACAGTTCTGAGCTGATCTGAAGTTCTGAATTGGTCCAGCACATCTGAATTTGGAGTGCTTTCTGTACTGCAGTCAGTGCCTTAGCGCTATATGTTAGTGCCAGGCTGTTCGGCAGTTTTCTGCTTCTCTGCTGGTAGCTTAATTATAAGAATACAATTCTCACTAAATGTACTTTGCATTCTTACTGTATCTACTGTTGCCACAATCATTCTTGTACCAACTTATTTATCATAGCTAAACAATAAACTGTAGAGGCAATTTTGCAGCCTGTCAATGCCACCAGGATAACAATGACCCTTGCCCTGTTAATTTATAGTACTTCTGCTCTGCTCTGCTCCTCAAGGTACCCTCATCTTTGATTTCTTCCCTTCAACTCTCTGATGCTGCTTTCCTTCCTCGTGCAGGCACGCCCCGATGCTCCGCTTGGTCTAGGCACCTGATGCCAGGCAGGCTGTGGATGCCCCAGACCTCAAGGCCGGCCGTGCTACTCTAGCTGCTCCTGCCCCGGCCATGCTCAACTTCGGTCCTGGTCAGTCGCCGCAGGTGAGACACTTGCCTCCATGCTTGGATGATTCTACCTGCTCACTTAGTATCATACTTGAATCTATGCGTACATGGTACGTATAATTTGACTTAGTTTTTGAAGTTTTACTTTGTGTTCTTATAGTTTTACTGAAACTGTAGAAATGACTGATGCACAAATTATTGAGAATAGAGAAGCAGCCTCAAGCTGCTGTTGCAACAATTGGAAACGATGTGTCTAAATTATTGAGAATATGTTCTTTGATTCAGTGCTGATGCACAAAAACCTTCTCTGCGATATATTAACTGGTCATATTCTACTTCTGTAGCTATACCTTCTCTACGAGCCCATGACTGCTCAAACAAAAAGAAAGAGGCTCTCAACTATTTGTTTATCCTGGTCCCTTTGATCAACATAGTTTTACTGAAACTGTAGTTGGTACTTCCTTAGTGTTTAGTACATGGTACATATAGAGCTGCGTACAACAATTACAAGAGGCATTCTCTTGTTGATGTCATTGTCTCAATACCTTTGCACATGTAAAATATGTTGACAAAGTGTTAAGTTGGATTACCGCCTCAGGTTGATGGCATTGTCTCTAAACATTTAATAATGTTTCTTTTTGGTGATCTGGATCAGGATCTAATGTTGTTTAGGCTGCTGCTGCTGTGACGGAAGATCAGAAGAGGCCTGGAGATGCGCACCACCGTTTTAGTTGATGTTGCACCATGTTTTGGTGCTTGTGTATCTGTTTTTGCTTGTAAGCACACTTGTATGTGCTTGTGTATCTGTTTTTGCTTGTTTTAGTTGATGTTGGACGTGCGGATTGTATGCGCTGTTGTGTGTATTTGGCTGAATGATTTCTAAATTTAATCATTTAATCAAGAGAATTATTGAGTGTTTGCTGTTCAAGTGTGTAAACTGGAAATGAGTGAATAAAAAGACCAAATGGTCTATTGGACCAAATAATATAATGTCTCTAAAAAGGCTACGGCCCAAATAATAGTGGACTGGAACATTGTTTACGTCTGGGAAACCTGAACAAAAAGGCTTAACGAAATGGTCTGCAAAAGGGCCATGGCCTAGAAAATTAAAAGGCCGAATTGTTGGGCTTGGCCCATGAAGTCGACCAAAAATTCACAGGAAAAAATATATAAAAAAGGCTGAATTAATGGGCTCGGCCCATGTAGAAAATCGAATTGGACCGGGCTGAATCTTGTGCCACATCAGCTTGCCACGCTGGATGCCTACGTGGCCTGGGGGAGGTTGCTAGTGACCAAAACGCCACAGTAGGAATATTTTGGTCGTAAACGTCTTTCACCATTCCAGAAGAAAGGTCGCTATAGTCAGTTTACGATGCCCAGCTTTTGACCTTCTGTTTTTGGTCACAAAAAGGTCGTAAATGGAAATTTGTGACCTTTCAGTGACCAATAGTGGTGGTCACAAGTTGACATATTTCTTGTAGTGGAATGTCCATGCTACAAAGAAAAGAATGTGTGATGAACATGTTAGGCAGCATTCCACATCAAAAATTCTGTTTTTATCATTTACCTACTCGAGGACGAGCAAGAATTAACCTTGGGGATGCTAATATGTCTCCAACGTATCTCGAATTTTTTATTGTTCCATGTTGTTATATTATCATTCTTGGATGTTTTACAATCATTTTATAGCAACTTTATATCATATTTTGGGACTAACCTATTGACATAGTGCCAAGTTTCAATTGTTGTTTTCTGCTTGTTTTTTACATTGCAGGAAATCAATATCAAACGGAGTACAAACACAACGAATGTTTTTTGGATTTTTTGGACCAAAAGACATCCAATGGGCCAAAGAAGTACTGAAGAGGGGGCTCGAGGTGAGCACAAGACACCAGGGCACGCCTGGAGGCCCAGGGTTGTGCCCAGCTCGGTGACCTCCGAAAATATTCCAGAAATCCTAGGGGAGTCGACGAAAATTAATTCCAGCCACCGCAAGTTCCAGATCCACCAGATCCAATCTAAACACCATCACGGAGGGGTTCATCATCCTCATTGGTGCCTCTCTGATGATGCGTGAGTATTTCATTGTAGACCTACGGGTCCATAGTTAGTAGCTAGATGGCTTCCTCTCTCTCTCTTGATTCTCAATACAATGGTCTCTTGGAGATCTATTTGATGTAACTCTTTTTGCGGCGTGTTTGTTGGGATCCGATGAACTTTGTGTTTATGTGCAGATCTATGTTTTTATCCATGAAAGTTATTTGAGTCTTTTGATCTCTTATATGCATGATTACATATAGCCTCGTATTTCTTGTTCAAATCTTTTGTTTAGTTAGGCCAACTAGATCGAATTTTCTTGCCATGGGAAGTGGTGCATTGTGATGGGTTTGATCTTACGGTGCTTGATCGCAGTGACAGAAGGGGAACCGACACGTATGTATCGTTGCTATTAAGGATAACAAGACGGCGTCTATTTCTACATAAATAGATCTTCTCTACATCATGTCATCGTTCTTATAGCATTACTCCATTTCTCCATGAACTTACTACACTAGATGTATGCTGGATAGCGGTCGATTTGTGGAGTAATAGTAGCAGATGCATGCAGGAGCCGGTCTACTAATCTTGGACATGATGCCTATATAATGATCATTGCCTGGATATCGTCATGATTATTTGAAGTTTATCAATTTCCCAACAGTAATTTGTTTACCCACTATATGCTATTTTTCTCGAGAGAAGCCACTAGTGAAATCTATGGCCACCGGGTCTCTTCTTAATCATATTTTCCTTTGGGATCTATTTTTATTTGCTTTTATTTCCAACCTATTAACCTAAAAATATAAAAATACCTTGCTGCAATTTTTAGTTATTTATTTTATCTCGCGTTCCTGCGAGATCTATTTATCCAAACTACTACAATTTTATCTATGTTTTTACCCGTGAGGGATTGACAACCCCTCTCTTAAGTCGGGTTGCAAGTATTTGTTCTTTGTATGCAGGAGTTGTTTACGTGGTGTTGCGTGGTTCTCCTACTGGTTCGATAACCTTTGTCTCATCACGGAGGGAAATACCTACCGTTGTTGTGCTGCATCATCCCTTCCTCTTTGGGAAAATACCAACGTAGTTCAAGCAAACATCAAGAACAAGCAGGAATTAAGAATACGGATGCTTGATACGTCTCCAACATATCTATAATTTTTTATTGTTCCGTGCTATTATATTTTTGAACGTGCTATTATATTTTTGGAAGTATCTATAATTTTTGATACACACATAATCATTTAGTATATGTCTTCCCTTGAGCAACTGAAGCATTATTTGCCTGAAGAAATTTCTAATGGAAAATGGGTGGTTGATGGCCTAGCGGATGCTCATCATGTATCGTCAAACTGAATGTTGATGGAGCTCGCTGTCATCGCTACCGCCTAGGCCACCGGCAGTGGCATGGTCCCTGGCCCCTTCTTCCGCATCTGAATCAATGCTTCTAGCTTCTTGCCCGTGTTAACACTAATCTTGACTTGCACATATTTTAGAGTCTTGTGCTATGTCCGTTGCCACGTGTGTCATTGTTGAAGAAACGACACTAAAAGACTCAGAGCGACTTGCTAGCATGGCCAAAAAAGGTCTGCTTCTCGAGGGCAGCGTGAGCTGCAGTTCCCATTCGTGTGAAGAGGCGGGAGTACTGGCCGGGTCATGTGTTAGTGGCCGATGTGGTCAACGTGCATGTAGTCATTGTATGAATAGGTTAATTAGTTGAATGGATGCATTAGTTGTTACTCCCTCCGTCCGATATTGTAAGACGTTTTTTTGACACTAGTGTAGTTTCAAAATACGTCTTACATTATGGGACAAAGGGAGTAGCTGATTAGCCGACCGTGTGAGTTAGTGGTTGGGTCATGCGTTTGTTTGTGTGTGTGTGTGTGTGCTAGTGGTGTATGTGGTCGCTGCATGGTGTGTGTGAGACTACATATAAGAGTTGCAAGTAGTGGGCAGCGGCACCAAAAAACCTTTTGTGTTCTTGCTTCTCTTCCTATTCACGAGTGACTTATGAGACTCGACCGCAAGGAAGAAGAAGAGTTGCTACAACACTCTGAACTACAATGGAGGAGCGATATGAAAATATGAAATATCAGACATAGAAATAGTGTACCAAATAAAAATACAAAAAGGTGGAAAATAAAAGAAGTGTCACAACCGTTACCGAGCGTCGATATCCTGCTCTCGGTAATGCCTACCTTTACCGACAGAGTAACTCTCGGTAAAAGAACTAAACCTAGATCTTAGTCGACCCCCTTTCTTTCTGTCACTCACTTCGCTCTATGTTTTTCTCCTTCCTCTGTGTCACCATTGAAATTGCAGCCACCACCACCATCTGCTACCGCTGCCACTGCCACCGCCACCAACTGCCTCTACCACCACCGTCGTCTTCTTCATGGCCGGCGCCGAGCGTGGCAGTTCTTCTTTGTTGCCTAAGCACGACGGCCTCCCTGGAGCGTGATACGTCTCCAACATATCTATTTTTTTATTGTTCGATGCTATTATATTATCCATCTTGGATGTTTTATATGCATTATAATGCTATTTTATATCATTTTTGGGGACTAACTTATTAACCTAGTGACTCGTGCTAGTTGTTGATTTTTCCCTATTTTTCTCCTCTACAAAAAATTATTACCAAACGAAATAAAACTTTTTAATGATTTTTCTTGGACAAGAATACACCCACGAAGCTTCGGGAGGAGGCCAAACGAGCCACGAGGTGGCCAGAAGCCAAGAGGCCGCACCCTAGGGGGCGCCTCCAGGGCTTGTGGACCCCCTGGAGCACGTCCAACCCTAATCTCAGCTCTATAAATTCCCAAATATTCCCCGTATACCAGAGGGCACACCAAAAATACTTCTCCGCCGCCGCAAGTTTCTGTCATCGTGAGATCCCATCCGGAGACCTGTTCCGGTACTCCGGCGGAGGGGGATTCGATCACGGAGGGCCTCTACATCGACCTTGCTGCCCTATCGATGATGTGTAAGTAGTTTACCATAGACCTACGGGTCCATAGCTAGTATCTAGACGGATTCTTCTCTCTCTTTGATCTTCAATACATTGTTCTCCTCGATGTTCTTGGAGATCTATTCGATGTAATCTTCTTTTGCGGTGCGTTTGTTGAGTTCCGATGAATTGTAGATTTATGGTCATATTATCTATGAATATTATTTGAATCTTCTCTGAACTATTTTATGCATTATTAAGATAGCTTTTTATTTCTCTCCGATCTATTGATTTGGTTCGGCAAACTAGATTGATCGTTCTTGCAATGGGAGAGGTTCTTTATTTTGGGTTCAATCTTGCGGTGTGCTCACCCAGTGACAGAAGGGGTAGCGAGACACATATTTGTATTGTTGACATTAAGGATAAAAAGATGGTTTTTTTACTATATTGATGGGATCTATCCCTTGACATTATGTCAACTTGCTTAAGGCGTTACTCCGTCCTTGTTAACTTAATACACTAGATGCATGCTGGCTAGCGGTCAATGTGTGGAGTAATAGTAGTAGATGCAGGCAGGAGTCGGTCTACTTGTCATGTACGTGATGCCAATATTTATGATCATTGCCTTAGATATCGTCATAACTTTGTGCTTTTCTCTCAATTGCTCAACAGTAATTTATTTACCCACCCTATGCGTTCTTTCAAGAGAGAAGCCTCTAGTGAAAACTATGGCCCCTAGGTCTATTTTTATCATATTATTTTTAGATCTATAAACCCAAAAACACAAAAATATCTTGCTGCAATTTATTTACCTTTACTTTATTTTTCAATTTTATTTATCTTTATACCTATCTCTATCAGATATCATCCTTGCAAATAGCCGTGAAGGGATTGACAACAGCTTTATCGCGTTGGGTGCAAGTATTTGTTTGTTTGTGCAGGAGCTATCATTTCACACTTGTGTGTACCTCCTACTGGATTGATACCTTGGTTCTTAACTGAGGAAAATACTTATCTCTACTTTGCTGCATCACCCATTCCTCTTCAAGGGAAAAACCAACGCAAGATCAAGAAGTAGCAGGAAAGAATTTCTGGCGCTGTTGTCGGGGAGGTTCTAGATCAACCCTACCAAGTACCTATCATAAACTATCATATCTTGCATTACATTGTTCGCCATTTACCCCTCGTTTTTCTATTCCCCACTTCTAAAACATTTTCAGAAAAACACAAAAATACTAGCCTTTTTATTCACTCTCTTTCTGTTCGTCTTTTTGTTTGCGTTTTGTTTGCTTGTGTGCTATATTGCTTGCTTTGCCATCATGTCTCAATTTAAAGATCTTGATCTTTACCACAGAAAGTTAGAGGAGATTGAGAATAATGCAAAAATGTTTTATGTCCTTGCAATTTGAGCATAAAAGTTTATTCAGGAACGAACTTACAGAACAAAATACTATGATTGAATATATTAATAAAGAGCTTGATGATGTTACTAATAAAGTATTTGGCCTTAAATCTCAACTTGCTCATATTGTAAATTTAGTAGGCCAAACTTCCGATAAGCAAATTGCGTTAGTGAATAAGATGGCTACTAAACCTGAATCTTTGAATCATGATGAAGATCTTAAATGTTTGGAATCATTTTTTTAAACAAAAAAATTTATACGCACATGCAATGATCTATCCATGAAGATGCATAGAAACGAGGGGGAGAGTTTATCTACGTACCCTCATAGACCGTAAGCTGAAGCGTTTCACAACGCGGTTGATGTAGTCAAACTTCTTCGCGTTCAACTGATCAAGTACCAAATACACGACACCTCCGCATTGTGCACACTTTAGCTCGGTGACGTCCCTTGCCCTCTTGGTCCAGCAAGATGTCGAGGTAGTAGATGCTTCAACACAACGGCGTGGTGACGTTGATGGTGAAGTGATCTCCGCAGGGCTTTGCCGAAACACTACAAAAATATGACCGGGGTTGTAAACAGTGGAGGGAGGCGCCACACACGGCTAGGAATTTTTCTGTGGTGTGCTAGGCGCCCTCTCCTCATATATATAGGTGGGAGGGAGAGGGGAGAGGCCAAGAGGCGCCCCAAGTATGTCTGGATCCTACTTGGGCTCCTGCCCTTGGCCGTGCCCCCCTGCCATGTTTGTTGGAGGGGGAAGGAAAGAGGGGGTGGGGGAGAGAAGGAACGGGGTATCCTATTCCACTCTTTCCATTCCCTTCCCCTCTTTCCTTCTCCTCCTAGTCTGGCCCATATGGGACGCATACCGGCCCCTTGTGGCTGGTGTATTTCCCCTCTTGGCCCATAAGGCCCATATGTAGGATCGAAAGTATTCCTAGAGGGGGGGGGTGATAAGACTACTTGACAAAATAAAACCTTAACCTTTTCCGAATTTTAGTTCTTGGAAGAGTTTAACAACTTATCACAAGTCAAGCAATCTTAACACAATTCAAGCAAGCATGCAAAGAGTATATAAGCAGCGGAAAGTAAAGCATGCAACTTGCAAGAATGTAAAGGGATGGATTTGGAGAGTGCAAACACAATAGGAGACACATGTGTTTTTGTCGTGGTTCCGATAGGTGGTGCTATCGTACATCCACGTTGATGGAGACTTCAACCCATGAAGGGTAACAGCTCTGCGAGTCCACGGAGGGTTCCACCCATTAAGGGTCTACAAAGAAGCAACCTTGTCTATCCCACCATGGCCATCGCCCATGATGGACTTGCCTCACTAGGGTAGATCTTCAAGAAGTAGGCGATCTCCTTGCCCTAAAAAATCCTTGGTTCACTCCACAATCTTGTCGGAGGCTCCCAAGTGACACCTAACAAATCTAGGATATACCACTCTCCAAAAGGTAATAGATGGTGTGTTGATGATGAACTCCTTGCTCTTGTGCTTCAAATGATAGTCTCCCCAACACTCAACTCACTCTCATAGGATTGAATTTGGTGGAAAGATGATGAGTGGAAAGCAACTTGGGGAAGGCTAGAGATCAAGATTCATATGGTTGGATTGGAATATCTTGGTCTCAACACATGAGTAGGTGGCTCCCTCTCAGAAAATGGGTAGTGGAAGTGTAGGCACGATCTGATGGCTTCCCTCACAAATGAGGAGAGGGTGGAGGGGTATATATAGCCTCCACACAATATCTAATCCTTACACACAATATACCAAACTTGGTGGGACCGAACCAAAAAAATTTGTCAGACCGATTTAGTACATATGTGACCGTTAGGCAATTTTGGTGGGACCGACAAGTCATCTCGGTGGGTCCGATATCATTAGGGTTAGGGCATAACGTAATCTCGATTGGACCGATTACACAAAGTTGGTTGGACTGACTTTGGTAATAAGCTAATGGACAGTTGGTCAGGCAAACTTAGTGGGACCGATTCGCTTGTCTCGGTGGGACCGAAGTGTTACGAAAAGGAAACAGGGAGTTTGCATTGCAGACGCGGTGGGACCGATCGCTCATCTCGGTTAGACCGAAAAGTTCCGAAGGGAAACAGAGAGTTTGCAGCCCCATCTCGGTGAGACAGGGATCCCTATCGGTGAGACTGAAAAGACTAGGGTTTCTGGCAGTTTGTGACGCCCCCGATTCGACCGTGCGCTAATCATAGATGCAAATGTGTATGATCAAGAACATGGACTCACGGGAAGATATCACAACACAACTCTAGACACAAATAAAGTAATACATGCTTTATATTACAAGCCAGGGGCCTCGAGGGCTCGAATACAAGCTCGATACACAAGAGTCAGCGGAAGCAACAATATTTGAGTATAGACATAAGTAAAACAAGGACGCCTTAAGAAGGCTAGCACAAAAGCATCAACGATCGAAGAGGCAAGGCCTCCTGCCTGGGACCTCCAAACTAGTCCTGGTCGTCGGCGGTCTCCATGTAGTAGCATCCATCGGTGGTGGCATCTGGCTCAAGGGATCCACCATCTGGTTGCATCAAATAAAAAAGAGTAAGAAGGGGGAAAAGGGGTAGCAAAGCAATAGTGAGTACTCATCCAAGTACTCGCAAGCATCAGATCTATACTAAGTATGCATTGGTATCAAATGGAAGGGTTGTATCTGTGGACTGAACTGAAGAATGCCAGAATAGAGGGGAAGGCTTAGCCTATCGAAGACTAGCATCTTCAAGAAGCTCCGAGCATCTTGCAACAAGTAGAAGAGTAAAGAATAGAAATTTAATATTTAACAATAATGTTGTAACATCAACGCCCAGAGATCCTACCTCGACTCCCCGCGAGAAAGCAATCCTGGGGCCACATCCATCACATATCTCAAGTACCCATTTCTAGTTATATAAGATCAGGATATAAGTCTGAACGTCCATTACCGCGGACACGGTATTCGAATATATATCTTCCCTGCAGGGGTGCACCACGTTACATAACATGCTCGATTACTCTGGCCGGACACACCTTTCTGGGGTCAATGCCCGCCCTCGGAAGATCAACACGTCGCAGCCCGACCTAGGCTCAGCAAAGAGGTCCCCGTCGGTCTACATCCTAAGCACTCCGGGGTCTTGGGCCCATCACCCGCAGCACTCCGGGTCGTTGCGAGCAGGGTGGATACCAGCACCGCCTCGGATGGCCAGCACGATCTGACCGTGCCGCACTGCTGAACTGGACGTCTGACAAAGCTTCGGCTAATACCGCGACGTCGAGGCCCATATCTATTCTCGCGTGGTGGTTAGTGCGTAAAGGCCAGAGGCCAACTCAGAACAAATACCCAAACCTGTTAGTGCATTGGGGGCTCACGGAAACGAGCAGAGACTCACGATAAGGTGACCCCATCGCCCCATATCATGGACTTACGGCAAGGACCCAGACTGCCCGGCCGTGCCATGTGGAAAACTCGCGGGTGCTCAACGGGCCCGCCCGACTTTCACATCAACTCGCGGGTGCTCAACGGGCCCGCCCGACTTTCACATCAACTCGCGGGTGCTCAACGGGCCCGCCCGACTTCAATAAAGGTCTCAAGTAAAGTCAAGGTAACTGTGTGTCCAGACATCAAGGGGAAAACCAGAGGAATCACCCCCGGTGGATTCCACTCAATGTAATCATCAAGGCGAACGTAAGAGGGACCACCCTCGAGGTTCACACTTGGCACTCAATAGTGAATGGTGAAAGAGGAAATCACCCTCGATGACCACGACCGAATAGCTACACTATAGAATTATCATCAGGAGTGCGTTATGAGGGATCACCCTTGGCACTCGATAGTAGCTCTGCAGAGTCGAGCAACAAAAAGGGGCATGATGTGATGTGAGGTGTCGGGCTCTGGTCGTCGATCACGTCGATCGAGGCGTCGATTATGAAGCAGGGGCAACAAGGACAAGTGGGGGTCACTGATGGATCAGTAGCGAACCTATACTAAGCAGTTTACGATAAGCAGGTAGGTAACAATAGCAGGTACAAAAGTAGGATATGCATCAGAATAGGAGCAAACAATAACAGTAGCAAAATCTAATGCAAGCATGAGAGTATAGAATGGGCGATATCGGGATGATCAAAGGGGGGGCTTGCCTGGTTGTCGGACAAGAACGAGGTTCGTCGTCGATGTAGTCGATCACAGGGGCATCAGCAGCGGTCTCGGGGTCTACTGGAGAGGAGAGGGAGAAGAAACAGTAAATACACGCAAACATATGCACAACATGACAATAAGCGATGCTAGAGGTGTTCTAACACGGTGCTACACGATACCGGTGAAGTGGGATAACATCCTGGAAAGTTTTCCCGAAGTTTGGCATTTTCGGACAGATGAAACGGAGGGGGATGGTTGCATGTTTGCTATTCTAGGGACATGTGGCAGCCGAACAGACCGCATATTCGGATTCGTCTCGTCGTTTTGAGCAACTTTCATGCACAAAGTTTTACGATCAGAGCTACGGTTAATTTCCTATGATTTTCTAAAGTTTTAAACAATATTCTGGAATTATTATTAATTCGAAAATAAATGCTAAAATGCTACGGGTACCCAGCTCTGCATACACAGAAGTGTACTAGAGGCTGACAGGTGGGCCAGGGGGTCCCAGTTGACCGGTCAATGTTTGACTGGTCAACAGGGGGTGGGCCCCCCTATCATTGACTGTTTGTCTACTCTAACAGTTTAGTTAACTAACTAGGTGGTTAGTCTAATTAAGTTTAATTAAATAAGTTAATTAACCGTTTAAATAAATAAATAATTAATTTTATTAATATATATTTTACACACATTTTTTAAGTAAACATGGGCGTGGGGCCTACTGGGCAGTGGCCCATAGGCCATAGCCATAGCATGCATGGGCTGTTGGGTGCTCGGGCGTGGGCATGGGCGCCCGCCCAAACGGCCACAGGCGAGGAGACGCGCAAGCGGGCACTGGCACGGCGCCGGCGCCGAATGCTGAAGGTGGTCGCAGGGGCGCCGGACGCCGGTGCCGGACGTCGGAGGCGCTGGCGGAGCTGAGCCGCGGCTGGAAGAAGGGGGCGGTCGATGCGGCAGTGGGGGCTGCGGGCAGCGGCGACGGGGAAGAGCTGCAAGCTCGGCCGTGAGTGGCGCCGAGGCGGACAACGAGCGAGGTGCGCAACGAGCGGAGGGCACGAGCGACAAGGAGAGGGGCGTGGTGAGCGCGCAACGGGCGCGGCCGGAGCGCACCTACTGCGGGCGGCGACGACGGTGACCATGGCGACCTAGGGAGAGAGGGGGCAAAGGGGGTGGTTTCTCACGTGCGTTGGAGAGGCGAGGAGCGGTGTCACGGCTCGGGGGGATGGGGACGACAGCGGCGAGGTCCGATGCGACGGTGAAGACGGGGCGGTG